>NC_089490.1:245999157-246304157 GCF_036850765.1 Saccopteryx bilineata | reverse complement strand
GGCCTGGGAGCTGGGGATGGCTCCTTGGCCTCTGCCCCAGGCGCTAGAGTGGCTCTGGTCGCGGCAGAGCGACACCCCAGAGGGGCAGAGCATCGCCCCCTGGTGGGCAGAGTGTTGCCCCCTGGTGGGCGTGCCGGGTGGATCCTGGTCGGGCGCATGCGGGAGTCTGTCTGACTGTCTCTCCCCGTTTCTAGTTTCAGAAAAATACAAACAAACAAACAAACAAACAAACAAAAAGCACATCGTATTTTTCACTCCATAAGACACAGCTGACCATAAGACACCTAGGATTTTAAGGAGGAAAATAAGAAAATAAATATTCCGAACCAAATGGTGTGTTAAAATATATAATAAAATACCGTATTTTTCGCTCCATAAGATGCATGGGCATTTTCCCTTCTACTTTTTTTTGGGGGGGGGGGAGTGCATCTTATGGAGCAAAAAATACAGTAAATCCCATTTAACCTGAAAGAATGAATTTATTGGTTTAGTTTTGTATTCAATAGAGGGAATGGGACCTTCCTCTAGGGCAGCTGGATCAGGGGAGTGATTCACAGGATTTGCTCCTAATCTCTGACATCTGCTTCTCTCATTCCATTTTGCTGTAAACATGTCAGGAAACAATGTTTCAGGAGCTCTGGCTTTGCCTCCTTTCAGTGGGGGACCAGAGAGAGAAATAGGGTTTTCCTTCCCTGCATCACTTCACTTGTCCGAACTGGGATACTTACTGCCGGGCAAAGAGGACGGCTGCCTCAGCCCGAGCTGTCTGCCTAGCTCTGTGACCAGGCCTGTGACACGCAGAGACTGGACGCAAGCAAGGCCTCAGAGGCAATGGGGGTGAGCAAAGGAGGTGCCCCGATTTGTATCTACCACTCTTCTCTTGATTCTCTGGGGTTATGCCTCTGGGCGTGCTTCATGGAGGTACAGGTGACAGGTTGTGGAATGCTGAGGAAGGGACATGGGAGATCAGGAAGAGAGCAAGGCAGGACTCACCATCCGCACACAGGCCTGAGATTAGAGAAAGTGGGGGGAAGGGGAAGGACGGTGTGGACTCTTCTCTGAGAGCCCCTCTTGACCACATGACCACTGATGAGATTTGTTGGGAATGAAACAGCAAAAATAAGCATTGGAGGACCGAACAAACTTGGGACTGAGCTGTTTCTTACTGGTATTTGAACAGTTACTTCCTGCAGGTAATTCTGTTGTATCTGAACTGTGTTTGTTTACTTAGATTGGACCCCAAGGAAAATAGCGGGGCGTCATTCAAAATGTTAGCAGATTCAGGAAGGAGTCCAGAAATAGAGTATGTATGAAGATGAACGTGTTTTCTTTTTTCTGCCAGAAGTAGCTAAAGAGATGAGAAGGTGTGCCCTAATGAAGGCAGGCAAACATTCTCTTTTGACGAGAAGGCAATTAAATGTTTTGAACGAATAGCCTAATGGCCTTATTTAAGAAGAGCCCTCATTGGTAAGAGAGAGGGACTGAGAGCAGATAACCACTGCATGGGTGGGGTGAAAATCTCATTATATGCAGCCCCATTTTAATAAGTACACATGTATGAGAAGTGGTAGATGGGAAAACATTAATCCATATGTTGTGGATCACGTTTTTAGCTGGGATCTGAACCACAGGTAAATTTTGGTGAGGATTTATAAAACCTGGGCTGTGTCTGACGGCTTGAGTGTTAGAGGATGAGAGGTTTGGCATCGGGGGTCTTGCTCACATAAACCTGGTGCGGCAGGAACATTTAATAGTAGCTTTCAAAGTGAGGTGAGGGAACCCAATATGACTGTTGACAAACATATATAAAATGCAGACAAAAGAAATGCCCGAATTGTGACAAATACGACAGGTGTTTAATAAATAGAGACTCCTATTCCATTCCCCTTCCCATGTGGCTAAGCGTGAATCACCCCTATAGAATGATATGTTTTACGTAGAAAACATTTTTGGAACTATGCCCTGATTCAAGATCAGAGCAGGGTCATAGCTAACCATGCCAAGCCCAAACAGAAATTCCCATCTTTAGTTGTCTTTCTCTCTCAATTAAAAGGTCCAAATACAAATTTCCTGGCAACTGTATTAACTTCTCTATCTGCTCCTGTTTTCTTTGACCCCTAAGAACCTTGTCATCCATGCTATCCAGTGCCCATCATCTGAGTTCTAAAGCCAGCTCTCTGTCCATGCCATCTTGCCATCGATGACACCTGACATGTTCCTGATACTTCAGTTCCCCCCCCACCCCCACTGAGGTATAGTCAGGCCTCCGGAAGTACAGTGCTTTCTTATGCACGAGTTTCTTAAGAAACTGCATGTGGGGAAAATGTCATCCTCTCTCTCCTTGAGGAAGAGGGTAGGGAAGGAGAAAATAATCAGGCACAAGGCGTCAGGGAAAGACTGCCGACCTCTGCACATTAAATGTTTTTATTCAGTTTTGTGCAATCTAATCAAATGCTCTGTATTTGACATTCCTGAGTAGCACATTTCTCTTACACTCTCATGTCATTTTGTTTTTTTTGTAGTTTTCTGAAGTGAGAAGCAGGGAGGCAGACAGGCTCCTTCATGTGCCCCACTGGGATCTACCTGGCATGCCCACCAGGGGCTGATGGTCGGCCCATCTGGGGCGTTGCTCTGCTACAATTGAAGCCATTCTAGTGCCTGAGGCAGAGGCCATGGAGCCATCCTCAGCACCCAGGCCAATTTTGCTCCAATGGAGCCTTGGCTGCGGGAGGGGAAGAGAGAGACAGAGAGGAAGGAGAGGGGGAAGGGTGGAGAAGCAGATGGGTGCTTCTCCTGTGTGCCCTGGCCGGAAATTGAACCCAGGACTTCTACACGCCGGGCCGACATTTTACCATTTAGCCAACTGGCCAGGGCCACTCTCATGTCATTTAAATGAATATAGAGCCTTCATTTTTATCCTGTTAGCCAAAATTACCTGATGGTGTGTGAAAGATGACAGACACTTTAAGATGACAGACTGACCTAGAGAAGTATGGCCAACACAAAAATCAATCTATCTGTTGCTGCATTTCCCTCTGCCCTAATATCCCTTGTTCTTGCTGTGCCTAGTCAACTCCTACTGATTCTTTAAGGCCCCTTTCATAGCATACTTCTTCCGTGAATTCTTTTCTGTATGTCCCAGGGATAATCCCTTTATCATTGTGACCTCACGTCAGTTCTTACACAGTTATTTCTGTGCAAGGAGTTTGGAAGTTGTTGATATGTGTCTCTCCACAAGACTGTTGGTCCCTGATGGGTGAGGACCTTTGTCCTTAGAGTCAAGCACATACCTAGTTCTCTAAATGTTTAATAGAGTTAGACTATTTCTATACTCAGTTTATCTATATTTTTCCATGCACTTTCCACAATTTATAATGAAGGCAATTGGACCTCCTTGATCCCAATAAGGCCAATATCTTACCTCATTGATTATGATTTTTGTCTTTGGTGAGTTTTGACATACAGTCTTTGATCAAATAGTAGAATGGAGAAAGTGTCTATTGGGTGGTTGTTTAATTTCATGGTCCAAAAGATTTGACCTTCCTCATTTTAATAGGAATATACGAGTGTTTGCCCATGTAAATGAGCGGCTTCGCCTCAGGAGCCAAGAGGAGCCAGAGGTGAGGAGATGGTAGTGAGCACAGATTCAATAAGAGGTCATGACAACGAACTCCAAATGTGGCTGTTAGCAAAGCCAGCGGCCTCTGCTACCTTTCCACGTAAGCCTCCACCTCTTTCTTTTCAGGGGCTGTCCCCGGTTAGACTTAGACCAGTCATTTTAGACCAAGAGCTTATTTTGGTGGGCCTTCCAGGGTTCTGTTTTACCCCGAAGGCTGACTTTGTGTGAAGTGTGTGATTAAAATTAGCCGAGATCTCTGCCCTAGAAGACTGTGTGGCACAGGAGGGCCGTCCTGAAGAGGAGAGACCGGAGTTGAAAGACTTCTCTCTACGAACTTGACAGAATGGAAAGAGGAGCCAACTTGGGGGCTAGACGACTGTCCTCAGGACACGTGTGCAAACAGGAAAGTGAGAACTGTGTAGAACGCCCAGCTTATCACCTCCAAAATCTGTGTTTGCTATTAATAGACACAGTATGGACTACTTGATCTTACCCTGGAAAAGTAAGTTTGCTTTAAACTGCTCTGCTCTTTAACAAGTACTTCCTAAGTGGTCTGCCACTCGAGCGTTAACTTAGCTGAAGGCTACCCAGTGACTTACAGAATTGAGTGGGCCAGAGTGCCGGACTCCGAGGGACACACACCAACTGTTGCTGGAGCTATTACTGTGCAGATGTGTTCTCTCGCCTCAAAAGGTAACAATGGGTTGCTTACGGCCTGATGTTCTCTGATGACAGAATAAAGTGCAGCTGCTGTAGTCATGATAATAATAGAATGATTGTTTCTGTGAGCAGCAAGAAGCTCAAAAATTTAAAAGGACTTGAAAAGTGAAATTTAGTGGAAGCTGAAATTGCTGGAAGAAAAATTAGACTCAATACCATCGCTTCCCCTTTAATCCTCCTCTGGAGGGAGCAGAGGGAGCAACATTTTTTTTTTCCAACAGTAGTTACTTAGCAAGTATATCAGATGAATTGTGTTCCTTTCTCTTAAGCTAAACATTAGGGTGAAACTGGTTTGGACTTTTTATCCCTTCAAAGAACCAGACCCTCTGTTGCCTCCTGAGAACATTTTGAATCCGCAGCTTTGCAAAAGAGATTAGATTAAAAGAAAACATTATAATCTGGCTTTACAAAGACTTTCAGCTTTGCTTCAAGTCCTGTGGGTTTTTCTTTCTTTCTAAAAAAGTAAATAAACAGAGAAGACAGAAAAGCAAAGATTTAGAAGGTCAAATGCATTGCTAAAGGCAGAATAAGAACGTTCAGTCTGACTTGCACATCTTTCGCAGGGTCCCCTGTTAGCTGGTGCTTCAGCAAGCAGGACAGACATTGAGCAGATCTCCCGGAGATGAGAGTATCATGGTATGAGGTACAGTGGGGCATACTGTGAAAGAAACTATTCTAGTCTGAAAGGCCAGAAAAAACTTCCCCGATGAAATAATACACAAGAAGAGATCTGAATGATGAACTGGAGTTAATAGTTGATGTTTCAAATGAGGAAACAAGATGTATAAAGTATCTAGGCAGAGAAACTGAAAGAAAACCAATTCGGATAGAATGCGTACCATATGAAGAGTGGAGGGTGCAGCTTGGAGGAGTGAGCCAGCCTCCAGGGACTCAGAAGGCATTCTAAGTGTTTTGGACTTTATTCCAAATGAAATAGAAAATGACTAAAGAGGAAAATGATCAGATTCACAGTTTGAAAAGATCATCCCAACTTAATAATTGATTCAGTCAATGACCATCAACCAATGCTAAAACACTGGGTAAAATGTTGTTGGGGAACAGGATATTAGCATGGTGTCAGAGGGTCACCTGACAAATCCCTTTTCAATTAAAAAGAGAACAACTGTACAGTTACAATGAAGAGACCTGAGAGCAGTCAGTAGCATCTTATCCAAGTATTAAAGTTTGACATCTCAACTAAAGAGGAAATAAACCAATACGTTCAGTGTGTGGGACATTTTAAAAGCAACTGTCTTGAACATAACAAAAAGTCAATGTCATTAAAAAAAAATGATTGAGGGCCTTGGCCAGGTGTCTCAATGAATAGAGTGTCATCCTAGTGCATTGAGGTTGTGGGTTCGATTCCCAGTCAGGGCACTCACAAGAAGCAACCAATGAGTGCACAACTAAGTGGAATGAGTTGATGCTTCTCTCTCCCACCACCTCTCTCCCTTACTCTCTCTCTCTCAAATCAAAAGGAAAAATTAAAAAAGAAAAAAAAGAAATGATTGGAGACAATTCTGAACTGAGATGTAAAGCAGATATAACAATGGGATGCAAATTAGCCCAGATAGAACCCTGACTGAGGATAGGGAGATCAACCAGAATAGACATTCTTGAGACAATTGGGGAATAGAGACAAGATATTACAGGATGTTATGGAATTAATATTAGATAATGGTATCATTGTTATGCAGAGCAGTCTCCATATTCTTAAGATGTGTATAATGAAGTCATAGGGGTGAACTGTCATATTATTTACAGCTTACTTGCAAATAGTATAGATATAAATGACTATTTTTAGAATCATAAAAGTATATAAAAAGAGGGAAATAAAGCAAATAAAAGTACAATGTTAACAGTTGTGCAATATAAGTGGAGAGTACATGCTGTTTGTTGTTCATTGTGAAACTTTTTTGAAGGTTTTCTTAATTAGAAGTTAGTAGTAGAGGGGATTAACTATTATGGGATAGAGAGGAATAGTCAATAAGAGGGAATGTGGCACAGTCAGCCAGAGCAGGAACTAGGGGTGGTGGGGGAGATAATTTGACCCATCCAGTTATTAGTTCAGTAATGGAGCGAATGAAACAGAATGGAGGAGAAATGATGGATTAGAATAGTGCTCGGCACCTAGTAGGCAATCAGTTGTCTCAGTGCATGAAAGAATGAATGCATAAATGGGATTGAAGAAGAGGAAGGAAAAAGGATGTTTTTTAGATTTTTTCCTTAGCAACTGGGTGCATAAAACCATTAATTAAAATGCAAAACAAGAGAAGAATTGTGTTTTAGAAGGAAGGAAATGATATGAGCAGGTTGAACTTGAAGTTGCTTACAGATGATCAAAGTGGAGGCGTCAGGTTGGCAGATCCATAGAGAGAGCTCAGGAGCAAACGACTTCAAAATTATTGACCGATGAACTAACTGAAATAGAACAATTGCCCAGAAAGAGATTATAGACTGAGAGTTAAGGGATTAAAGGTCAAGGATAAAGCCCGGAGGCACGCTAACATCTGTGTGGGCAGAGATGGGCTGTCAGTCAACACTACTGAGGTTGAGTGACGTGAGAAGTTGGAGGAAAACTAAGGGAGAGTGACATCAGGGAAGTCCGGGAAGAGTGTTTGAAGAAGGCAGTGTTGGAACAGTGTCAAAGGCGATGAAAAGTTCAGGGGAGATGGAGTTGAAAAGTGGACGTAAGGACCTACAAGACTTGGATTGTTGGTCTGGTTGAACAAGTCTGGAAGAGCAGTGATCGGAGATGTTGACCGCACTGGGCTGTGAGGAGACTGCAGCCGTCGCCTTTGAGAGACTGGACTGTGAGAGGAGAGACACAGACTAGGAGTGAGTCAGAGGCAGTTACAGATAAAGGGATTTATTTTTTTAAGATAAAAGACATTTGACTATATAAGATGCAAATTGGAAGGACAGGTTGCAAGGCACCACTGCAGTTACGGAGGAGGGAGGGATACTGTTGTCAGGATCCATGCGGAGCCCCGCGATGGCGAATCCAGAGCAGAGCAGAGACAAAGCAGGGAGGTCTCATCATCTAACCATGTTGGGCTTCAAGGCTTTAGAGGTGGAATGCAGGGCATCGAAGGAAAGATTTCCAGGGCTCTTTCTAGCTCTAACCAGTTGTGTTTTCGGGTTTCTGGAGGAAGGGGAAAGACTTGGAGGGTGGGTCCAATTAGTGTATCCAGGCCACAGGACACCATCACCTGCAGGCTCAGGAAGGCCAGTCCTAGGGAGTCACCTGCAGGCAGATGAAATGAATGAATGGACATTTGTGGAAATGTCTCTAAACCCCGAAGTCCTAGTTGTTGGAAATACTCCCATCTAAGCAAGAACAGGAGGAAACGGAAATCAAACAAACTTTATTTTGGAGTTTCAGCTATGGCTAGTTTTGCAACTATTGAGGTTTTTGTCACTTGGAAGGTATTTTTTCAACTGGCAGCTGAATTTGCAAGTTTCCCTTTAGGATTGTTTTTATATGCAACATTATTAAAAGAGCTTGGCCGTCCTAAACATTTTTTGGACTTCTGTAATGACTGTGTCTCATATCAGGATGTGGGAGAGAACACAGACATGGAATGGGAAAATAGTACGGGAGGGACTGGGGACCAAGATATGAAGGTGATCGTGCCATGGAGAGCAGAGAGGCAATAAGGAATGATGAGCAGCAATGCTAGTTGTAATCCCTGAAGATTCGAGTTAGTTTTCATTAATGTGAATATGTCTCATAATGACAATAATGACAGTTTGCTGAGCCCTTTCTAGGTGCCAGCCACGTGCAGCCTGTTCACTATGTCATGTGAGTCTCAGAACAATCCCATGGGATACTGTTATTATTCCTGTTTTTTGTTAATTGTGGTCAAATATACAGCACATAAAATGTACTGCTGTAAGCATTTTGAAATAGAATTAAGGGCATTAACATTGTTGTACAAATATTGATCGACTTACGACCTCTGCAACTTACGACCATTCAACTTTACGACCACAATCACTAGCCACGACTGTTCCGCATCTGGCAGCGCAAGCATTGCCCAGCTGGGTGTAGGACGGTGTGGATGAGCTTCTGGCAGCACTACCATCTCTGTGTACACCATTTCAACTGTTATCCCAGACTCGGTACAGTAGTTTGTGTTTTGTGTCTTGGATATTTTTCATCAAACCCCTCCCAAGATGTCTACCAAGAGGAAATTGTCTTTGCAAATATTAAACCAGTTGTACTGGTAATGCAGTGTTTTACTTAAACCTGATGAATGTAAAAATAAGAAACAAAATGGTGTAGAGATAATACAATTGGCATAAAATGAACAAAGAAAATTATAATATATAACAATAATGAAAGAAAATTATGATAAAATATGACTTAAATATTTTTATAACATCATTTCACTGTACATATAGCCTACTCAACTTACAACCAAATCATGTTGCAACCAGTCTGTCAGAACCAATCATGGTCGTAAGTCGAGCACTAGCTGTACAACTATTTCACCATCCACCTCCAGAACATTTTCATCTCCTGAACTAAAACTCTGAGCCCATTAAACAATCCCAAATCCCTGCTCCTAACCCCTTTATTCCTGTTTTGAAGATGAGATAGAGCTAAGGCTTAAAGACAGTAAAAATTATTTCCTAAGGGCATAGAGCTGGTATGTGCCCTTAATTTTTGAGTCTGCAATTTATATGTCTAGAGAGTTTAATTCAAAGTGAATATGGATTTCTAGAAAGAGGCTGCCAGTCTCTGCCTTAGGTTCCTGGATCACTGAAGGAAAAAGCGGTGTACTACGAATGGGTGTGAGTTTTGGAATACCAAACACCCTTTCAGAACTATGAACAAGTCGCTCCTAGAGTCCTGGCTGTTGTGCTCGCTACTCCACAGTCTCTCTTCCTCATGATCGACGTTTTGGGCCTCTGATTCTCTAGCCCTGGCCGAGGAAGAAGGCCTTTCAATGACCACCAGGAAACTTTCCTGAATTACCTGTCAGGCTACAGAGAATCTAATATAGCATTATTATTTAATTCAAAACTATGAATTCCCCAGAAATTAGTAACTTACTAAAAAGTAATAGCCTGAACATCTGTTTTGTTTGTTTGTAGATTTAGCAGTGAAAATAAGAAAAATAAAACTGAAAAACCGTGTTATTTTTCCCTGTGACTACATTTTATTTTGCCCTTTGTGCCTTTCTTTTCCCTGCCTCTCCACCTCTCTCTGTAAAGTCAAGCTCACCTACACACTATACGAACATCGGTTGGCAGCACACTTGAATATGTTGCTTGGATACAGATGTTTGGGATTGCAGGACTCCAATTTATACCTGATTTTCTTACTAAGAAAACCAGGGCAGCTTGGGAATTTTCCTTTGGGAATCATGACCACAAACTGGAAAGAAGTCTATTAAGAGCCTTAGAATAAGAAAAATATGTAAGACATGGTTTATTTGTATTCCTACACTACCAAATTAACATTGATAAGCTTCTGTAGCCTTTTCCTGCCTGTGGTATAAATATTGCTACATAAGACTTTTTTCAGTAAGTTTGATCACATTATATGGGATGTGGGGGTGGCCAGGGTATTTAAATATAAACACAAACAACACTTGTAAAATATTTACTAAAGCAGGCTATAAATAAAATCATTGGTGCTGTAAAGGTCTACACTTACAGGATTATTATTCTACAAGTTTTTCTTTCACAGACAGAATATGACATTTGAAGGAGAAATTCTTTGCTTCTCTCTGGAAAATTATCTCAGGAAAAACAAACAAGAAGTTAATTTGCAGCATCTGGTTTGTACTCCAGCTACAAGGAAACATTGTGCCTGTCTGAGACTGCTTTCCATCTAGACCCTGATGGGCTTCCTCGACATGACTGAGGTTGAGAGTGGGAGACGGTGATTCCAGAGAGGAACTCTACCTGCCCACGCTAACTGATGGAGCCTCTCATCATGTATGTGCAGTTGTGTGCTGAAACATAGCTGCTCATGAAAGTGACAAAGTTCTCTCTCAGACAGTGTCTTCAATAAAGCTCAGCATTCTTGTTATAGCTCAAGTCACCTTCTAAAAACTGCTGCAGCCCGACAGTAGGAAGTGCCTTGTCTCTGAACACAGAGCCCAGGGAGTGCTAAAAAGGGAAATGGAACATATGGTAATAAGCTCTCCGAAGCTTTGATGCTGTGTTGCAATCAGCAACCAGTGCGAGAGAGAGGCACTGGCAGCCATGAACTTGCCCCCCAGGGCCTCGTTAACAAAGCCGACTGTGCTGCAATAGAGGAAAACAGGGCCACACACTTGAAGGAGATCACGGCCTTTCAGGGCGAACCCTAGACTTCCTTGCCTGGAAGGGACATTAATTGAACGGAAAGGAACTTCAACAAGAAGCTGGAGGAAAACCACCATCCAAGTGGCTGCTTTCTCATAGGTGTCCCCATTTATTTGGACATAAAATTGATGAGCTTTTGAAAGTTTATTTTCGCCAAACGTTGCATGCCATGCAGGAACTGACTGAAAAGCCCCAGCCTCGCCCTTTGCTGCCCGAGCCCTGTTGCTAGTGGTGGTGAGAAGTCGCCCTTTGCTTCAGCTTTCCCATAAGTAAGGTGGGGATGGGATGTTGGACTGGTGGGAGGTGAATGTGTCCATCCCAAGTGTTCTATAGGGTCCTCCTCCATACAAAAGCACTGATTTATAGACATTTTTTTCTGTGGGGATGAAAAGGCCAATGGGTGATTTTATGGGCACAGCCAAGACACTGTTTCTGTGTTTTCTTTTCAATTTCAAAGGCTTCCTTATGGACAAGTGGCCTTACGGGGCATCTGTGTACCATGTACATTCCCTACTTCCTAGAATTCCTCTGCCTCCCCCTCTTCCTCCTGCTTACCTTCTTCTAGCTATTAATGATAAATTTTCAAAATTCTTGGTACTATATGCTGAAGGTACCCCATCAAAACAAGATATGAAAGCTGGGTAATGTTCCTGGTTATACCAATTATATAGTCACAGTAGCCTCTAGTTATCCATTCACTATCATTGTTACTTATCTATTTGTATCCAGGGTTTTGTTTTTGCTTTGCAATTCATAACAGCGTCTAACCTCTTTGCCAACTTGACTGTCACTTTATTTTTCAGCTTTCCTTTGTAATTAATGATAATCATTATTCAGCAGTTATCAGTTATTCTGTGTTTGTGACACTCTTTAAATACAGGACTACACTTAATCATTAAAGCAAGTCTTCATCAGACATGTTATCATCTTCATTTTATAGGTGAGAAAACTGATGCTTTCTAGTTTAGTCAGTTGCTCTTAGTCACAGAGTTAGTGAGTGATAGCCTAGATTCATAAGTAGCTGCCTGACTTCAAAATGTGTGGCCATTGTATGATATCAGGCAGTCTTTTTCTTAGAGTGTGTGGAAGGGTTTGTAAGATCTTGAAAAGGTTTGTTTGTAATTTCACTGGAGCAAGAGGGCCACTGAAACTTCTTTCACAGCTCTAAGTTGATGCTATCAGTTAAAAAAAAAACATTAGAAATATTGTCAGCCATAATATTGAGAGTGAAATATTGGGTGGTGTATAGAAAAGCAGTCATGAAGTCAAAAGGAACTTGGATTCTACCCCTATTTCCATTGGTAACAAAGTGTAAAACGGTACACCAGTGACTAGCCAGTTTGCCCTCCTATTCCTCCTCTGTAAAATGATTAGTGAACTTTTTATAGACATCGATTCCATGACTGCTTTATAGGAGAAGTGAAAGTGTTTCATTAAGATAAGCAGTCAACTAAGATCTGTATAACATTTTACATTTTTCAATGTCACTTAAAACTTTTTAGCAACTCTTAGCAACCCAGAGTGTGTCCTAGAGGTGTGTGTTCACATTAACTTTCCCATGTGCCTGGTACAGGACCTGAGGTTAAATGAAGAGAAAAGAACAAAGTACATGATTGAAAATACCTCTGGACCCCAACCTTGGACTTCAAGGTCCTGATGCCTTTCTATCAGGGTTTCCTAGATCGTTAGCCTGGGAGAGAAACAAAGAAAGAATGGAGAAAAGTCCGCAAACTCACTAAAGTTTTTCGGGGGGCAGTGAGTGCTTGAATTTCTGTTCCATTTTCCAAGCTATACACATACACCACTAGCCCCATTTCCTGGCAGAATGAAGCATGTGGCCATCGGTGCTAGTGAGAGCCTAGTTAATGGTTGCTCTTCCTGGAGAGTGTGTTGGTAGTTGCATCTTCTCTTGTTGAGATGGCTGCTCCCCTGGCAAAACTGGAGAGAACACTGTACTCTTCCAAACTGAGGACAGGGGCCTGTTGTTGGTGCCTTCCCGCCCGGAGCCCATGGTAGTCCTCTTTCTCAGAAGAGGACAAAGGTGGGCCTCCTGCACCGCCTACTAAGGAGCTGCACTTCCTCCCTCCTCCATGAATGTTTGGACTAGTCTGCTCAGCTTCTGGCTAGATCATCTCCCTTAGCCATGGGGTCTGACTCTAATTAGATAGCAAGATTTTTTAAGGGAGGTCTGTAAATATGGTTTCTCCTTCCTTTGGAAGTCCTTGTGACATATTGTTCTAAGAACTGCCCAAGTATGTAATAAATATTTATTTGTTGAAAAAATGAATAAACTCCTAAGATACATCATGAGGAAACACTCTAATTCTTCCACTTTTCCTCTGGGATATTTTCCCAAACAAACCCCTTCACTGTTGGTCAGGTTCCTGCTCACACTACATACAACACAGGCCAGTTTTGTGGCAGTGCTTGCTAAAGTGAGGTGGAGCAGCGACATCACAGACTCAGCCAGCTCCCCATGGAACAGCGCCCCCTGGATATCCAAAAAATAATCTAACACTTAGAATCTTCGATGATCTCTTGATTTGCCCTTCAGTATCAGTGGTTTTCACATTCTGCACATTTCAAGTTATTTATAATTGTCTTGTTTTAATTACTCGAGCCAAAAATCTTATGTCATCCCGTTTCCTGCCTTTCTTTTGCACCTCATGGCCAATCTATTAGCAAATTCTGTTAGGTCTCCCTTCCAAAAAATATCCAGGAACTTGCCACTTCGCCATCTTTATTGCCAAGCCACCATCATCTCTCTCCAGGATTGTTTAAATAACCTTTTAGGCTGCCTCTCTGCTCTATCCTGTGCCCTGATGTCTAGTTTCAACAGACAGGTCCTAGTAAGGTGTGTTAGATCATGTTATCTTCTGATCGAAATCTTCTGAGGGCTTCCCTTCTCCTTGGAATAAAAGCCAATGTCTTTACAAGCTGGCTCTCCTGTGACTTCTCAGAACTCACCTCCTATTACTTTACCCTTTGTTCACTCTGCTTCAGCCACACGAGCCTCTTTGCTGATCTTTGAGCGTGTCTGGTACGTTCCACAGAGCCTTTGCATCTGTTCTTGTCTAGCCATCCACTAGCTGGCTCCCTCATCTTCAGATCTTTATGCAAGTATCTACTTTTCAGTGAGACTTCCTTTGGCTACTCTATTTTATACTGCATCTGACACCTTCTCCCCACCTGAATACATGTCAAATTAGGTTCCCCTGCTTAATATTTCTCATAGCTTCTATTATAGATTGAATTGTGTCCCCCTAAAAATATATTGAAAGTCTTAATGCTTGGTACCTGTAAATGTGATATTGTTTGGAAATGATGTCCTTCTAGATTTGATCAAGTTAAGATGAGGTCATTAGAGTGGGCTCCAATCCCATATGACTTGTATCTTTAGGAAGAGAGACAGACACACACAGGGAGAATGCTATGTAATGACAGAGCCCAAAATTGGAGTGATGCACCTATGAGCTAAGTACTGATGTCTACCACCAGAGGCAAAGGAAGGATTGTAGCCACAGTTTTGGAAGGAGCATGAACCTGCCAACACCTTTATTTTGGACTTCTAGTCCCCAGACTATGAAAAATATCAATTTCTGTTGTTTTAAGCCACCCAGTTTGCAGTACATCATTATGATAGCTCTATCAAAATAATGTAGCATGTATCACAGCCATAATATTGACAGTGAAATATTGGGTGGTATATAGAAAAGCAGTCATGAAGTCAAAAGGAACTTGAATTCTACCCCTATTTCCATTGGTAACAAAGTGTAAAACAGTATATACTACATACACTGTATCATCTGGTATACTACATACTCTACATATTTGTTGTGTTTATTGTCTGTCTCCCCAACACTCTAATGCAAGTTCCAGGAAAGATGCACCAGTTCTGACATTCTGTTCTACACTGCTCTGATTTCTGATGGGTTCTACCCACTCTGACTTCTGCCTAATGGTTAGTTGGTTCTAGTGCTTCATGGGTGAACCTGCAAAAGAATCTCATGAGGATAAGAACTGAACTCAAAACAAGAAATGGAAATCCTAGCTTCCACCTACAAATAGCAGAAGAGTAATTTGGAAGAAGCTAAAATTTGGAGAATATACAGACTGTGGTGCTATCATATAGGAAATCACCTATTTGAACTCCCATCTGATGTTGACCATGTGCCCAGACTGAGTGATGAAAGGGGTTAGGCAGGGTCTAGATATTAAATGAAAAAAAAAATACTGACGGATTGACTGAAAATAAAAAGACACATACCATAAGGAATTTCTGAAAGTTATAGAAATATTTTGTCAGATATTTATTTGTCTTTTTCCTCAGACTGTTCATTTTAATAGCTTTTAATTTTTTCCCCCAGCACTCAGAATGCCTTAGTGACATTATGCCCCAAAGGAAAAAGTGTTATCTTTGTAACACAATTTTACATGCATTATTGAATTCTGAAGCTAAACATGTTAGAAAAGCAATGTGCAGTGTGCAAAGCATCAGGGTGTTCAGAACGACTCCAGAAAGACGTGCTGTCCATTACCAAGGAGATGCTCTGTCTCAGGTTTGTAAATATAAGTAGACAATGTTAGGGGGGAAAAAGTTAAAAACTAAACAAGGAAATGAGGATTCTTAGGGTGATATACTGCAGCAGTTGTGGGAACAGCCTGTGGAGTTAGAGCTGGATTTAAATTCTGATTCCAAGACTCAACGGTCACTAAGTACTAATCCCAAATTTCCCAGCAGTAACACGTGTCTCAAAGTGTTGTTTCATGTTGTAAATTAAATACATATGGAAGATACTTAGCTCAGAACTTAGAAAATGGTACCCATTATTTTTATGTCTCCCAATGCAATTACTATTTGTAAATGAGATTTACTTTAAGGTATTGTGCTCAGGTCAGTTGGTTCAGTGGACAGAGCGTCTGCCCGGCATGCAGACATTCTGAGTTCGATCCCGGTCAGGGCACACAAGAGAAGTGACCATCTGCTTCTCTTCCCCTCCCTCTCCTCCTCCTCTCCTTCTTCCTCACCTGCAGCCAGTGGCTCAGTTGGTTTGCATGTTGGCCTCAGACAGGGTTTGCCGGCTGAATCTGGTTGGGGCACACGCGGGAGCCTGTCTCACTATCTCCTACCTAAATAATAAATAAATAAATCTTTAAGATATTGTGAAAGAATATCTAGGGAGAGAGAGCCTCAGCTCACTGCTATAGAGAGAAACTCCTTTCAGTCAATGACCTGAATGGGGCTGTTGGCAGTAACCACTATTGTGGGAAGGAATAATTAGCAGCCCTCCTGACAGACTGCTGTATCACTTCTTGTCATCATCCTTTTCATCTTACTTGGCTTTACACGGATAATCTAATGATCTTTTCACTTAAACAGCTCCTTTGATGATCAGCTTCTTTAAAGTGCTTCTCAGCTATTCATTGATTAGGCAAATCCACCTGTTTTTCTAGAGCCTACCCCTGAGACGCCTGAAGAACTTTGGGGAATAGGAAATCCCCCCTGATATTGTAGAGAACTCAGACTCACAGATTTCAAAGCATCACATGAAAGAAGTGGAAAGTAATATCCCAAGACTGAACCTTATTACTATTGCCTTACTAATTTCGTTTCTTTGCAAGATTCCTTGAGAAGCTCTCACCATACGCATGAATGGACCAGAGTCTGTGACGTGACAGAACCTCCCACAAGCTTTACCTGCCTGTTCTAATTACATTCCCCTTGAAGGCCTGATATCATGAATTCTGATTCGTCTCTCTTATTTCAGACCATGGCAAATAATTATATAGCCGTGCACTCAATTTCCCTTTACCGGGTAAGGCTGGCTATTAAATAACTGAATTTAAAACTACCTGGCTAAAGGAAGACATCAACTTGTCAGGAAACCAGCCACTTCGTTGGATCTGAGCTTTGGCTGGCCGTCTGAGCAGGGAGATTGGCTGTCAACAAATGAGGCATGTTTTAATTAAAAATTTTTGTTACATCATTACAGACAGTAGCAACAGTGTGGTTCTGGAGATTGTACGGTAGGTGCTTAAGGGGACTTGCCTGCCATCAGGCGCTGGTCACAAACTGACCTTTGCCATTCTAGAAGATAATGGGAAAGAAAATGCACAATTTTCCTTGGCTTGTGATGTCATTAAGGAAACAACCAGATTCTTTGATTTTGCAGAAAAAAAGCATTCCTCCTTAGAAATATTCATTTTAGAAAAGGAGTGAGATTATTACTTTCCCTCTGCAGGGAATCCACACCCCAAGGTTCTGTGGCATGCTTCTCACTTTGTCTGGGTCTCTCCACTCAAATACCCCCTCTTTTATCTTGTTTTGTGGCACGTATCACACCCTTCTCATTGCATTTTTTATTTTTGTAAGACTATTAAATCATCTGTCTCCTCACTGGAACATGAATTCTGTGAGAGCAGGAACTTGAGGTGGTCACACTCTAACCTCAGCCAATAACTGTTGAGTGACTCTGAAGGAGAGGGAAGAGACGGAGTCAGACACGTGGTGTACATAATGAAATGGACACAAGCAGCTGTTTGGGATCTGCTGCACCTGGTTTCAAAGAATTTTTATGAAAACCAGACTCTTCTTTTAAGAGCTAACTTAAACTCTTTTAAGAGTTACTGTCAACGTGGTAATAAGAAGCAGGAATAATTAGTCTTTAAATAATCCTAAGAAACTCTAAATTCTAGACAATAATTTAACCTCTCTGTCAGAATGACCTTCCTTCTATTCTCTGCATTCTTTCCCCCTAAGTTAGAACTCTTCCCCTAAGTTTGGGATTGTCTGCCAGTACCATGACTATTCAACATAGTGTTCGAGGCTGCAGTCAGGAGAAGAAAAAGAGATAAAAGTTATCAATATATTAAAGAATGAAAGAAATAAAATTGTCTTTATTTACAAATGACATAATTACCTATGTAAGAAATGCATAAGAAGTTATAACTTATTAAAATTAATAAGTAGTTTAGCAAATTTGCTGAATGGAAATTCAGTATAGAAGAAGTACTTTATATTATATATCAGCCAAAAAATAATAATAATAAAACAATCTTAGAAAACAATACCATTTAAAATAGCACCAAAAAATGATGTACCTATGGATTAAACTTAAAAGATGTCTTTAACTAAAACAAAAACAAAATTAATCTACAATTAAAACTAAAACAATGATGCTAAAAGAAATAAAGAAGACTGGGAAATAGCTGTATCCGGTTTGTGGATGAGAAGACTCAGTGTGCCCATAGGTGGGAGAACACAAACCCCACATTCTCACAGCTCTCAAAGGATCGCCCTGCAGCTTACAAAGCCCTGAGGTGGCATGGCGGACGGTGCTTACTGAGGTCAGTGCAGGATTTGGGGGCACTAGAGAGGTAAACAAAGCCCCTGAGAAGCAGGATTCAGAGCCTTAGTCCTTGGGCTCCTGTGGAAAGCTCAGCTGACATCAGACAGCCATCAGTACCTCAAAGGTTCGGGCACCCAGCTGAACTCTGCAGTCCAGCTGCCTCCAGCATCCAGATGAGAAGTGTTGATATTTAGCCCTTTCTTTTCTCCCTAGCAGATCCCTGTAAGATGTCTCTGGCAAGGACTGGCACAAGGCCTTTGCCTTTTGTTCAGTATCCACAAAAAAAAAGCAGTCCTGAGACCTGGCCGGTTGGCTCAGCAGTAGAGCGTCTATTGGGTCCTGGGTTCGATTCCCGGTCAGGGCACACAGGAAAAGTGCCCATCTGCTTTTCTACCTTTCCCCCTTTTCTTCCTCTCTATCTCTTCCACTCCCGCAGCCAAGGCTTCATTGGAACAAAAGTTGGCTGTGGTGCTGAGGATGGCTCCATGGCCTCCACCTCAGATGCTAGAAGGGCTCCAATTGCAGCAGAGCAACGCCCCCAGAGGGGCCAAGCATTGCCCTCTGGTGGACATGCCGGGTGGATCCTGGTCGGGCGCATGCAGGAATCTGTCTGCCTGCCTCCCCGCTTCAGAAACACACACACACATACACACACACACACACACACACACACACACACACACACAAAGTCCTGTTTCTGTTCAGCTCTTTCTGATATGGATTTTTAAGCATAATCTATAGCAGCTGTTCTCAACCTGTGACTTTAGGCGACCCCTGTGTTTTGGTCTTTCTACCCTGCCGGGGTCACGACCCACAGGTTGAGAACTGCTGATCTATAGGCTACCACTAGGTACTCTATTCTAGAACATTGGAAAACTATTTGGAATCCATTCTGATGACACAAGTTGTTCAAGAACTGAAAGAGTAATTTAAATCTGGTTTTTGGATTTCAAATCACCTTCTCACACTTTGTTGTATAAAAATGTATGACATTAGCAGCCAGGGAGCTCTGTCTAAATCACTGCATTCTATTGCCCTGAGCCTGCTCAGGGTGGACGCTGGGCCCACATCGTGGGAAACTTGTGGTCTTTGGTGTCATAAACTATAAGACAAAAATAATTCTGATAGTGACCGTGTCAGCCTCCTATTTGTCTCAAGTTGTAAAGAGAGGCACTTTAGTGTTTGCGGTCACATGTTGGCCAGTTAAAACCTCAGACTGCTTTTAAAAGCAAGTGGGAAAAGTGATCTTTTTAGGGAGGAGGCACTGCAGAGAACTGTAGTTGGTAGCTCTTTGCCCAGCACACAGCCATACTTACTAATGTTATACTTATGGGAGACTTAACAATGTCAACATGCTTCTGTACCCACTGTCCCATTGGATCCTCATAAACTTTTATAAAATATGGGAGGCACCATCTCCATTGAAGGGCCATTCAAAGTCATCAGCTAAGTGGAGGAAATGGAATGAGAACTCATATGTTTTGGTCACTACACTCCCCATCCCTGTGGTTGGTAAGACTGAACATTGACCAGTGGACTCCGAGGCCCCTGGGCTGTCCAGTTTGAGTGCTCGGGACAGCATGTGTCCTTTTCCCCTTCGATTTCATACTGGTGCAAAACTTTGCCATTTTTGACATTGCTACAGGAGATCTACCTCACACCATTCTCTGAGGTAGGTCATATTAAGAATGTGGCGACCTTGTTACATTTCCTCAAATTAATAGATAAAAGTAGGAAGTTTGTAAAAAAAAAAAAGATGAACAAAGCTCCACATTTTACTTTAGGGTTAGGGGATGTCAAAGTTTTACCAAATTATCAGAGAAGGGAGACACAAGCTTAGCAGCCATCTCATCTCAAACACTTGAGAGGACATAATGTTTTTTAAAAAATTAAGTTCTCTGTGAGTGCATTGAGCATCTGAAGTGATTAGTAATAGATATAATTAATGAAATATCACTATTTCCTATACTATTCACATTACTTTTTCTCCATTGTTCTGTAAGGTATTGTTTACATTCAGCAACATTTTTCCTTTTAAGTGTCCAGTTCTGTAATTTTAGCTAACATAGACAGTTGTAGAACTACCATCTGTATCAGGATACAGAACAGAACATGTCACCCACAAAATCCTATTATCATCTATATCACATGACTTTCTGTAATTACCTAGAATGTTTATAGGCCATGACATCCAGAAGCAGAGGGGTGAAGATATGTATGCATATGCCCAAATATGTGTGCATTTTAGCATTATTTGTTCTAAATGTATAGATTGGGAAATGAAGGCCCAGGGATGTAAATACAGTTATGCCTCAGTTTTTGTTGACTTCTGTTATCGTTGGTTTTGGTTTCATCGATTTTTTTCCGTGAAAAATCTGTCTCTGATTTTGTTGGTGTGCCCACGTGACCTCGCTGCTAATGTCATGAAAACAAAGGGCAACCCATGCGTTTTGCTCAGTGTGGCATTGTTTCTCATTGTGTGAGCACTACCCCGTGCCTCTAGCCAAACAATTCCATTGCTTTCCAGTGTTTTTGTGCTTTTTTTTTATTGATTGCAAGTGCTAATACTACAGTTACACGTAAGTGATTAACAGCAGGGGTCGGGAAACTTTCTGGCTGAGAGAGCCATGAACACCACATATTTTAAAATGTAATTCCTTGAGAGTCATACAACGACCCATGTACATTACGCATTATCCAATAAAAATTTGGTGTTGTCCCAGAGGACAGCTGTGATTGGCTCCAGCCACCCCCAACCATGAACATGAGCGGTAGAAAATGAGTAGATTGTAATACATGAGAATGTTTTATATTTTTAACATTATTTTTTTTATTAAAGATTTGTCTGCGAGCCAGATGCAGCCATCAAAAGAGCCACATCTGGCTCGCAAGCCATAGGTTCCCGACCCTGGATTACAGTTTAAGGTGATTGGATTTACATTGATTCATATGGAAATAACCACCTCAGTTTTCATAGGTTTCAGATTTCGCCAATTGTTTTCAGACAGATTATCAACGAAAGCCGAGGCATGGCTATAATTTCCTGTAGGGGTGAAGCGAGGGCTGAGACCCCATTTGTGGGACTCTCCAGCGCATCCCTGTTCTGGGTACACACTGCTGAGAACTGTACATCGAAGGTTAAGGAGTACCCCAACTTCGGTAGACACACCTAAGAAAGACCCTCCGTCGGGGCAGGGGAACCTGCTACAGTGAACTTCAGCTCCCTGACTACTTAAAAATCAGTGTTTTTTTCTTTGACAACAATACAACCCCTCTTTATCAATTATTTCTGACTCAGGCCAGTTTGAGACTTTTCTCCCCTGTGCGAACATGACTCTGGTGTCACAGTAGAAGTTTGTTAGAGAACTGAATTTATAGGACTGTGCTGTACCCGCAGAAAGGCTCATTACTTCCACAGTCCTGTGATTCTAGCTGCAACTTGACCATAAAGTGAGGGAGGGCTGGCTGTTTCAACCGGCAACTCTTCTGGATGGAAACCCCACAGAGGAAAGAGAGGTGATTGATCGGACAAGTAAAAATTTGCCGCTTATAGCATCATCCAACTGTGTTGATAGCAAGCATCATTTTATTTTAACAGGCTGGGGACATGGGTCTTGATTGAACGTTAGCCTGGGAAAATCCCCTTTTAAAGGACTGCCGCTGTGGGGTCCGCTCTTGTTTCCTAAAGCTGCAGATACACAGAGAATTCAGAGTAAAGCTTGCTGCACATATTTAATTGAGCTCTCTAAAGTGCAGATGAGGGACCGTCCCTTGTCCATTAGAAATGCAGCAAATTTTCTGAATATTAGATTTAATGTCATGTATCTTTTTCCTTCTTGGAACTATAGATTACTCAAATATTTCCATTAGCTCCAAGATAGAGTGACATGAAAAAAATGAAATGAAAAATTATAGTGATCCGTTGGATAGCAGAAGAGAAAGGAGATAGGGAGATATAATGAAAGTAAAACTCAAAGGAATTCAAGCTCATTCCTTTGCAATTAAAGCACACACTTAAATCATGAGATTATGCAGCCTTGGCAGATTGAGCTGAGTTAATTTATAGGTATTTAATTAACTCCACAGGGTAGAGCCCCCTGTTGTTGCTTTGTGACTATAATATTTATATTGAACATTATAAAACTAATTTAAAATATATTAAAGCAGATCTGGGTAAATACAGTAAAGCCCACTCACTCCCTCTGAGACTCTGTGTGATCCATATCAGATTGTGAAAAATGACCCAAAATTTAACAAGAGCTTTACTTGCAACTTCAGTGGGAGGGGAACAAGGATGAAGAAGGAGAAAAGGGACAGTGGCAAGATTTCTTCTTTGTTTTCTAAAAAGTGACCTTTATTTTTACCATCCTGGCTAAATGTAGCATAGGGCTGACCACGAAAACGTCACCTCTAAAAGACACAGACCACAGACAAGCCAGTCAATTAATAATTATTCAATGTAGGTTTTTTTCTTATGCATTTCTTCCACTCCCTACACAGGCACTTTCAAAGTTAAATGTCATTCTATGACTGTGTTTTCCTTCCTCTTTCAGAACTGACTCCATCCTAGCGTGTGCTCAAGGCTCAGCCCACACAAGTCACAGAACTCAGGACTGGGCACATGCCCAGCTCTCTCAACAGCAGGGGACAGTGTTGTTGAAATGAGTTTAGTGGGCAGAGCTCTGAAAAAAATTCTTTGAACTCCAACTTCGTAGAGGAAGTAAGAGAAATATAAAAAGAGGTATTAGTTCGTGGCCAGTGTTTACTGAGCGCTATCTGGACAGTGTCTGCGCTTGTACAGTTTTCTCTAAGCTTCCTCTTGCCTGACTTTGGAGAGGATAGCAGAAAGTGTTATTTTCTCAACGGTCTTCAGTTAAAGCTCTGATTGATAACAAAAATGTCAGATTAATTGTTAGTAGGGTAATTATGTTTTTAAAAAGAATAAGAACTTTATTCACTGCTCAGAAGTGCATAATAAATATCCCACATTGTATCTACTACAGAAATGGTGCCTTTAACTCTCTCTCCTCTGTGTCTGTCTTCCCCTCTCCTCTCACTCTGACCCTGCTGCTCTCCTGCTTCCCTCTTGTAAAGACTCTTAATTGCTCCCTTGGGTCCACCCAGATAATTCAGGATAACCTCCCTACCTCGAGATCCTTAACATACTTACATCTGAAAAGTCTCTTTTGCCAAGTAAGGTAACATATACACAGGCTCAGGGATTAGGATGTAGATGATTTAGGGGAAGCCACTAATCTGTCTACCAATGGGCCAGTTGCCAAGCTGTTTCTCCCTGGTGATACAGCCACTTTTTGTTATCTCTGATTTGAGCCAGGGAACTCTGCACACTGGGTTTCTGCTTCAGTAGCCGCTTCTCTGCTAGGTCGTGCCAACAGGGGGCATTAGAAGGCCCTGGAAGGCAGGAGGAGGAAGGAGGGAGTGAATTCTTTCTACTCAGCTTGATGTGCTTTTATTGGCATCGCCCTAGCACGGGTCTTCACTGGCAGCCGCAGAGGGTGCAGACCCCAGCTTTTCTCCACAATCCCAGGATGGCCACACTTGTAGCTCAGCATCATTACCCCCCACGGGTTCCCTTGCAAGTCGGGTGCTGGATTTCTTTGGAGGTCTGAGTCTTCATTCATCAGAGGCTCTGCTCCAAGTATCTGATAAACTCAAATTATTTTCTTTGTTTCTTCAACCTTAGAGATGACAGAAGCTTCTTTATTTTTTTTCTTTAAAAATTTAAATTTTAACAGGGTGACACTGATCAATAAGAGTACACAGGTTTCAGGTAAACATCTCTGTAGCCTTTGAACTGTTGACTGTGTCGTGTTGTACCCAACACCCAAAGTCAAATCACTCTCATCACTACATACTTGTCCTCTTTGCTCCCCTCCCCCACCCCTCTCCCCACTCCTTCCCCACAGCCCCCTCCCCCTTGTAACCACTTTGCTTTTATCTATGTCCATGAGTTTCAGTTTTATATCCCACTCATGTGTGAAATCATACAGTTCTTAGCATTTTCTGATTTACTTATTTCACTCAGTATAATGATCTCACGGTCTATCGATTTTTTTTAGTAATTATAGTAGTGTTCATTTTTAGATTTTTCAGTTATGGTCAGTTTTTTAACTCTCCCAACAAATGAGTATACAATTATAGAGTGATCGATAATAACCTTAGAAGCAATAGATAGGAGCTAGTAGTGAGGAAAGAGAAATGACTTCAAGCCTGTCTGATGGTGGTGGTTTTGCAGTAAACATTATGGTATGGAAAGACAAGTCTACTGTCCCAAACAAGTCCTTTCAAACTTTTCTTCTTAATGTGAAGCAACCAAAATCCAAAAGACATTCCTACTGGTTTTTATAATTTTTGAAATACACACACAAAAAAATCATTGAAAGGAATAAAATATAGGATAATTAGAAAGTCTTAATCTAGTTTCAAGTTAAAACTATGCAACAAACTGATATAGTTTGGCCAAATTTAATTCAATACATATGTAATTTTTAATACTAGTAGTTTATTATCCAACACAGTGAAGATTGTAATAAAATTTTACACACACATATGAGTGTGTACATGTGCTTAAGACAGGGAGAGAGATAAATATTGAGAGATCTATAAATTATACAGTCCTCAAATAAACTGCCAAAAACAACTATCATTGGATTTCTAGATGTGCGCAGCAGTAAAACCACACTCAATTGATGACCTCATTTATTACATGTTTGAACATTCTTGAGATTATACTCTTGCCAGAGATAAATGTGCTTGACATAAAATAATAATGTTTCAATCAGGGAAATGTGATCTTGATCACATTTAAATCTGCTTTTTATACTCTAACATTAATTACCCATCCAGGGCTCTTTCAAAAGCTCCACATTCAGTCTTTGAAGAGGTAATTCATCAGATAGGAATGATGTTTGTCTAAAAGTGCACTCTTCCTAATGGACTTAATGTAATTATTTTTAAATGTCCAGATCACCACCTCCCCTTTCTCCCTCACCTCCTGCTCAACTCAATGGCCTATGTAGCTCTTTAAGGTCATAGAGACACTGGGGGGAGCTGATTTGATATAAATCTGCCAGAAGTCAAGACAATCAAGTATATTTACATTAAACAGATAGCATCTTTTTTTTATTATTGATTGATTTTTAGAGAGAGAAGAAGGAGAGGGACAGAGAGAAAGAGAGAGAGGGAGAGAAACATTGATTTGTTGTTCCACTTATGCTGTCATTAGTTAATTCTTATATGTTCCCTGACTGGGGTTGGAACCATCAACCTAAGCCTGTCAGGACAATGCTCTTACTAACTGAGCTACCTGGCCAAAGCCAAAAACAATAAAATCTTGTGGGTTTAGTGGGGAAGCTGAGGACACAAAGCAAATCACACTAAAGTTTACCGTATACGTATATCTGAATTCATGTTACATAAACCATGAAGTTTAAAGCAAAAAAGTAATCTACGAAAGAAAATAATAAGGTTTTATGTGTGTGTGTGTGTGTGTGTGTGTGTGTGTGTAAAGTGGGAGGCAAATAATATTCTTGCATTCCAGTATGGGGTTAAAGTAAGGAACCCAGGGAATGTAATAGAGGTTTAGGTGTATAGATCCTTGTCCAAAGGCTGCTTCCTTCTGGGCAACCTGCTCCTCAAAGCACAGAGCCTCAAGGTTATCACAGAGCTTTCCCATCCCCTTAGAAAGGTGGCTTCTTCTTCTTCTTCTTCTTCTTCTTTTTTTTTTTTTTTTTTTGTATTTTTCTGAAGTGAGAAGCAGGGAGGTAGAAAAACAGACTCCAGCATGTGCCCAACTGGGATCCACCCAGCATGCCCACCAGGGGGCGATGCACTGCCCATCTGGGCTGTTGCTCCATTGTAACCAGAGCCATTCTAGCACCTGAGGCGGAGGCCATAGAGCCATCCTCAGCGCCCAGGCCAACTTTGCTCCAATGGAGCCTTGGCTGTGTGAGAGGAAGAGAGAGACAGAGAGGAAGGAGAGGGAGAAGGGTGAAGAAGCAGATGGGCGGTTGTCCTGTGTGCCTTGGCTGGGAATTAAGCCCAGGACATCTACACGCTGGGCCGATGCTCTACCACTGAGCCAACTGGCTAGGGCCTGAAAGGCTTCTTTACTGACAATTTTGTGGGCTATTACAATGAGATTAGTTATGCCATTGTCTAATAGATTGACCCATCATAGAAATGACCTGAACAGTCTGAATTACTAGAAGAGATTCGTGATATGTTAGTTAGAAGAAAAAGGAAAGCTTCTGGGGCAGGGGAGTATTAATTTTGATTTGAAAATAGAGAGGTAAGGACAGGGATTTTCCTTGGAGTTTAAATTCTAGAGGAATAATATTAAACTTAAATATATCTGAATTGAAAGGAAGACCAGGGAGGAATTGAATGAAAGAAGAGCAAAACCCACCTATAAATTAATTTTAAGTTTATAAATCAGATTCATGACTCAAAGCTATGAGCAGAGGTCTAACTGGCAACTTTAGTGTTCTGCCCAGGCTCCTATTGTACCTGTACCCTTAATGTTATAGAATAGTAGGCATGGGAAAAGTGAAATTATTGGAAAAACATAACTAGGATTATAGAGAGAAGGTTTGAGGGTACTTAGTACACCAGCAAGAGAAACACATGGAATATGGCTACAGAAAGTCAAGTGGCAAATAAGTTCAAGTAGATAGATAGCTAATCATTGAGACTTTTGCCTTTCTCCGGAGACTCAACTGAAAGTTCAAGCCTGGAGAAAGGACCTGGAGAAAGGACTGATGAGTTAATGCATCCTAATTCCAATGGGAGCTAATAACAGAATGATACACATAAGGTGTTGCTTCTCCTAGTGTTTACAGTATGGTTTAAGGACTTAGTTACTGCACCTAATATTATCAGTGTTCCTGCCTTCTTCCTTGGTAGTGCTTTTCAGATAATACATGGTAGGATGTCTGAATCAAGCAGTGGAATGTGGCTGATTAATTTCTTTTTAAAAAATGGATTGATTTTAGAGAAGAATGAAGACAGGAAAAACATTGATTTGTTGTTCCATTTATTTATGTATTCATTGTTTGCTTCTTGTATGTGCTCTGACCTGGGATGAAACCCATAGCCTTGGCATGTGGGGACTATGCTCTAATCAACTGAGTTAATGGGCCAGGGCTAACGTCTTTTTTGATTATGTCAGATGAAGGTGTATTTTCTGACAATATTTTAAAAAATTATTTAAAGTTATTTTATTGATTGGTTGATTTTAGAGAGAAAGAGAAACATTGATTTATTGTTCTACTTATATACACATTCATTGGTTGATTCTTGTATGTGCTTTTACCCGAATTGAACCCACAATCTTGGCATATCAGGAAAACTCTTTAACCAATTGAACTACCTGGCCAGGGTAGAAGTTATTTTAAAAATTGTTATCTTCCACCCTCCTTTGACATGGCATATGTCCCTGAGGATTGAATAACAGTTTATGTCTTGGGTCTAATTTCAGTTGAAATAATATATACTGCCAAAATATCTAAATGAAAAAAGAAAATAAATTTGAGCTTACTGATATAGGCAAAACATCTGGATAATTGAATTAATCACCTCATTTTCATCTGGCAATTTTGTTAGAGGGTAGCTTTAGGCCCAACTGCACAGAAAGTGAAGTGAAAAGGAAAAGCTAATTAGTGCTGGCAAGTAAACAAGAGTCTCGAGGTGCCAGATTGGTATCATGATCCAAATTAATTAGTCAGATTTTCTACAGTAATTGTAATAACTGAAAAATTTCCAGACTTTAATTTTTGTTGTTGTAAAGAATGGTCCCAAAAGCTCATGGTTTATTTCATAGTTATTCCATTCCACCTTTTACCATATTTTTCATTTTACTTGTTTTTGTTTCTCTTCTTGGCTTCCCCTACTTTCATTCCAAGGTTGTTCCTACACTCCTCTTCTTCTGTGTGAGTTGTTTGCAATGTAGATTGTACAGCCTTGTTTACAGGCTCATCTTTAAATGGTTGAGATCACCAAGGACAGAGCCTTAAAGTTCTCTTTTGTTAGTCTGAAACCATTGTGTTATATTACTAATTAGCTGACCTGCCAATATTTGCTTTGCATGAAATCTGTTTACATGATTTTGAGATTGTTTATAATATAACTTCATTGCTACTATTGACTATTAACTTCAGCAAATGCCCTGACATCAAGTCACATCATTAAGCACATTGTATGTGGAAATATGTGTAGTTTGCAAAGCCTTATTATTGTTTCCAACAACTCTCTTGTGTAATTTATTTTAAAATCATTTTTAACTGGGTCCTAATGCCCTCGGAACCATTGTTTAGGCTGTGGTCAGTTTGAACCCATTCTTTTCTGGTGTCGACTGTGCCAAACCCTGTGTCTCTGAGGTGTAAGCCAGTAGCCACGTCTCAGCTTTCTCAGTGTTTGAAAGAAGACTGGCATGAATAATCATAATAGATGTGTTCTTTTTCAATCTCACTAATCAAAATTAATAATGAAGTATAATGAATTATTATTTTTGTGAAAAATTATACCAACAATTGTCATATACAAAGAATTCAATTTTTATAATTACAAAAGTATGTGATGATAACTTATAATTTTCTCACTGTAAATTATTTTAAGTAGAAAATCTCTTCCCTGTTATTATCCAGTGATCACTGGAACATTCTTCCTGTGCTACTTACCAGCCCACAGATGGCCACATCAGTTAACCACAGCATTAAGTGTTGCATTTTTAAATTTCCATGTGAATTCAAGATATATCTTCTGATGTATCTTGTTGTGTTTTCAAACTAGCACCATTCCTCACTTTGAAAAATGGGCCATTTCTCAGTGCCCTGACCACAGGTGTGTTTTTGCCAATCGCATTAAAATTTACAGGTTGCATGATTTCTAATTTTTTGGTTTTAGGAAGATCACTCCATAATTCCTTCTTCCCACACTGAGGAGAGAGAGAGAGAGAGAGAGAGTGTGTGTGTGTGTGGAGGGCGTGTTTCTACATTATATTTTCTCAGCTCCTTTTCCCTTCCATGTGCCTCACGAATGAGAATTGCTCAGCCGGGGAAATCGGGCATGATGGAGGCCTTTGCAGTCTGTCTCCTTGTACCTCTTATCAGCTGTTATGTGACGTATTACAGATTTTGGCATTCATCTCTTCTGGGACTACAGTTGTCTTTGCTGGGTGGGGACAGGAAATCTGATCCTTAGTTATCTGGTATTAATAATAATTTGTTCTTATGTGATGTAGTATAAATTTTATAACATTTTATGCAGTATGTATTAAAGGCAAGTTTACTTATAAACTTTTTCTGTAAGTTTTCAAAGATACTCTGATTCCAAATATAGCCATTTAATACCCAGTATAAATATTAGATGTGGTAGATAAAATCTGTTTCTATGTCTTAGAGATGTCATTTCTGTAAAACTGTAAAGGGGACTTTAAATGTATTTGCAGAGACACCTGCAAATGTATTTTTAGTATTTTTGTCAAATGTTATTTTCAAGCTATATGCAGTAACTAAGTAAAGTGACATTGCTCCTTATATGGAAAACTGAAAAAGAAAAAAGATTTGAATAAGAAAATACTGCAAGGAAGAAAATACTCTCACTGACAAAAGCAGACATGTAGGAAAAGCAGTGGACCAACCAACACTAAAGGTACTATAAAGGGTAAAAGGCAAAAATAGAAAGATTATTTACAATTACAACAATAAATTCAGGAATAGACACAACCACACGCAAAAGAAGTAAAAAATAATGATAAAAACATAAGCATGGAAGGGATGATTAAAAATGGTAGTGATTTTAGAATGTGTTTGAACTTAAGCGAACATCCACTTAAAATACATTGCTAGCCAACTATATGGGAACTGATATTTTCAAACGACAGCTCAGATAAGGGCCTAATATCCAAAATTTACAAAGAACTCATAAAACTCAACAACAAACAAACAAACAATCCAATAAAAAAGTGGGAAGAGGACATGAACAGACACTTCTCCCAGGAAGAGATACAAATGGCCAACAGATATATGAAAAGATGCTCAGCTTCATTAGTTATTAGAGAAATGCAAATCAAAACTACAATGAGATACCACCTCACTCCTGTTAGATTAGCTATTATCAACAAGACGGGTAATAGCAAATGTTGGAGAGGCTGTGGAGAAAAAGGAACCCTCATTCACTGTTGGTGGGACTGTAAAGTAGTACAACCATTATGGAGGAAAGTATGGTGGTTCCTCAAAAAACTGCAAATAGAACTACCTTATGACCCAGCAATCCCTCTACTGGGTATATACCCCAAAACCTCAGAAACATTGATACGTGAAGACACATGTAGCCCCATGTTCATTGCAGCACTGTTCACAGTGGCCAAGACATGGAAACAACCAAAAAACCCTTCAATAGAAGACTGGATAAAGAAGATGTGGCACATATACACTATGGAATACTACTCAGCCATAAGAAATGATGACATCAGATCATTTACAGCAAAATGGTGGGATCTTGATAACATTATAAGGAGTGAAATAAGTAAATCAGAAAAAAACAAGAACTACATGATTCCATACATTGGTGGAACATAAAAATGAGACTAAGAGACATGGACAAGAGTGTGGTGGTTACCAAGGGGGGGGGAGGGAGGACATAGGAAAGGGAGGGAGAGAGTTAGGGGGAGGGGGAGGGGCACAGAGAACTAGATAGAGGGTGGCGGAGGACAATCTGACTTTGGGCGAGGGGTTTGCAACATAATTTGATGACAAAATAACCTAGACATGTTTTCTTTTCTTTGAATATATGTACCCTGATTTATTAATGTCATCCCATTACCATTAATAAAAATTTATTAAAAAAAATACATTGCTATAACATAGCTTGGTATATATGAAGCACATGGTAAACACAAACCAAAAATCTATAAGAGATATATAAGAAACGAAGAAAAAGGAATCCAAACACAACACTACAGAAAGTCATCAATATATGAGAGAAGAGAGCAAGAGAATGAGAAAGAACAGAAAACTACAAAAACAATCATAAAACAATGAATAAAATGGCAATGACTACATACCTATCAAGAATTACTTTACATGTAAATGGATTAAATGCTCCAATCAAAAGATGAATGGATAAAGAAGACTTGGTATCTATATACAATAGAATATTAATTACTTGGCCATAAAACAATAAAATCTTACCATTTGTGACAACATGGATGGACCTAGAAGGTATTATGCTCAGTGAAATTAGTCAGACAGAGAAAGACAAATGCCATGTGATTTTAATTATATCTAAATTGAAGACAAAATAAATAAACACAACAGAAACAAACTTATAGATACAGAGAACAAACTGATGGTTTGTCAAGTTGGAGGGTGGTTAGAAGCTAAGTGAAAAAGGTGATATAAAGTAAAGCATAGGGAAATATTGTAATAACTATATATGGTGTCAGGAGGGTACAAGACCTAAAGGGGATCACTTTGTAAGTTATATAAATGTCTAACCACTATGTTGTATACCCGAAACTAATATAATATTGAATAGCAACTGTAATAGAAAAATTAAAAAGTTAAAAACAAAACAACTCCCAAAAGAATAAATGCAATGAATATTACAAACATAGATGGAAATAAATTGATTATCTTTTTAACAGTGTATGCCCATAGTAATTATATAACTGGAGAGTGTGATTACTTTGAATTTAAGAAATTCTATGTTTGTGAAAGTTTTAATTTTACTCTTTATAATTTTCCTACAATAGCGGTTATATATAGGGAAGTAGTACATTCCCAATGTGTATTTTCCTACATACAACTTGAATTAAATAAGAGATAAATTTATATTTTATCTAGATTACTATTTAATAAAGTTAGAAAAATAGAAGTAGTCAGGATGGCTGAGCAGTCTAAGTCACTGCATTCAGAAAAATATCACTTCAGTCAATCATGGTAAATTTTAAAATCTGAATTGACTGATTGCTTGCCTAAGTTAATTAATTTATATATTGAAATACTATGGATTTGATGTTATCATATGTGGAATTTTCTTCAAAATAATAAATTTGGAAGGGAAATGTATAGAAATATTTTAAATTGCCCATGAATTGATTATTTTAGAGGCTGTATGATGAGCATGTGAAGATTTATTAACTGTTCTCACTTTTGCGAGTATATGAAATTATTCATGATAAAATGTTTTAAATGACACCAACCCAGAGAAGCTAGCTGAGGCTGCAAATCACAAAAAATGTTTGATGTTTATCACCAGAACAGTATAGTCACAGGTTTATACCTCTGGTCGTGATGAATACATACCAAGAACAAATCATGAATCTGTTCATGGTCAGCACTAGAGTCGTGGACAGCTACTCTGAGTGTGTGCAGTTCAAGGCTTAGAAGCCAGAACCCCCAAGTTCAGGCACTGACCAAGACAAATGCAGGAGCTGGGCATTTTGTTATATCTTTTTTTATTTTTCTGTTTTTGACCATATAAATAATTCACAGAGAACTTTCTCCATGGGATGAAGAAAAAGCTGAATGCCTTCCACATTGCTTTCCCCCATCCTAGCCTCACCTTTATAATCTCTTCAACAAGAGTGGTGGGACCAAATATTACAATATTGATTTTGAAACGTCAAGGCACTATGTATGGTATGAAGTTTACCTTTTCAAATGGAATGTGGTGACATTTCTTTAATGCATGGTTACATTTGAGTCATTAAGCTCAGGTATCTAAGAGTATTTTTAATCATATCATTATTTGCTTATATGATAAAAACAAAAGAAAACAATTTAGACTTAAGAATTGGAGGTTAAATAAAGTTTTATTTATTTATTTATTTAATTAATTAATTTTTTTTAGTTTTTTTATTAAATTTAATGCAGTGACATTGATAAATCAGGGTACATATGTTGAGAGAAAATATCTCTAGATTATTTTGACATTTGATTGTGCTGTATACCCCTCCCCCAAAGTTAAATTGTCTTCTGTCATCTTCTATCTGGTTTTCTTTGTGCCCCTCCCCTCCCCTAACCCCTCTCTCCTTCTTCACCCCCTCCCCCCTCCCCCAACCTCCCACCCCTGTTGCCATCACATTCTTGTTCATGTCTCTGAGTCTCATTTTTATGTCCCTTCTATGTATGGATTCATCTTAGTTTTTTTTTTTTTTTTCTGATTTACTTATTTCACTCCGTATAATGTTGTCAAGGTCCATCCATGTTATTGTAAATGATCCGATGTCATCATTTCTTATGGCTGAGTAGTATTCCATAGTATATATGTACCAAAGCTTTTTAATCCACTCGTCCTCTGACGGACACTTGGGCTGTTTCCAGATCTTCGCTATTGTGAACAATGCTGCCACAAACATGCGGGTGCATTTCTCCTTTTCGAGCCGTTCTATGGTGTCCTTGGGGTATAATTCCTAAAAGTGGGATAGCTGGGTCAAAAGGCAGTTCGATTTTCAGATTTTTGAGAAATCTCCATACTGTTTTCCACAGTGGCTGCACCAGTCTGCATTCCCACCAGCAGTGCAGGAGGGTTCCCTTTTCTCCACATCCTCGCCAGCACTTATTCTGTGTTGTTTTGTTGATAAGCGCCATTCTGACTGGTGTGAGGTGATATCTCATTGTGGTTTTAATTTGCATTTCTCTAATGATTAGTGATGTTGAGCATTTTTTCATATGCCTATTGGCCATCTGTATGTCCTCTTTGGAGAAGTGTCTATTCATCTCTTTTGCCCATTTTTGGATTGGGTTGTTTGTCTTCCTGGTGTTGAGTTTTACAAGTTCTTTATAAATTTTGGTTATTAACCCCTTATCAGACGTATTGTCAAATATATTCTCCCATTGTGTAGTTTGTCTTTTTATTCTGTTCTTGTTGTCTTTAGCTGTGCAAAAGCTTTTTAGTTTGATATAGTCCCATTTGTTTATCCTGTCTTTTATTTCACTTCCCCATGGAGATTGGCAAATATATTGCTCCGAGAGATGTCGGAGAGCTTACTGCCTATGTTTTCTTCTAAGATGCTTATGGTTTCACAGCCTACATTTAAGTCTTTTATCCATTTTGAGTTTATTTTTGTGAGTGGTGTAAGCTGGTGATCTAGTTTCATTTTTTTGCAGGTAGCTGTCCAATTTTCCCAACACCATTTGTTAAAGAGGCTGTCTTTACTCCATTGTATTTCCTTACCTCCTTTGTCAAATATCAGTTGTCCATAGAACTGTGGGTTTATTTCTGGGTTCTCTGTTCTGTTCCATTGATCTATATGCCTGTTCTTATGCCAGTACCAGGCTGTTTTGAGTACAACGGCCTTGTAGTATAACTTGATATCAGGAAGTGTGATACCTCCCACTTTATTCTTCTTTTTTAAGATTGCTGAGGCTATTCGTGTCCTCTTTTGGTTCCATATAAATTTTTGGAATATGTGTTCTATATCTTTGAAGTATGTCATTGGTATTTCAATTGGTATTGCATTAAATTTATAGATTGCTTTGGGTAATATAGACATTTTAATGATGTTTATTCTTCCTAACCATGAGCACGTTATATGCTTCCACTTGTTTGTATCTTCCTTGATTTCTTTTATCAATGCTTTGTAATTTTCCGAGTACAAGTCTTTAGTCTCCTTGGTTAAGTTTACTCCTAGGTACTTTATTTTTTTGGTTGTAATTGTGAAGGGGATTGTTTCCTTAATTTCTCTTTCTGACTGTTCATTGTTGGTGTATAAAAATGCCTCTGATTTCTGAGTATTGATTTTATATCCTGCCACTTTGCTGAATTTATTTATCAGGTCCAGTAGTTTTTTGACTGAGACTTTAGGGTTTTCTATATACAATATCATATCATCTGCAAATAATGATAGTTTTACTTCTTCTTTTCCAACTTGAATGCTTTTTATTTCTTCTTGTCTGATTGCTGTGGCTAGGACTTCCAGGACTATGTTAAATAAGAGTGGTGAAAGGGGGCACCCCTGCCTTGTTCCTGATCTTAAGGGTATTGCTTTTAATTTTTGCCCATTGAGTATGATGTTGGCTGTGGGTTTCTCATAGATGGCTTTTATCATGTTGAGGTATGTTCCCTGTATTCCCACTTTGCTGAGAGTTTTGATCATGAATGGGTGCTGGATTTTATCAAATGCTTTTTCTGCATCTATTGAAATTATCATATGGTTTTTCTCCTTCATTTTGTTTATGTGATGAATCACATTGATTTACGAATATTGTACCAGCCTTGCCTCCCCAGAATAAATCCCACTTGATCATGGTGTATGATTTTTTCCATATATTGTTGGATCCGGTTTGCTAATATTTTGTTGAGGATTTTAGCATCTATATTCATCAGAGATATTGGCCTATAATTTTCTTTCTTTGTGTTGTCTTTGCCTGGTTTTGGAATCAGAATTATGCTCGCCTCATAAAAGGAGCTTGGAAGTCTTCCTTCCTCTTGAATTTTTTGAAATAGTTTGAGAAGGATAGGAGTTAGTTCTTCTTGGAATATTTGGTAGAATTCCGTTGTGAAGCCATCAGGCCCCGGACTTTTCTTTGTTGGGAGTTTTTTGATAACTGTTTTGATCTCATTTGGTGTAATCGGTCTGTTTAGGTTTTCTGATTCTTCCAGATTGATTTTTGGAAGATTGTATGTTTCAAGGAATTTGTCCATTTCATCTAGGTTGTCTAGTTTTTTGGCATACAGTTCTTCATAGTATTTTCTTACAATATTTTGTATTTCTGTTGTGTCAGTTATTTCTCCTCTCTCATTTCTAATTTTATTTATTTGAGTCCTCTCTCTCTTTTTCTTGGTGAGTCTACTTAAAGGTTCATCAATCTTGTTTACCTTTTCAAAGAACCAGCTCCTAGTTTCATTGATCCTCTGTATTGTTTCTTTAGCCTCTATGTCATTTATTTCTGCTCTGATCTTTATTATTTCCTTCCTTCTACTACATTTGGGCTTTACTTGCTGTTCTTTTTCTAATTCTTTTAGATGCAGGGTTAAGTTGTTTATTTGAGCTTTTTCTAGCTTCTGAAAGTGTGCCTGTAGTGCTATGAACTTCCCTCTCAGCACTGCTTTCGCTATGTCCCATAAATTTTGAGTTGTTGTATGCTCATTGTCATTTGTTTCTAGGAATTTTTTTATTTCTTCTTTGATCTCATTCTTAATCCATTCATTATTTAGCACCCTGCTATTTAGTTTCCATGTGTTTGAGAATTTCTGAGCTTTTCTGCTGTGATTCATTTCTAGTTTCATGCCGTTGTGATCGGAGAAGGTGCTTGATATGATTTCAGTCTTCTTAAATTTGTTGAGAGCACTTTTGTGCCCTAACATGTGGTCTATCCTAGAGAATGTACCATGAGTGCTTGAAAAGAATGTATATTCTGCTGCTTTAGGGTGAAAGGATCTGAAGATATCTATTAAATCGAGTTGATCTATTGTTTCCAATAAGTCTGCTGTTTCTTTGTTAATTTTCTTTCTTGAGGATCTATCTAGTGATGTTAGTGGGGTATTGAAATCCCCTACTATTATAGTATTGCTGTTGATCTTGCCCTTTAAATCCATCAAAGTCTGTTTTATATATTTGGGTGCTCCTATATTAGGTGCATAGATATTTATAATAGTTATATCTTCCTGTTGGATTACTCCCTTTATCATTATGTAGTGGCCTTCTTTATCTCTTACTATATCCTTTGTTTTAAAGTCCAATTTGTCTGATATAAGTATTGCTACCCCAGCTTTTTTTTCATTTCTGTTTGCATGAAATGTTTTTTTCCATCCTTTGACCTTCAATCTATGTGTATCTTTTGTTCTAAGGTGTGTCTCTTGTAGACAGCATATGTATGGGCCCTGTTTTCTTATCCACGCAGCTACCCTATGTCTTTTGATTGGATCATTTAATCCATTTACATTTAAGGTTATTATTGATATGTAGTTGTTTATTGCCATTTTCTTCTTTAAAGGTGTATTCCTTTTTTTGCTATATTCTTTTCCAACTTTGATCTGTTTACAACAGGCCCCTTAACATTTCCTGCAGCATTGGTTTGGTTGTAATGAATTCCTTGAGTTGTTTTTTGTCTGGGAAGCTTTTTATTTCTCCTTCGATTTTAAACAATAGCCTTGCTGGATAAAGTAGTCTTGGTTGTAGGTTCTTGTTCTGCATTACTTTGAATATTTCTTGCCATTCCCTTCTGGCCTCAAGTGTTTCTGTTGAGAAGTCGGATGTCATCCTTATGGGGGCTCCTTTGTAGGTGATAACTTTTTTTTCTCTTGCAGCTTTTAATATTTTCTCTTTATCACTTAGCTTTGGTATTTTAATTATGATGTGTCTTGGTGTAGGTTTCTTTGGGTTTCTCTTTAATGGAGTCCTCTGTGCTTCTTGGACTTGTAAGAGTTTCTCTTGCATTAATTTAGGGAAGTTTTCAGTTATGATATGATTGAACAAAGTCTCTATCCCTTGTTTTTTTTCTTCTTCTTCAGGAACCCCTATGATGCGGATGTTATTTCTCTTCATGTTGTCACAGAGCTCTCTAAGTGTTTCCTCTGACTTTTTGAGTCTCTTTTCTCTTTTCTTCTCTGCTTTCATGCCTTCATTCCAGTTGTCCTCCAACTCACTGATTCGATCCTCTGCTGTATCCATCCTGTTTTTAATTCCTTCCATTGTGGTCTTCATTTCTGATATTGTATTTGTCATCTCTGACTGATTCTTTTTTAATATTTCAATATCCTTTTTTATACTTGCTATTTCTTTATTTAGGTTTTCAAACTGCCCCTCCATTGTTGTTCTAAGATCCCTAAGCATCCTTACAATCATTATTTTGAACTCCGCATCTGGAAGTTTGATTATTTCCATATCACTCAGCTCATCTCTCAAGGGTGTCTCTTGTGGTTTCATTTGGGTTGCACTCCTTTGTCTTCTCATAATGGTGTTTTATTTGTAGAGTTGCTTGAGTCTAGGCTTGGTGTTTTCTGCCTCCTGTTTTCAGTTGTGTTATTTCTAGGTCTTCTTGGATTGGTATCAGCTATTATTTGTAATCCACTTTCGGATTTGGGCAGCTTTGAAGTCTTGATTTGTTTGTTTTCTTAACAGGTGATAGTCTTGTTAACTGATCTCAGCAGGGGGCTTCCTTGAAACTGTAACCAGGAATGCTGTGGGTGTAACCTGAGACGCTGAAGGTCTGTTCCACCCACTAATCTCACTGGGGGCAGGGTTTTTTCTCAGCTTCAGTAGGGGGAGGTGTATCTCAGATCTCCATGGATAAATAAAGTTTTAAAGGAAGGTTTGGTATTGAATGAAGATGGCTGTCAAATCTTTAGAGTAAATCTTTATTAAGCAAACAAATAGTCTTAAATACTACCAGACTGGTAGTCAGGAAAATGAGTAAGCGCCTTTAGTCATTGTCTCTAATTCTTGCCAATCCAGTGCTAAACATTGCTCAGAGCTCCCTGAACAGCTAAACACTTGTCTGCCTCTCACAGCACCCCAATTTCTGACACTGTCTTCCCCAGCTGATCTGCACTTCCTGGGCTAGGGTTAGGCTGAGAACCCGTTATCTGACTTTTCTTCTTAGAGTCACTTTCCCTGAGGTGTTAGTGGTGTCCCTCAGAATTACCTGTGTCTGTCAGACAGCCCTAGATAGAGACAATTGTCTTTGGGATTTGCAAGAGCCCAGAAGGAAATGCAAATTGAGTGAGTTACCCTGCAGCAGGGGACACCTTTGCTTCTGTGTACCCAGAAACTATTCCAAAAAGGCTGGAGGATACAGAGGATTTTGCAAGGCATCCCTGTGCAAGAACACTCATGAGCTTGTCATAGAATTGGCTTTACTGCATCAGTCTGTCTGTGCCATAAAGTGTAAATCTTACTGATGGGGAGCAGATATCAAAGTTACTAATGATATCCATTGTTGACAATGGTCTACTAGACAAGGACTTTTGGAACTGTGGATAAAATGCATTGCTCTGTGTCCTTTTATTTACTGCTGAGAAAGAGAAAAGCTGTCCCTGACATCTAGGAGTTCCTCTGGAACTATGAGCCAGGACTTGCTGTTCATCTCTTAAACACAAATATATTCATGGAACACCAACATTAGATGAGACCATTCTGTGACCTTGATGGATAATAATAATAAAAAAATGATGTAAGCCCTCTAATCATGTCGGAAAAATAGACACTACGTTAATATTACCCATGCCCTGAAATGATCCAATATCCCCTACTCTCATGAGTTAACTCCTGCTTCTTGTTACAGTTCCAGCCTTTGTCTAGTCTCTACTGCTTCCAGATAAGATTTATGAAGGTACTCATGGGATAACCCTCCACACCACAACCCGAAAGCACCCAAATCAGAGCAAGAGCCCTCTTCCTAAACTCTCCCCTGGATGACCTAACATAAGAGCAAATCCCATACCACGTTCTTTTTTTTTTTTTTTTTCATTTTTCTGAAGCTGGAAACAGGGAGAGACAGTCAGACAGACTCCCGCATGCGCCCGACCGGGATCCACCCGGCACGCCCACCAGGGGCAAAGCTCTGCCCACCAGGGGGCAATGCTCTGCCCATCCTGGGCGTCGCCATATTGCGACCAGAGCCACTCTAGCGCCTGAGGCAGAGGCCACAGAGCCATCCCCAGCGCCGGGGCCATCTTTGCTCCAAGGGAGCCTTGGCTGCGGGAGGGGAAGAGAGAGACAGAGAGGAAAGCGCGGGGAGGGGTGGAGAAGCAAATGGGCACTTCTCCTGTGTGCCCTGGCCGGGAATCGAACCCGGGTCCTCCGCACGCTAGGCCGAAGCTCTACCGCTGAGCTAGCCGGCCAGGACCCCATACCACGTTCTTACATCCTCTGAGTTGTCTCAGGGTTTTCATGATGTACATTCTCTTTCACTGCAACAAGAAGTAAACCCAATTTATATCATTTCAGGCAAGTGCCTGCCTGGTCACTGGCTGGAGGATAGGCTATTGCTAAATGGTGATGGTGACAACTTTGTCATTGATTAAGTATGGCCCTTCTGTCCAACAGAGTCATTGGTCATTAGTTTCTTATTGTGCTAAAATATACATCACATACAATTATGATTTTAATTATTTTTAAGTGCACAGTTTAGTGGCGGTAAGTACAATACATTTACATTGTTGTGCAACCTTCACCACTATATCCATCTCCAGAAGTTTTTCACGATGCTGAACTGAAACTCTGTACCTGTTAAATGGGAAGTCCTCACTCTCCAGTCCCCCAGCCCAACACCACTCACCACTGTCCTACTTCCTGTGTCTATGAATTTGGCTTTTTTAGGTACTTCATATAGGCAGAATCATACAATACTTTTTCTTTTGTATCTGAATATGTATTTTACTTAGCATATTGTCTTGGAAGTTCACCCGTGTTGTAACAGGTATCAGAATTTCCTTCTTTTCTTAATGGTGAGTAATATCCCATTGTAAGGTTATGCCTCATTTTGTTTATTCACTCAGCTATTGGTGGATCTTTGGGTTGTTTCCACTTTTTGGTAATTGTGAATAATGTTGCTATAAGCATTGGTAAATTATGGTCATATTTTTTTACTATAAAAGTTGACTACAAAAGTTCCAGGATTTTTCTCATTCTGCATATGACCCTAAACCAGTCTCCTCTCTTCTGTCCCGTCTGCCCTCACCAATCCCCATGCTTGCAGAAATCAAACATCTTCTAGAAGTCTAGGTGAGTACATCAGGTTATTCCTGAGTGTCATCACCGACTTTGCCAAGATGGCACTAGGGGAGGGGAAGAATTAGGGGAAATATGATAGAAAGGCAAAACAATTCTAAACCAATTTTTTGTTCAAAATATATTTTCAAGACTGAGTTATAAGTCTCTTGCTACTTTGTGAAATGCTAAAAAATAAGCATGTTAAAAGAGGCTTTGACATTGAGGTGAGAGAGATTGCCGGATCATTTGTTTATTTAGCCAGTAAGCTGTCATTGGCCACTTTCTGCCTGAAACATAAACTCAGTGAGTTCAGGGACTTGCTGTTCTGTCTTCTTTTGCTAGAACAGAGCATATAATAGACACTTACTGGATATTTGTGAAATACGTAAATAAATGATTATAATGAGCCTGTAGGATGTCTTAGATACTGTGAGAGACAATAGAGGTTATCAAATAACACTATTTCTGTTCACAGAATGTTTTAAGACTATCTAGGGAACTAGAAACATACTGCAAGATAGCTATAAAAAAACTGAGTAGTTTGTGAATGCATATTTCTGAACATTGTATTTTTCAGTGATTTGGCTGAATTATTTTAAAGAATCCTCTTTCAAAATATTATTCAGCTGAAATGTGTTCTTATGTTTTCACACCTGTAATAACCCTATAGAAATTATGTTTTCAGAACATAATTCAGCATCAATTTAATTAAAAAGTATCATATGTAACTCCAACAATTAAAAAATATGACAAACTAAGGAAAGAAAAATACATAACAAAGAGCCATTTATTTTTAGAGTGAAGAAGATAAAAAGTAAGAAAATATTGCAAATAAGTAGCAATGTTTATAAATTGTGACTAGTGTGATTTTGATGGACTGCTGAGAATTATGAGTTTTAATAACAGCATGACACCATGGCAAGAAGTCATTTTTCTCTCTCCCTCTTTTTTTATTTTTGTTTTTTTATTAAGTGAGAAGTGGGGAGGCAGAGAGACAGACTCCCACATATGCCCGACCAGGATCCACCCAGCATGCTTACCAGGGGCGATGCTCTGCCCATCTGGAGCATTGCTCCATTGCAACCAGAGCCATTCTAGCACCTGAGGCAGAGGTCACAGAGCCATCCTCAGCACCCGAGCCAACTTTGTTCCAATGGAGCTTTGGCTGTGAGAGGGGAAGAGAGAGATAGAGAGAAAGGAGAGGGGGAAGTGCGGAGAAGCAGATGGGCGTTTCTCCTGTGTGCCTTGGCCAGGAATAGAACTTGGGACTTTCACACGCCAGGCCAATGCTCTACCACTGAGCCAACCGGCCAGGGCCCATTTTTTTCTTTCCATTTATGCTTAAAACGTCTTTTTAAAAATGGTTGGCAACTATTGATACCACAATTAAAAATTTATTATTTTGTCATGATAAAAATGGTGATCTATATCTTTAGTTGTTTGGGTGGAGTATAAAAAACTAAGGTAAATACTCACTTTCTTCTCTTGCTATTTCCAGCAGCAATATGTATAAGAAATAATCATAAAAAAAAACAGGATTATAGAATAATAGAGTCAAAAGGCATTTTAGAGATCAATAACAAATTCTAGTTTTGTTTGCCAATAGCTTTAATGGTTAATTTTATGTCAAGTTAGTAGGCTGTGATGCCCAGTAGTTTGGTCAAACACCAGTATCAATGTTACTATGAAGGTATTTGTGGATATGATTAACATGCACAGTGGTGTGACTTTGAGTAAAGCAAATTACTTTCTTTCATGTGGGTGGGTCTTGTCCAATCAGTTGAAGGTTTTAAGAATAAAGATGAAGGTTTCCTGAAGAAAAATAATTTTGTTTCAAGACCACATTATAGACAGTCAACCTAAGTCCGTGATGGAGAACCTTTTTATAAAAACCGCCCACTTTTAGGCCCTGGCTGGTTGGCTCAGTGGTAGAGCGTCGGCCTGGTATGCAGTAGTCCTGGGTTCGATTCCCAGCCAGGGCACACAGAAGCAGCGCCCATCTGCTTCTCCACCCCTCTCCCTCTCCTTCCTCTCTGTCTCTCTCTTCCCCTCCAGCAGCCGAGGCTCCATTGGAGCAAAGATGGCCCGGGCGCTGGGGATGGCTCCTTGGCCTCTGCCCCAGGCGCTGGAGTGGCTCTGCTCGCAACAGAGCGACCCCCCAGAGGGGCAGAGCATTGCCCCCTGGCGGGCGTGCCGGGTGGATCCCGGTCAGGTGCATGCGGGAGTCTGACTGTCTCTCCCCATTTCCGGCTTCGGAAAAATGCAACAAACAAACAAACAAACAAAACCTGCCCACTTTTGCAGTGCTGGTCAACCTGATCCCTCCCACTCACTAGTGGGTGGTCCAGCTTTCATGGTGGGCTAATCGCAGTGCCCTTTGGTTGCTCCACTACCGCCCACCATATATATATATACAGGGTTTAGTTTGCAGTTGTGAGTACACAACATACAGAATTTAATCCTGTATTATTTATTAAGTATTGTATTTTTTTGTATTACAGCTGTAAACTTGCTTTTACCAACCCCTATAAATATATAAAACTGGTTCTGTTTATCTGAAACACCCTGATTAACACAGTACATAAACTACAGCCTAGGGAAATTATGTACAGGATTTTCCTATCATTTAGTAAGTGATGGCAAAGCTGAAAATAGAAAGATTAGGAAACTGGGTCATGAAATTGCCTAAAATATTGATTATAAGGCCAGGAAAGAAATACAGAACTATCAATGTCCAGCCCTTTCTTTTCTAGTGAATCTCATGCAGAGAAATGTAAAGTTTTATGCAAAACCTAACACATTAAAAATTTTGACATTCAAAGAAGATGAAACCGAGGAAATATTGTTTGCTTTATAAAAAGATACACTGTAAGATTCTTTATAGAGGCACCTCTCCTCAACTTTACTGTGGTTTCATTTATAAAAATGCTTTGTAACCTTTTAGAAACTCAAAAGTTCAACACTCTTGAACAAGTCATGTTTTTAGTGTATCTTATTAAAAATCTTTTCTAGATTCAATCATTATTTCATCTTCTTTAAAATGTATATTTTGTATGGATAGAAAAGGCAAAGAGAGGAAACATACACATATGTGTTGTCTTAATAAACAAATCACACATTTTATATAATGCTTTGCTAATAACAAAGCTCTTTCCTATACATTCTTTTCTGGAAGCTTCACTGGAAATCTCTGAATTACTATCACCATTTTATAATGGAGACACCTAGGATTAATAGACTGAGCACCTGCCCAAACTCCTCAGAGACAAAGCATTGGATTCCCAGATCAGAGCTCTCCTCATTGCTCTCGTGATGCCCACAGAGTAGCAGTATTAGCTGGAAGGGTAGTGTTTGTAGGTCTCTTCACCAAGAATCCTACAGTGAGCCAAATTCTCACTCTCATCATAAAGGATATGTAGTACTGCTGTACTAGCAAGAACATTAAGTTTTATTTCGAAAAACTTTCATCCTTAAAAAAAATTAAATTGATTTTTTGAGAGGGGGGAGAGAAAGAGAGAGACATCAGTTTGTTGTTTCACTTATTTATGCATTCATTGGTTGATTTCTGCTTGTGCCCTGACCAGGGATCAAACCCACAACTGTGGCATATCTAGACAGTGCTCCAACCAGCTGAGCTACTAGGCCAGGATCCTATTCCTTCAAGGGGACCCTACCATGTCCTCTTGAAGCTGTAAAGTGATTCTATGAGACAAAGGAAAATTTATCCCAAGGTTAAAGTATTGTTTCCTCTTTCCATGTTTGCCAAAGTGATCCCCATTTGAAATATACTTTGGGTTCTACATTCTTGTATTATAAGCAAGCTTTAGTGGTTGCTTTGTAATTCTATATAGTTTACTAAAATGAAATAATCATTTTACCACTGTCTCTCCTATCTTGGCTTTCATTTTCCCATCGTATTTGCAAGACTTGATTTTTCTCCTCGTTCTCGTGTGAGAACAGGTGGACCAAGACAGTTCTTTGGAGGCTCAGTGAGTGATTTCTCTTGAGAGAGGCACATCTCTCTAGTCTGCCAAGGAATGAAAATTTAGACAGTCACACAGATCATTTTGAACTGTGCCAAGTAAATTCCACCAAATGCTACCGGTAATAATTGCAACATGTCACTGGGAAATGTGGCCATTTTCCTCTAACATCAGGCTTCGATCTTGTCCTGAGTGCCATGATAATGACAGAGAGAGGACACAGGTGGCTTTGCCCATGGAAATCACATAGACTTCTCATGATTGGAGAAATGCAGGGCTGGAGGGTTTCTTTGCTTTGGAATGTCTGGAACAGGATGCCAGGGATTAAGTAGGAGCCACGGAGAAATCACTGCCCCTTGCCCGCGCAGCCCACTTGCTAGCAAACTCCTCCAGCACTAGGCTAAGGGGCTACTCCAGACCACCATTTTGTTATGAGCAGGCCTATGGGCTCTGGCTGCGGAAAACAAAACCTATTGTAGCTTACGAAAAGGAGAAAGCTCTTTGGTAAGAATGCAAAGTCCTAGAAGGGAGTGTGTGAGAGTCTCCTCTCCAGAAGACAGTATCCCAAAGTCTACTAAGATTTTAGATTCAACCACATATTGTCCTATACAAACAGAACAAGGCAGTTACATCAGTGGGCCGAGCAAGACCACAGGCAAAGCAGGTGGGTGAACCAAGTTAAAACAAAAACCAAAAAACAAAAAAAAAAGAAAGGAAAAAAAAAAGGAAGAATAAGCCAGGAAGAGCTGCAGAATGGCGAGAAAAGGCAGAGACGCAGAGGAGGGGCAGGACGGGAGGGGGGAGTCAGGAGGGAGGGGAGCGAGGAGAGAGCTGAGCGGACGTCAGGAACCAGAGCTCCGGTGGAGTCTGGCGGGGGCACTGGGGAGCATGGGGTGTTTGCAATAATTATTACAATTCGCGTGTGTCTGCGCCATCCTGTGGGTGTGGCGCAGAGCGGAGTGTAAACTCCAGCGGAGCTGGAGCAAACACTGGGGCAGCGGCCACAGCCTGCCAGCCTGCAGCCTGCCGAGGAGTGCGGGGACCAGCTGCACGCCGCCGGCACGATGGCCTCGTCTCAGGGGAAGACCGAGCTGCAGTTCCCCGACTGGATGGCAACTCTGCCGGAGAGCATCCACAGCATCCCCCTCACCAATCTGGCCATCCCAGGTAGGGCGCAGAGGCGCTCGGTGTCCCCGCGCCGCCCGCCCCGCCCTGCTTCATCGGCCACTAGGTGCTAACTTGCCACGGTGTCCGCAGGAGGGAAACTCGTCCCCAGGGTGGGTCTGGGCCAGGCGAGTAAGTGTCTGGAAGCCGCCAGCCTCCTGGCTTTTCCAAACCTCTGGGGGCCGTGGTGCGGGGCGTCAAGGTGACTGCTTGTCCACTGGGCTTCTGAAGCAGGCTGTCAGAGGGCAGGGGCAGGGGCAGGCTGGGCTCCAGCCTGGTGCCTGGCGTCCCCTCCTGGGGTTGCTCCGCAGACTTGGGGAGCGGGTGTGGGTCTGTGGGGTGACCGTGCGCGGGAGCGCGAGCCGTGTTCTGAGAGCTCGGCTTCAGCGCGGGGATCTCCACTCCGTCCCTGCCACGGAACCCAGAGGATTTGGTGGCTTTCTTGGTTAGAACCTACCTGAGTCATTTGTATTCGTCCCCAGTCTCCTTTAAAGAGATTAAGCGCTTCCCCAAGAGTGATGAAAGTTGAGGGACCGGCAGCGGCGTGATCGCTGCCCTTGACCCAGGAGCGGGAGCGGACAGGGCAAGGGCGGAGGACGCCGCGCTGTGCTTCGCGTAGACCCGGAGGGCCTGGCCGGGTGGCCACCGTCTGGATTGTGATCCCAGGGCTGTTAGCAGCGGACAGCGCCCGGGTCAGGAAAGCGAGCCCAGGCGGACCGGGCGTCTGATGCTCGGGACAGAGCCGGGCGGGGGACCTGCGTGAGCCCGGGCTCAGAGGTGGGATTAGCAGTCAAACCTTGGGGAGAAGGCGACTGCGCCGGTGTCCAGACAGCCCAGGAGAAAGGAAGCCTGGCAAAGCCCCGGAGAGGCAGGAGGCATCGGGGGGCTTGGCACAGGGCACGTGACCTGGACCAGAGGACCGGGCAGGTTTCGGGGTGGGTGCGAGCCGCAGCCCCTAGCTCAGGTGTGCGGTGGGGAGGGCGTTCCAGGACAATGTACCACGGTGACAACCAGGAACACGGCCATACTTCCTTACCAATTTGACTTTCACTTGGGCTGAGAGAATAGACGCCTAATCCTTGTAGGACCGGGCTAGAAGACAAATTATAGCCGTTAGTCCACCCTCGCCCCTAGCTGAGCCCGTTGTAGAGTTCAACCTTCTGTCCTACCTCTTGATTTGCCCCATCCAGTGCCCCCTCTCGGGGTGGGGGTGGACATAATTTAAAACAAACAAGCAAAAGAAGGGTTCTCTTGAAAATCCCCAGGGGCTCTGACCAGCAGTGCTGGAATTGATCAGTAACTCAAATCCATGGTCGTTAGTCAAGTCAATGTCTAGAGACTCTGAATAGATACAGATCACACTCTGAGCACCAACCTGGAGGAGTTGGTTTCCTTTTTGCCTTTTTTTGAAAGGCAGTTTCCCAAGAGTGAGGATGTCTCCAAGGAAAAGAACCACCCAGCTTCTCTGCTCTACAGTACCTGGGGGGGGGGGGGGGTGTGGGTGTGTGTGCTCTTTTGAAGGAGATGGTAGAAAGTGCACAACTATATTGGCAAAGTTCCACTTCCATTTCCATAGGCACGTCTATCCTTTTTTCTCCCCCCCCCCTTTTCTTTGGTTTTTAAAGTTGCTTTCACATGGTCTCGCCAAAGCATTTCTCTACACACAGAAGGTAAGAAGGGCAGGGACTCTGATGCTGGTCTTCTGACACGTGACTCCCCAGAGACACAGGGAGGTTAAAAGCCTAAATTCACATTGCCAGTTCTGAGGGAGGCTATGACACCCTGTCTGAATCGCTCATATCTCTGTCACATTTCACTTTTCAGAGCCCAGAATGGGTACCAAACCACATAATCCTTCTCTGTGCTTCACGAAGCAGGCATTGCTGGTACTGTCACCTCCATTTTATTGATATAAAAAGTGCAGCTCAGTGATAGCGAATAATCAGGGATCTGACCCCTAAAGCAGTCCTTAGGGAAGAGCTCCCAAGGAGTTTTGGAGCAAAATGCTTTGGCATTGGATCTGGATAAGTCATCAGCAACAAGTACTGATCAGGATGAAAGGACAAGGAAATCTCTGTTAGCAAGAATGGGGCAATTTTCCTTTTCTCCCTTTGGAGCAAACTGAAAACCAGAGCTCAGAGACTTTGAGATTCTGGTCGACTTCGAGACAGAAGGCCGTAATGGCATTGGCTGCGGTGGGAATTTCCTTCACTTTCCCAACCCCTGTTAGCATTATATTCCAAGCAGGTCCCCTACAAGGTTCCAGTTCTCATCCCCAATACTTCTGAGAAATAAAATCTATTTATTCAAATCTACACTCCCTCATTCCCCCACGATTCTGTAATATAAATTTGGTAACTCCCATTCATATAAATTCAGGTCTAAAAATGGGTTATGGTATTTTTTCTGTATTACTCAACTGTGATAATTTTTGGAAGAATAAAGACATTCAAACTTTTATAGTCAGAAAAGACTAATTGGAGGCTATTAAACACTAATGGAATAATTGCCTTAAAATCATGCTAATAGCTTCCTGGCTGCTACATGTTTACTTGGCCAGTTGCTGCATCTTGAATTAAGTAATTATCTCCACCATTTGAAACCTTTCCTGATGCATCACGTAAGTGTTCCGTGGAAGGGAACTGCTGCTCTGTTATCCTCAGGGCTTCAGGTTTTTGTAGGTGACAGATTTGGGGAGTGAACAGCTACCTCATCGTGAGGCAACCCACTCGGGGCAGCTAACCCGACAACAGCAAGGCTAGTGCTAAGAATGGTGTGCAGGTGCGTGATACTCCCCAGCACGAGCACACGTCTTCCTGAACCCGTCTCAGCATCTGCATCTTACATGTTTTCAGAACCACAGCTCTCAGTGGCTGCTGGGCACCTAAATGGCCTCATGATTTGGTATTGATCAGCCTAAAGAATGAAGTTTATAGTTCATGTTAGTAGTTTTACTCTTATTTGTCTTTCAGAGGAATGATACTGTCAGGACACACTGATGGGTACTTGGATTTCAGTCTCATTTATCATTTCTTCCTCTCTCTGATGATACCAAACTAAGTTTTCATCTGTATATGTTTGTTTCATGATACCCTGGCATCCTGGATTATGAATGATGCTTCCTCTCACCACAAGCAGGTGAGAGAGGATAAACAGGAAGGAAGAAAAGAGGATGAATAAGTACAAAATGCAGGTGAAAGGGAGTCTGATGACTTTCTGGCATCTTTGGAGCCGAGTTTTTAATTCTGTGATCATGGTGGTCCGAGAGCCATTGTGAAGAGGTCCATCATGAGTGCAAGCAAGCTAATGCTCACTCTGTGTAAGGTGTTGGTGAGATGGGTCAGTGACAGAGAGTCATTCTGTCCAAAACCTGAATGATCGGGGAAGATTTCTATTCTATGGGAAGGATCTGCTGTGCATTTTCTGGTATGTGATGAAAGTCTTCTTCACATACTACAGTAACTTGACCATATGGTAATCAAAGAATGGCCACCATCTTGTGGGGCTGGAATCTCAGAAAGAGTGTGTGTTTTCTTGATGTTGGAGGAGTTTCATACAGACACTGTAACTGCCAGTTGACCCATGAGCAGGACTCAGGCAATCAGAGGCTCCTCACACCCTCCACTATCCTTGGAATGTTTGTTGTGCTCACATTCCCGCAGCCAGAGCCATTTTAAAGGACATAGCTCTTTGTAAGAACAATGTGTTGTTGAGGCTGTTTGGATGTGTATGTGAGCGGACCCAGGTAAGGCAGACTCCATACAAACTTTTACAAGTCTGGCAGGCTAATGTGGAGCTCTCATCTTGTGGCTGTCCAGGACAAGCCTTGTCTATAAATTCCCTTGCTAATCATGAAAGCTGCCACCTAACAATTTGTAGTGACCTGCCTCTCTCTTTGATCTCTTCTTGCCTTTTGGGTACCACAGCCAATTTTTGAACCAACATTTCAACAGGAATTATTGATCATACTTTACATAGAAACACAGGAATGCTTTGGAAATCAATAATTGTACCTGTCAATGTTGTTCATTTCTTACAGAAAATGGCAACACCAATGAAAAAAAACAGTTTTACTTACAGAAATTAGATGTTCATACAGCTTTGATTTCTGTGTTCTTGTGTTTCCTTTCATTAGTTTTTAATTTCTTCCCTCGTAGCAATTTTTTTTTGGTTGTTGTTGCTGCAAATGATCCTGGAGCCAACTGTCTTCTTCCTTTTCCTTATAATTTACTATTTTTATTTTTATTGGGATGAGACAACCTATAGGACAAATCTGAGACTGGGTCTGATTGCACAAGTTATTTCCCTCACCTTTTTAGTTAAGAAGTTAATCTTTCAAAGCAATCAATAAGCTACAAAATTGTTTAGGATGAGTATCTTTCTTGCATTGCCTTTCTAACTACGAGTTTTGTTTTGCTTGAGAGAAAAAAACTGAAGAATTTCTGGAACATGATTTATTCCACGAGAACTTTTTCTTGATTGGTAGGGCCGACTCACCTTTCTTAATCAATATAAGGCGATGTTTATGTCATTTTATAGTTCACGAAGTGTTTTCTCGTGTACGCGTATGCTTACCACGTTCTGTCCGTGTGCTAAGGCCTGGCCACGCAGAACAGGTCTGGGGACCAGCATCATGGAAGCCTTAGAAACACAGTCCCCCAGATCCTACTCCTTGGGCTGATCGAATCATAATCTGCATTTTTTTTTTATTGTGACAGAGAGACAGAGAGAGGGACAGATAGGGACAGACAGACAGGAAGGGAGAGAGATGAGAAGGATCATTTCTTTGTTGTAGCTCCATAGTTGTTCGTTGATTGCTTTCTCATATGTGCCTTGACCAGGAGGCTACAGTGGACTGAGTTACCCCTTGTGCAAGCCAGCGACCTTGGGCTCAAGCTGGTGAGCCTTGCTCAAACCAGATGAGCCTGCGCTCAAGCCAATGACCTCAGGGTTTTGAACCTGGTCCTCTTCATCCCAGTCTTACGCTCTGTCCACTGTGCCACCACCTGGTCAGGCATAATCTGCATTTTAACAAGATTGGTAATTTATGTACACACATTTAACATTTGAAAAATACTGCTTTAGCATATCTCTCAAGGGATCCTGGATGTAAGTAGCAGAGCCAAATTTAAATACACATCTTTGATGAAGCTCTTTCTATTGGACCATGTAGTCTATCGGTGTGTTCAAATTTACAGTCAGGCCCAGAGCCAGAACCCCTATTTACTCGAGGCTAATGGCCCAGGTTGGGAACATTTCTGATAACTGATTTACAGTTCATCATGCACCTTGAACAATAGATGTGACTTAATTGCTACCTAAATGTTCAAATTAGGTCCTGTGATAAATGTAAAACCTTTCCCTTCATTTCCTTCAAGTCCTGCTGCTCATTGGTATCAGCCATCAGGGCACTTAAAATCAGCCCATCTACTGATGCTAATGGTCACTAACGACAGTTTAGGAAAACATCTCTGTATTGGTTCTTTGTCCCATTTGGTCTCTTTCCTTGTTGTGTTACATGTCCAGATATTGGGTTATATTCGTAGGTTACCAATTCACTCGTTATTTGTAAGGTAAACCTTCTCAATATTGCTCTTGAGTAATAGCGACATCATGAACACAAAAGTTAGTAATAAACAGCATCAGAGAGCCAGGTAAATAGTACACTGGTTTTTGATGAAAAGAAAATGATCGCTCTAGTTTGTATTTATAAACCAGGCTGCACTTATTTGAAGCATGATGCACATGGAATGGAAACATGCATAAATGTGGTTAGGACTTGTTTAAATTTTAATTATTTGGCATAATCAGTGTTCTAAAATAGTTAAATCAATAATTTTTAAAAAAGCTTCCAATTGCTGAAGTGGACACTATTGTGTTTAAATGTTAAAGCTCACATGCTTTCCTCATAGGAAGTTTTCTCATATTCTGAGAGTTATTTCCTCTTATTTAATTCCAATGTCACCCAATCAAAACAGAGAGAGTAAATTACAAAGAGGAGGAGTAATACTGTTGAATGCCACACATGTGCAATAACAATGGGGAGTATGCGTGAGGAGAGACTAACAAATGAAGACCCAGGGACACACAGGGCAGTGTCTAACCTGGCCAGCCCCCAGGTAAAATCGGAGTCATGGTAATTGTCAGTTTGGACTCCACCGAGGTACCTCCTTAAAATGGACTTCCAAATAGTTCTGGAAATCTCTGGATTAAATTTCCAGTCTTTTATAAGCCAGTTGTGGGGGGCTGCCACATGGTAACTGCCATTTTCCTTCTTTCCTCTTTTGGGGGGTTGTCACTTTTGCTGCTTTGACCTATAGAGAAACTACATTTCCATAGTCTCACACTCCAAACACTACTGGGGCTGGTGGTCCCACCAGGGCCTGTGCTATGTCTGCAGAGGTCCAGCACTGGGGATAGTAATGTGTGATAAGGACACTGGACCATTATGGTCAAAAGTCCTTGGAGCTAGGTCCCTCGCTGTACAAGCTCCGATGCCAGCTCCTACTTCTGCTGAGCCTGTGTGCCACCACCACTGAGCCGGGAGTGCCAACACTGCCAGGAACTTGCCATCTTTGGCGGAGTATGAATGTCAACACCAGAGCTCTGTGATTTCTGTTGCTTCTTTGGTTGTTGGCCCCTTGCCCTAAGACTCAAGTATGAGTCTATGAGGGCTGGGCAGAGGACAGCATGTAGGATAGATCTTATTCTGTACTCAGCATCTTTCTCAATGTTATCTTACTCTGTGTGTCTATGTGTGGGCATGTGTGTATGCCAACCTTCTTGTAAGATAACTTCTTTTTCAAGAAGCTTCTTGATTTTTTTTCTTCCTAAGTAGCTCTCTGGTGAGTGCTACCTAATTAATCATTCCTCCAGACAGGTCCAGAAGTAGGTATATAGCTAGAGTCCATGTTTTTTCCCAGTGAGCAGCCAGGGCCAATGTAAATAGAGTAAAATAATCTGTTATACTTAAAGTAATCCCTAATTGCTCATTTTATAAAAAGCACATTAGTTGAGTAATTGCTCTGACCTTCAAAAAAGGTTAAAGGTTAAAGTTTACACACATATGCACACATTTGCAGTTATTTAAATTATTGTTGGTTAAAAGTTTTAGCTCTGTTAATCTGGAAATTTCACCAATTACCACCAATGAGGCTGGCCTCTGACCACAAGCGTTAGCTTTTGGACACCAGAGAACATGTCGCCTTGGTGGACACTCAAGGAACTCCTAGACTCAAATCAGGGGATTTGATATCTTCAAGATTCTTATATATTCTCCTACCTCTCCTTGTCTGAGTAGGATTATGATCAGTTTCAGAATATTAGAGACCAGAAACATATCTACATCGTATATCCCAGAAGGCAGGGTAAAGTGAGAGAGAAATTTGCCGTGCTTCAGACTGAAGCTTTCTACAGCACCATGTGCTTGTATTAGGCTCCATTCAGAGAGGGCACTGGGTCAGGAAGAGGGGCAGGAGATGGTTCAACATTCGTGAGAAACATCCGAGATTAGTCACCACTGGAGATCAGGTACTGAAACAGATGGCCTATTGATTTGTTGGCTGTGCTCTTGTTATGTTCCTGTATTTCATTACAGATTCTGGGAGTAGACAACGCTTACACCGCTGTATCTTAAATGCCAGCTAATACGTTTGTTTCACATAGAAGAATTAGTTTTCATGAGGCAGCCACGTTTATGCTTAGTCAACATTATTAAGGATGCTTGTGTTCCTTCATTCACTTGGAGAATCTTTATGTCATGAAGGACAGTAGGCTATGATGAATGGCAATTCTAGTTGCCTGCTAGGGTTTCCTGGAGACCCTTCCAGCTTGTTGGGTGGTGAAGAAGTAGATGCACTTGAAGGAGTCCTGATGGGTGAATAATGGGAACTTACTTTTCTCAGTGCATGTCGCAGGTTATGCTCCTCTGTTGCCTTACGGAGGAGGAGGAGGAAGAGAAGGAAGACCAGGACTCTCTTAGCACAGTTAGCTCTAACCACATTCCTGCCATGACCTGCCCTGAGCTTGTCCCAGAAAAGAAAGATCTTAAAAGTTGCTGGAGGGGAAGGCTGCAGAATGGTTTTTTCAATCCATACTCCCTCATGTTTTCCTTTCTCATTGTATCAGCTCAGATTCCTTGAGACCAGCATGAGAGTCCTATTCTTGAAAATGTCCTATGTCTCTTGTCTCACTCTTTGCTCTTCCATTTACCCAGACAAACTCCAGCTCAGTTAAACTCAATTTTCTACCTGTTCCAATCCCGGAAAACTTCAGTGGCTAACCATTTCTGGAATAAATGACACAGTCTGGATGCCTTTGACCCACTAGAAATTTCTGACCATGAACCTGATTGCCTATCCCTAGTAAGTTTATTTTCCTCTTTTCTGAGATGATAATTTTATACTCCTTTTTGCTCCCCAAATCAACATCTCCTTCCCACCTCACTCTAAAAAAATCTTATATAAAAAACAGATGCAGACAGGTAAGAACTTCCTGTTTCTCATCATTTACTCATCAACCCTTTGTATCTATTTTTGCATATTCTGCTTTTTTGTTTGTTTGTTAAGAGAAAGATTTGGACCTGTTCATACCTAAGTCCAGCTTCTTCTCTGTGGCCTGGATCCCATTCATTCAAATCTGATAGTTTCCTCCAAAATGTATCCTCTCTCTTTTCCGCATCATTTATTCTATATATCTCTACTGGATCATTTTAGTCAGATCACAAACATCTGTTAATATTACCCGTCTTTTTTTTTAAGTCCCCCTTTGCCTACATACCTACCTCTCTATACATTGCACTATTTCTCTGATTCCATTCCCTTCGAGTTGTTATTTCTCTTTCTATCCCTAGTCCATGCTAATTACATTATTTCCTCATCACTGCACTAAAATGATTTTCATCAAGGTTGCCAACAATCTATATTTTGCCAAAGCTAATGGCTAATTATTTTATTTGACCTTTCAGCGTCATTTGATGTGGCTGACCACACTTGTCTTCTTCAAACATGTTCTTCTTTTACTTCCTAATGCACTTTTTATTTATTATGGTAAAAAATGAATAACATGAGATTAACCTCTTAACACTATTTTTTAAGTGTATAGTATTGTTAGCTATAACACAATGGTGTACGCAGATCTCTAGAACGATCATCTGGAATGACTTAAACTTCTTGCCCATTAAAGTAGAGACTCATCGTTTTTCTTTCCAACCAGCTCCTGGCATGCATCCTTCTACTTTCTGGTTTGACAAGTTTGACTATTTTAGATACCTCATATAAGTGAAATAATGTAGAATTGGTACTTCTGTAACTGGCTCAATGTACTCAGGCTTCATCCATGTAGTACCCTAAGACGATTTTATTTTATTTTTTGGTGGATGACTAATATTCCATAAATGCTTAAAACAATAAAATAAGAATAAATTTATTCTAGAAGCTGAAATATCTATATATGGAAAACTATAAGGTTTTGATGAAAGACATTGGAGATACAAATAAATAGAAAGCTAGCTCATGCTTATGGATTAGAATTAGTATTATTAAAATGTTCATACTCCACAAAACCCTTTCAAAATTCTAATGGTGTTTACACAGAAATAGAAAAAACAATCCTAAACATGGTGTAAACATGGTGTAAAAACCCTGAATGATTTCAGCAATTTTGTGAAAGAAGAACAAAGCTGAGACATCACACTTCCTAATTTCAAACTAAATTATAACTCGACAGTAACTAAAACAGTGTGGTATGGGCATACAAACAGGCAAACTGACCAAAGGAACAAGATCAAGAACCCAAAAATAAACCCATGCACATATGGTCAACTAATATTTTACAAGGGATCCAACAATATGCAGTGCAGTTAACATAGTCTTTTCAGTAAATAATGTTGAGAAAACTATTTACTCACATGTAAAAGACTGAAATTGGACTTCTAGCTTATACTGTGCACAAAAATCAGCTCAGTGGTTTTATTTAAATATAGACCTATAAGACTATAAAACTCCTAGAAGAAAACATAGGAAAAAAGCTGCTTGATACTGGTTTTGGTAATGACTTTTTGGATATGACAACAGAAGCACGAGCAACAAAAATGTAAATAAATACATGGAACTATATCACACTGAAAAATTTCTGCACAGAAAAAGAAATCATCAGCAAAATGAAGAAGCAACCTAAAGAATGGTAGAGAATATCTGCAAACCATCTATCTGATAAGGGCTTAATTTCCAAAATCTACAAGGAGCTCCTACAATTTAATAACAAATAATAATAATAATAATAATAATAATAAATCTGATTTTAAAATTGCCAGAGAGGAACTGAATAGATGTTTTCCACAGAACACACAGGAATGACCAATAAGTTCTTGGAAGATGCACAAAATCACTAATCAGGGAAGTGCAAATCAAAACTACAGTGAGATATCACCTCACACGTGTTTGATGGTTATTATCAAAAAGACATAATCAACCCGGCTATGGACTCTGGGGCCCCTCACACCTCTTCTGGACTTGTGTGCGTGGGTTCCTAATTAGAGTGATGTGCCAGTTATTTCTTCAGGATCCTGTAGCTGCACCCTCTCGCTGGTGTCTGTCACCATGCCACCCATCTACTTTTTGTTCTTTGCAGCTTCCAGGCATCTGATCCAGGTCTCATCAGGGCTCCAAGAGAGAGAGGCAAGGCAGAGTCAGTTCCTTGGACAGTCCCCTGAAAAGCCAGAATGTTGGGCACATGCTCTACTCTTCTCATCCCCCTGATGGACAGGCTGCCAAACTCTGTTGGCCTCTGTCTGTGACACTGCAGTTCCTCTGGAGAAGCAATGAGCCACCCAGCTTCTCTGTGCCCAGTGGTCCTGGTCACCTAGGATATACGTACTCAGTTTCATCTGTGCTCTGGGACAAGCAAAGCAGAAGCCACTTCTCAGGCAGTGCCCCCTACCCTCAATGCCTCCCCCCCATTAGAAATATGATCCAACTTTTCATCCCCAAGAGAAGCTGGGAGCTGGGAGTTTCCTCTCAGTCAATCTCAGCCTCAGTGCGGCTGGTTTTGCACTTGTGTGGTGCAGGAGCCTCTGAACTGCTCTCTGGATTTCTTATAAGAGGGACGGTTCGTGTATTGTTGAATCAGGATCTCCATGGGAGAAGGAGGGTTTGAGGCTTCTGTTCGGCCATATTGCTAACGTCATTCCTTACTGCACTATCTTATTTTTCCAACTTCACTGATTGTTTGTTTCCTTTAGGTCCTCTTTGCTAGGTATGTGTTCTTGTCTTTACATCTGAAGGAATGTTGGAGCACCCCGGGCTCAGACCTTGATCCCTATTTTCCTACAAATATACTTTTCCCTGAGGTGACAATATCTAAACCAATGGCTTGTCATAATATCTCTATGCTAATGACTCCTAAGTTTATGTGATTAGCCTGATCTCCCTGCTGAACTCTATGCTCCTCTATCCCACAGCCTCTCCATCATTTGCGTTTGAATGCCCTATAGAGACATCAGATTGAACAGGGCCCAGAAAGAACTATGGAGTTCACCATCCATTGCCAAATTTGTTCCTAATGAAGTTACTCTCATCTAAGTCAGTTTCTCAAGTCCAAATTTTTGGATCAATTTTTCATTTCTTTTCTTTTCCCCTCTCAAATCCTAAAGCTACCCTACCCTATCAGTAAATCCTGTTGGATCTTTCTCCAAAATGTATCCTAACCCTAATCTAATGACTGTCATCTCCCACATGACTTACTCCAAAGGCCTCCCACCCGTTTCCTGGCCCTCATTTCTGCCCTTCTGCACAGCGTGTCTTTCAAAGGCATGCATCAGGCGCACCCCTCCTCTGTTTCAAACCCTCTGCCGTTACTTACTAAAACACTGGTGATCTCAACTCCTCCCACCCTTTCCTTAGTCACTGATCCCTGCCGTTCTCTGTGGCAGTTCCACCCTCCCTCCAGACCACTTGTCATACGGATTTACTTGGATTCTTTCCCCAGATCATCGACAATCAGCCTCCTCCTCCTTCTGGCCCCCAGGCTGATGCCTTCTCCCCAGGAGACCTTCCCTGACTCTGCAGACCAGTGCAGTTCACCTCCATATCATCGTTCTTTCTAACAATTGCTTCATTTATCTTCTTTGTAGTGCTGGAGTAGCAACAATCAACTACTGTATTCATATATTTACTATCGGCCAGCTGAGTAGACTGTAAGCCCCTTGAGTGTAGGCCCTTCTCTGAATCTTTCCTAGGGCCCAGAATATGTCTGTCCCGTTGTCAATATGTGAATATGCTGGTAGTTGCTGACCAGCAAATGACAAAGCCAGTGTAGGGGGACCCTGATCATGCTCAAAGGTCTCCTGTGGGTTTGAAAACAAAGCAGCCCAAAGACAGAATTCAAGTCAGATCCATTATTCAATTTTTTAAACAAGTTTGACAAAAAACAAATAAATTTCAGCCAAGGAATGGTCTCAAGGAACTAGGATAAAGAGGAAACCGGACCCAGTGTGTTTTGAATGAGATCCATGACAAAAGAGTGAAGTGAAATGGGAATTTTTTTTTCTGTCACTCTTTTTAGTCATTAAGGCACCAGTTTTCTTATAATTCTTTCTTATAATTTCTTTGTTTATATGCTTAGTGATTATTGATCATAATAAGAACTTTGAAGAAATATCAGATTGGCATGTCTTCAGGAAAAATAATGATGATCTCTTTAATACTGCTTGGTTTTTTAATTGTGTATTCTAATTTTTTATAAGTTGGTAATTTATGTGTGATCTGTAGAACAACTTCTTTAGCCAAAATATAGTGATACTACTCAATCCAACAATTATGTTGAATAACGCTTTACGGCTTTGTTAGCCTCTGTAAAGGAATATGGGAGGTCCTATTAAAATACACAAAAGTATACATGATAGCCTAAAAGGCCAAAAAAGAGGGTTTGTGTAAAAAACCAATAGAATAGATTTAAAATACCATTTACAAAAGATGCAAGAACTGGCATTTAATTTCAGAAATATGTTAGCATGGCTGAAATCAGAAAGGGCTAATGGCTACAGCGATGAAGAAAGTAAGTACCGGGATCTGTCTTCACTCCCGCCGGGAACCAGTGCAGAGAAGGGCTAGAACGTTACCTGGGGCAGAGAGTGTGAAATGAATGGGTGATAAGAAGTATTCCCTGATTCAGGCAGAGGAGGCAGAGTTTAAAAATGCAGGCTCTGGTTTCAAAGACCTGGGTGGGAAGCCTGCCATGGCCCTTTCTTAGCTCTGTGATGGAGGGGAAGCTACTGAAATCTCCTGTGCTTTCGTTTCCTCAGCTAGAATGTGGGGACAATAATAGTGCTGCCTCATCAGTTGTTATGAGGACTTCATAGTAACAGTACTGCTTAGACTGTGAGGGTTAAATGATGATACAGGTGAAGTACCAAGCAGTGCCTGGCATCCACGATGCTCCCTGTTTGTATTTTATTTGTGATTTTCAATCAGGATGAATATTTGCCAGTAGAAAAGTGAGAAGGAAGTAAGCAAAATGTTTTCATGCCAAACAACATAGATCTCTAGGTCCTAAGGGGAAAAAAACCCTGATAAAATATCACAAAAGCAAACAGCCATTTCTAGAGATTGTAAAAACTGAAGTGTAAAGATATGTAAATACTATAAGGTCCAAAAGAGGAAAAGTGAATGCAAACAACTTAATGAGGAGACAGATGAATGGTTTGTGAGTATTTGAAAAAGGAAGTAATGATAATCTACAGTCCAGGTAAGGTATCACTTTATATTGTGAAAAGGATACAAGATATTCTTGGAAGATTCAAGACCCCAATATCAGTCCTAGATCTGCAGCCAAGTCTTAGACAAGTTACCAAACTGGATCTCTGGTTACATATGAAAAATTGCTTAGCAGTGGATGTTGTGGACAAACTTGGTTCAAGCCATGGCTCTGCTATTTACCAGTTGACTCAGGGGAGCCAACAAACCTAGCAAACACACGCACAGAGAAGACCTCTGTGTGCTACCATTTTCCCAGCTCTGCAACAGAGATCTGACGTATCAACCTCATGTCCTTTGTTGTGAAAACTCTGTAAGATGGTGTGTGGAGCATGCCTCTCACAGCTAATTAGCCTCCTTTACTTGGCTAGCAGGGCCCCTGGCACAGCCTACATGGCTTTCTGCCTCTCTAAGCTCCCTTTTCCTTATCTGCCTTCAGCTAAAGCCTCTTGGCTTTTCTCTCTCCCATTTTCGGGTTCCGCACTGTCTTGAGCTCCAGAACCAGTCCAACCACAAGCAAGGGAATGCAAAGGGGATATTCTAGCAGTTTCCTTCCTGCTTCTTAGCACTTGGCTTCCGTGAGGCAGCTGGGCACAGAGAAATGGGCTGCTGTGAGACGGCTGACCGTGAGCAGCCCAGGGAGGGGCCTGGATCTTCCTGTTGGTAGAGAACATGTCGGCCAGCTGGCCACAGTGATTAGGAGACTGTCCATCTTCAGACAGCGCAGTGAGCAGTAATTGTTCTGGTCCATAGAGGGAACAGGGTTCATTATATAGAGATGATAGGGAATCTATAAGCAGATTTCCCCAAAACACAGGGTACCCTCCACCATATTGAACTTCCTTGTATATTTCCTTGTCCAAGCCTGAGCTTTGGACACCATTCAGATGACTAGATGATTCTCTCTAAGATTAAGTTCTTCAGCCTCAGACTACCCACCTCTCAGGATGAGAAGACTTCTGTGTGATTCTTCCTGCCTGGTCCCAGAATGCCTTGTGCCTGACTGAACATTCTCTCACTGTGATTTATGAGAAAACTCCCATTGTTACAAAGCTGATTGATGCATTGAGTAATAGAGCCTAAATTTTAAAATGATTTATAAACTTGAAGATTAATTGGAGCTATTCTAATGAGCTTAAACAAGAGTCAAACGAAAAAAGAAGTTGAAATATAAACTACATAACAGCATGTCAACTACATAACAGCATGTCAACAGAAACCTGACTTAAGTGTGGCCTGTGAGGAAATGACCCAAGGCTCATCACGACGAACTGGGAAGTGACTGGAAGGCAGGGGTGGGGGTGGGCAGCAGTGTGTGCCCACCAGGGCTGTGTGGCCAGAGGGAGTCAGTGAGCAAGTCGCCTGGCTGTCCTTGCACTGGGCAGAGTGTCTGCAACATGGTGATCAGTTCCTGGCTTCAGACTTTCACAGAGCAGGTTGGGGGCATGCGGATTGGGGGTCCTGGGGAAGGCCTTGCCAGCTATTGACCCTGAAGTTTCCAGAAGCCAAATCACATAGGATTCATCCCACTTCTCTTCAAACACCTGAAAGAGAGGTCTCGGCAGTTCTAATTTAAAATAACCAAAACATAGGATGAAGGTTTTGACAAACTGAAAGGAAAACCTTTTTCAGTGTAATTTTAAAGTAGTGAATTCACCGTCTCTAGCGGAAATGTGTAAAGAGAGGCCCCAAAGATCCTCACTGACACAGGGTTTGAGCCAAGTGGCTTGGGAGGCCTTTCTGGTTCTAAGCTGCTGTGCGGTTTGGGTATGTTGTGTAGTCTATTCCAACATTAGTTTCTTATATGTGAATGTTGATAGAAATAGCACCTATTCCCATGTGATTGTTGTGCAAATTTTTTTCTTTTTGTTTTTTTAGAGAACGAGACAGAGACAGGGACAGACAGACAGGAAAGGAGAGAGATGCGAAGCATCAACTTGTAGTTGCAGTTCCTCCTTGATTGTTCTCATATGTGCCTTTACCAGAGTCCCCAGCCAAGCCAGTGACCCCTTGCTCAAGCCAGCAATCGTGGGCTCAAGTCAGCGACCTTGGGCTTTAAGCCAGCAACCTTTGGGTTTAAGCTAGTGACAATGGGGTCATCTCTGTGATTCAACATTCAAGCCTGTGACCCTCCGCTCAAGCCGATGAGCCCGTGCTCAACTTGGTGCCCTTGGGGTTTTGAACCTGGGTCCTCAGCATGCCAGGCCAATGCTCCATCCACTGTGCCACTGCCTGGTCAGGCGATTGTTATGCAAATTAAATGGAATAATCGGTGTGTAACATTTAGCATAGTGCCTGACATTTACTAAATTCTCTATGAATATGTTATATAGCATTTCTTCATGAATTCTTGACAGACTGAATAAATCAAATCTCCATCTATAGTGTGCTTGTGTTTTTTTGTAAGATTTTACTTTTTTTAAAAAAAATTTTATTAATTTTAATGGGGTGACATCAATAAGGATTTTACTTTTAAAAGGACTTAATAATCTTTTCTAGCAGGGGGGACGTGGACCGAAAATGGGATACAGTAGGAATGTAACCCATTTTAATTCGGAATCTGTATATTATTCCCAAGGCTATTAGGTTGAGAACAATATTTTGGCATATCCGTAGATGGAACTTATTTTTCTGTTGAGTCAGTGTAGCTATTGAGACTGACTTCCTGTGGTGGGTGATATGCAGACTGTGATCATCCCATTACCATTTACAATTGGAATCTCCAGCAGCTTTCCCGAAGTCAAGATGCCAAAATAACCCTACAAGCAAAGATCTTGAAGGAGAAAGCAACAACCATTAGTTGAGATTTTTTTTATTATTATTTTCATTGCTTTAAGAGAGGACAGAGAGAGAGAGAGAAAGGGAGAGAAAGAGAGAAAAGAGAAAAGAGAGAGAAGCATTAATTCATTGTTGCACTTTGTTGTCTCATTTAATTGTACACTCATTTGTTACTTCTCGGATGGGCCCTGGCACATGACCTCAGTGGCTAGGACAACACTCTATCCACCGTGCCACCCTCCCAGGCCTGAAAGTTTTTTGAAGACTGTTTTTCTTCCTCGGGCCAACATACTGTTTAGACATTTCATTCTGTCGGTGGACAATTCATCTAAGCGCCATTTCAACAATTTAATGGGGATCGTTATAGTATTTGGCAAGAGCATTTGCCTATTAAATGCTGATAGAATGAAAGATTGAAAAGAGAAAAAGCTGCTGCACTTAAAGCCTAGAAATGTAAGAACAAACACTGCAAAAGGTTGCTCAGAAATAAAGATGTGTGACTCATGGAGACAGTGACTTACCCATGGTTCACCTAATTTTAGTCTCAATAGTAACGTGAATGTGCATTAAGTATTCTAGAATACTTTAGTGTGTGTGTTAGGATATAAAATTAAATACTTTATTAGTATCAAGAATTAATTTTATCAAATCAACCTGATTTCGCATCGGAAACCATACATCTGAAACCAACTTCCATCTCCCCAGTGCCCATATTAAATGGTCGTTACCTATTTTTGGTGATAACTGGCCGATTAGACTCCTAGGATGGAGCAAACCTTTTAACATCTTTGTCTATCTGATTTCCCACCTATTTGATGGTAGTACCAATAATTGCTTTCTCAAAAGGAGAGGGATTCTCTGTTAATGCATTTGGAAGCTTCATAAAATATGTATGCTCATACCAAGATCAGTAAAATTATACTATTTAATTTTGTGTGTTGACGCTGATGATATTTTGGCTAGAGGAGGGCAAAAAATGGCGATTCGAAATCTAAATACCACACATTACTATTAACATAAATAGGAAAATAATATAACTTTCTACTTTCAAACTATGTGATCTAATTGACAAATTATTTTTAGAAATTTAAGTTTTATTGTATGTATTTTACAATAATTTTTGAAAGCTTCACCATTGTAGTCATTTACAAGTGACAAGTTCAGTGGCATTAAATACATTTACATTGTTGTGCAACCATCACCACCAGCCATCTCCAGCACATTTCTCATCTTACAAAACTGAAACCTGAGACCTGTACCTATTAAATAATAGCATATAAAATTACTTTAAAATAAATTTTTTTGGTGCCTTGACCAGGGATTGAACCCATAATCTTGGTATAATGAGACAGTGCTCTAACCAACCACCCAGCCAGGGCATTAGAAATTTCTTTTAATATAATTTTATCTTTCTTCTATAAAATACTTTTGTTATTACAAAGTTAAAGTAGAGGTGGTATATATTTTATCTTGTCTGTGCCTCAGCAGTCTTATGGAAGATGAGGACTCAATGGAGGGCAGCTAGCATACTATCTCCCCCAGACAATGAGCATCAGAATATTGCCTTTTGTTGATTCCCATATCTCTTTATATATTTCTTCATCAATTTCTATAGTAGTCATAGTTTCTTCCCCATCTCCCAATGTCATATTTAAATGTTGATCACAAGCATGTAATCTACCTCGAAGCTTTCATTCCTCATGTTCATGGTAATTCACTCATCCAGGATGAGCGTAATGAGATCCGGGGGCTCTTCTTCAGTGTTGGTACTTTCTTGCTGGTCCATGTCATCTGCCACATTTTAAACCCTCGCTCTGCAGCTTTCTGCAGTGTTTGTAATTCATTGAGACTCTACCACTAAAAAGGGCTGCTTCTTTAGCTTTTCTCTTGGCTATGAGGCTAATAATCTTGTTTTTCCCTCTTCTTATTTCATTCATGACCTTACTCGTCGAAGATGGTGACATCACAATACTTTCTTAGGTCTCTGTTTCTTTTAGTGTAATACCACTAATGTACATGGTCCTCTGAAGTGCCCTGCTGGGGTTAATGAGATAATATATGGGAAGCTTTCAAATTCCTTATATTGGAAACAGCTCCTGAGTCTGTGAACATTTAGGACTCATGTTGTCCCCAGCTACCTCCTGGGACAATTTCTTTTTCTTGGATAGAGTTGGTGGCACCATATTACACCTCGGACAAGACCAGGATTCATTCCCTCAGAAATTCCGTACTAACCACTAAATATATTTCAGACTGTCCTGAGATTTGGAAATAGAGGTAAAACAGGCTAGATTAGACAAGTTTAGTCAGTAGCAGGAAGGAAACCATAAACAACTACAGAAAAATAAACCCTTTGTATGAATTCACCTAAATAAGAGGGTCATATTTATTTTTATTAAGATATCTGAGCTCCAGGTCAAAACAAATCCTTTTGCATGATTTCTCTTTTAATTTCACGTTCAAATCTAGAAGATGGATACAGAGTTTGGGGCTCTGGAAGATGGGTAGAGAGTTTGAGGCCTATTATGTGTTCCCATCAGCACTCTTATGTCATTACCCATGTGGTCTGGGACTGGAATAGCCAATGAAACAGTGAAAATTGCAGTCTTTATTTTAGATGGTCCCTCATATACAGATGAAGGCCCTACCTTTCCATTTTTCAGGTTTGATTTTGTGGGCCTCACTTCCACTTCTTCCTGCAGGAAGTTGGGAGAAGGAGCGGGGCAGAGGCCAAGGTGCCCTTCCCAGAAGCCTCCTGACCTTCCTCTGACCTTGTCCCACACACTGTCCCATTTAGTCTCCTTCCAGGACCAGTGACAGTGGCATACAGTCATAGCATACTTTATTTATCTGCACTGTCAACCTCAGACCTGAACCAGGGTAGTATCGAAGGAAAGCACCTCTTCTTTTGCCTGGCATTTTTAAGAAGCTGTTGATCTGGTTGGAGATCACTTGCTGACCGAAAAGAGGTGATGGGAAAATCATTTTGCTATGTATGTGGGATTCCAAAAGAAGGTGAGTCTGACTCATCTTCCTTAGGCTGGAAGGCTCACATGCAGGTGGAAGGGAAATTTCAGAGATTTAGCTAAAACTACTATAGTAGTATGTTCACAGGAAGAGAGCATAGTAATACCAACTATAATGCCATTACCAAGGGACTGCTTTCTGAGCATCACCAACATATATTAACTTTAATCCTTATTACAACCCTGCACAGTCAATATTTTTATTTTTCATATGTACAAGCAGAGAGATGAAATACTTGGGCTCACAAAAGTATTAGGTGTTGGAGAGGGAGAGTTGTTAAGATTCACAGTCCAAGGCTTATTATTATTTTAGGTCTGGAGTAGCAGTTTTCATGATTTTTCTAGGATTCTCTTCATTGACAATTATAAATTAGATTTTTCTCTGTTGTTCTGATTTAAGTAAAGTACATATTTATTTGAGCTCTTTTGGAAATAACCAGTATTTTACACATTTTAATATTTTAACTCTTCCATTATGCTAAAACTTTAAAAACAGACCTACGTAGGTTTTTAAATCCTTAAACAAGTAAAGCACCAAAACTACTGGTACTTAAATTTAGCAAGAGTGAGGTGAAAAATTTGCTCTATGCCTTAAACCCCAAATTGTGGGGGGTTTTTCTTTGCACCAAACTCCCTAGCTATAAAATGCCATGGTGCCATTTTCCATCAGATGGGGAAAAAGCAAATGTTATAAATGAGAAAAATGTTCAGTGTAGCTACATCACCCTCCCAAATGTCTTAGTGGAATTTTAAATCCCAGTGCTGTACTCAAAGGCACACTGCTGCATGGTGAGGCTCAGAGAGACTCTCGATGGGTAACATACTGGTCCTTGACCTGGGAGATGGCATTTGATTTTGATTGCTTTTTTATCAAGAGTTTAAAACCTTTCCTGGAATATTGCTTTCAGGGGATTTTTTCTTGGCTAATGTTTGGGCAAAAATCATTTGTATTTTTGCTGAAAGAAATATTTTTCACCAGAATTCAGAATAGAATATGACAAAGCTTTGGCTTCTATCTCTCTAAAATGGAATGATCTCATTGCGATATTTGCTGACAATCATAACAAATACATTTTCCCAAACTTTACAACAATATACAAATAGAAAATTAAATGAGAGGGATTAAGTTTTACTAGAATTTTTTCTCCATTTAAAATAGTACCACATAGAACCAACATTTAATGATTACTTTCTATGATCTAGGCAGTATGTTAGCTATTTTAGCAAATATTGGCTAACATTTATATGTAATGAACTCATGGGGTCATTTCTTTTTAAATTATAAAATTTGCTCCTTTATGAACATGATTAATTTCAACTATTTTGAACAACAAACAAAATTTTAGGATCTCTCTCTCTCTCTCTCTCTCTCAGCAAAGTATTGAGGGCCAATATAATCTAATCATTTATGATATAGTATTATTGTTATTAGCATCAATTGTTGCTCTATATATCATACAGAGATATTTGGAAGATGTTATTGGTATGTGTACAGTTTTTAGTGCATGTATTCACTGAACCAGACATCTTTGTCTTTAAGTTTCATACTTGATTGTTATAGTTTTTTGCAATTAAAAATTTAAAAAATTTAAGTATAGTTGGTATACAGTGCAGTTGTTTATTGTGATGAAACATACACATCAAATTTACCACTTTAACCATTTAAAAATGTATAGCTCTGTAGCATCAAGCACATTTACATTGTTGTACAACCATTACGATCATTCATCTCCAAAACTTTTACATCTTTCTTCACTGAAACTCTATACCCATTAAATTCTATCCCCCACAATGCCTCCTTCCCTAGCAACCACTATTCCTTTCTGTCTCTACAAATGTGACTACTCCAGGCACCTCATCTAATAAGGTGGACTCATATACTGTATGTACCCTGGTGACTGGCTTATTTCACTTAGCACACTGTTTTGAAGGGTCGTCTGTGCTGTAGCACGTGTCAGAATTTCTTTTCTCTTTGGGACTAAATAATATCACATTGTGCATATACACCTCACTTTGTTTATCCATTCGCAAGTTGGTAGATAGACCCTAATGTTGCTCCCACCTTCTGCTACTGTGAATACAGCTGCTGTGGACACGCTTGCATAAGTATCTGTTCAAGCCCCTGCTTTCAATTCTTTGAGTGCATTCCTAGAATTACTAGATCCTGTGGGGTTTTTTTGATGTTTAGGGGTTTGTTGTTTTTTTGTTTTTTGAGGAATCTGATTGTTATAGTATTGATCTCTCTCCTCTTGCTGCCACTTCTTTCTACTGTTAGTGGACCTGCCTTGCAAAAACTTTCCTACCTACTTATACTTCTTTAGCTGAAGAAGAATTGAGCTAGGTTGATTATAGTTGTGCTTGGAAGTCAATAAACTCTGAGGGACATTTAGCTAAATTAAGTTTATCAGCTTTAATATATACATTTTATCATGTCTATTTTAACACTGAAAAGTCTTTTTATTTTTTTAATGTGTATGGTTGGAAGTGTTACTGGTAGTGTTTTATATAATTAAGATCATAGGAATGGTATCTTGTAGATAAGATATTATATACTGCTCACAAAAATTAGGGGATCTTTCAAAATGAATATGAAGCTATAAAACATCTCCTAATTTTTGTGAGCAGTATATTATTTGAATTAAGATTCCTCAATCTAGATGTTAACTGTATGTGATTATATGTTCTAGTAATGGACAAAGCATTGGATGATAACAATGGAATAATTTATTTTGAAAATTCCTGAGTTATTATTATAGTTGCTTATTATTACCTGTGTCAGGCCCTTGGCATGGTTTTAGATTAGCATGTGGAAATACTGAGTCTAGTTTTTGAGTATAAGGTACAAACATAAGCCTTTGTGTACCTGCCAAAAAACAAAACAAATAAATAACATGGCCACGTAATAATCAGTTTTTTTGTGGTCATAAAAAATAGATCTTAGCTGTGATATATTCAAGTCATCCTAAGATAACTTCTCAGTGGTCTTGGTCTTTATCCTCAGACACTTGAGAGATTAGCATTGCTACTGCAGCATTTCAGCAAATTGTTTTCCCTGACTCCTTGCCTTTTGAGACAAGCCAAACTACCTAGCAACACTAGGTGCCTCACACCTCATGCCTCACACCTCAACCCTGACCAGGACACTGATCTTGGACCCGGCTTCTTTTTCTTCGCTCCCAGTTGTGCGATGGGTCTGTGTTTCCACCTAATGTCTATTTGGATTCTGACCCATTTGACTTTGTCCCTCATGTCCACTTGCCTCTCACGTTTGATGACAGAGAGAAAAACAGACCTCTGCAAAATAAAATAGGAGGAATAATCTAAATTAGAAACTTCGTGAAAACCAAAACCGAAATGGAAAAGACTTCCTTCTCTGTGGTAGAAAAGTTACTTTATTGAAGATTAATAGCAGGAAATCAGTATATCCTCCCTCACTCTCTTCTTTTTTCTTCTCCTTCACCATTCCCACCTCCTCCTCCTTCTTGGTCTTCTTTCCTTCTCTCCCTTCCTCCTTCCCCTTCATTCATTCCATCAGAATTTACCTTATAGGACTTATTAAACACTGGTTGCTTCTATGCCAAGAAAGACAAAAATAAATAAATAAATAAGATAGCCTCTACCATAGAGTATAAACAAACCCAAAGTAGAGATCTGCTTAGCTTATCGGCAATAGGGGGAGTGGACAGGGAAGATGTGCCACAAGAGGTAATCCTGAGGTTGTATCTCAAAGAATTAGTTTCTTTGGAAGAAAAGTAAGCCCAGGGCAATTCATGGCAGAAGGGTCAAAATATGCAAAAAGCATCAAAGTGGCAAGTAATATCGCACATGCAAGAACTCGTGAGTGTTTTGACACCAGGCAACACATCTGGAGGTGAAGTTGGGCAGTGGATCAGCGCTAGAGGAGAATGAGAGTTTCAGATAAGCTGAGAAAGAAGCATCTTTGTCCCTGTGCTTGGAAATAATTCTAAGGTAACGTATAAACATCCATGTGGTGAGAAGAACTGCCCAATAGGACTTCATCCTAGAACAGCAACGAGTCTGGAGAATCCCACATCACTGCAGTCCTTGGTTTTTGGAGCTGGCGCTACTCAGACGTCACTATATAGGGTACTGGCTGCAGTCTTAGATGAGATGCCTGGGCATTGAGAACCTCTCTCCCAATGGCTCAGTTACTTACCATGAACTTAGCTTGATTTCTATGCGCAGTGATTTCCTGATGGAAAAGAGGTTTGGGATTAGCTTCTTAGTTCAACTGGTGATCTCAACCTAACTTTTTATACACGGTACAGCATTGTGACCCGAGCCCAGGCTCCATGCCCTGTGTTGTAATTTTAAAGGGAGTGGAGGACTAAAAATATCACCCTATTTCTTAATCATTTGAGTTACTTTTGGAAAAAGTGGTTTCTATTCATAAGCAACTAGGTTTCTTAATACAGAATCCTAGAGTGGGCCAGACCAGGCAGTGGCACAGTGGATGGAGCATCGGACTGGGACGCAGAGGACCCAGCTTCAAAACCCAGACTTCACCAGCTTGAGCATGGGCTCATCTCATTTGAGCACAGCTCACCAGCTTAAATCCAAGGTTGCTGGCTTGAGCAAGGGGTTACTCGGTCTGCTGTAGCCCCCCAGTCAAAGCACATATGAGAAAGCAATCAATGAGCAACTAAGGTGCTGCAATGAATAATTGATGCTTCTCGTCTCTCTCCCGGTCTGTCTATCCCTATCTGTCCCTCTCTCTATCTCTCTCTCTGACACACACACACAATACTAGAGTGAGACTGGCTAACCCTTAGGCACTCTAATTGTCACCACCAACAGAGAGTAAAGCAGACGTAATACATTCTCTGGCAGGACAGGATGTCTGTGGTGGGGAGTGATGTGATAAAGTCATTCCTGCTCCCGGAGTGGCAGGAGTGAAGAAGTAGGCAGAGAGGCAGGCACATCAGAAAGGAGGAAGGATATCTCTCCCCTCAGACACCCTCTGCTCGAGTCCCTACGGAACATGAGCTCTGTCTTTCCACATAGACCTCTAGGACTTGGGTTACACCTTGAATCATCGTTCCCATGACTGAATCTGCTATCCAGTCGGACACAAGGATACTGCCTCTATCTCTGCTTTCTTTTCTTGCCCTCCTATTTAAACTCCCCTAATTGCCTTCTGGATTTGTCTCAGCCCCGTAACCTGTCAACAAAACTTCACAGCCAGAGGTTATTTATGGTGAGTAGTTCCACTCAATGTTTCTAAGCTCCTATTCCTTTAAGAGTGCACACCATGGTATATGTGACTTATCATGCCACCAAAAAAAAAAAAAAAAAAAAGAAAGATTTTTCTCTAGCTAGTTGTCATTTTTCTGGCACTCAGAGTTCTAGTCTTTAAAATTTGGGGGTCAAACAGATGATTCCTAGATTCCTATCTTATCCTATGATGCTGTAGTAAACTGAAATATTGGTCTCAATTCTTCACCTCTTCATACATCTACTTGGTATAGTCTCATTGTGAGCAGAGGATACTTCCCTACCCCTTGACTTTGGACTTGGCCATGTATCTTTTGGAGAATAGGACAGAAGGTACAGGATACCGGTCCTGATTCTAAACCTTGAAGAGGCCTCCCTCTTACACTGCCACCATTACTCTTCGAGCGGCTCTCCCTGGGTAGCCTGCCAGCCTCTGGTGGTGGATGATGTGTGGAGCAGACCTGGGCATGCCACTGCTGCCAGAAGTCGAACCTTCTCAGCCTCTTCAAGTTTATAAATGCTGATGGTTGTGTGCCACTGGGATTTTGAAGCTGTTTGTTATACGGCTTTATTGTGGAAGCACCTAACTGATACAACTTCCATGCCTGTAGAGTTTTGCACATGGTAACACTTGATAGACGTTGATTGATTTTATTATTGAGAATTGTTTCATTGTACTGTTTCTGCATGGAGCAAAATGGTCAAAATACAATAATCCCCTAAATTACATGTATTTTAATCTAAAGTGCAGTGACTAGGGATTCTTAAACATTTTTTTTTGTAAGAGAAAGGGGAGTAGTAGTTACCCAGTGCTATACTTTGCTGACATTTCTTAAAGTACTTTCTTTCCTGCAACTACAACAACTCCACTTCTAGCTGGGACTTGCCTGTCGCCAATCTTGGCCTGTCCTCCCCTCTTTGTGAGCTCTCTGTAGATGGTTCTTGAGTGATTTTGTAATTTTCCCAGCTGGTTGTATTGGGCTATTCTGACCTAGATCATTTGGGGGAGAAAAGAGAGGCAGCTAGAGAGATGGAGGCTTTTAATGAGACTCTTTTCAGTGGATTCTTTACAAATTAGGTCAGTTATAATCTGATAAAAGCAGGAAAGAGTCTGTAGTGGATAAGTAGCAAATTGCACTGAGATACAGAACAGCCTCTTCAAAATGACTTCTAATACCTAGATCAGTTTTTCCGGAGCACGCTGCAATGCCGAGAGAAGTCCACAGTTTGGAAGTTAATTATGGTATAAGAGGGTTGGATGTTGGGGATCATGGAAGCGACATCTTGACCCTAGGTAGCACTTTAGACTGGGGGGGGGGGGTCTAAGGAAAGATGAGCCTGGTTCTCTGAAGTGCCTGTCAAAGAGAACCAGGCAATGTCACATGCCTGTCAGCAACGAGGACACTGAGACTCAGAGAAGGCAAGAAACGGACCCAAATTCTTTCAATCACCCACCGACACCCTGGATCGTTTCGATCAAGCCATGCTAATAATGTATGTGTTTGTTTGTTTGTTTTTAGTTGCTCATCTGCCATAAGCTCTTCCCTGTACTAAGGAGATAAAGGGATTATCAGATATTAAAGAAACGACACCTGCTAGTGGTACAATCACACCATTTCCTGAGTTCTTGCTTTGAACTAAATGATTTTTATCTATATCATGTCATTGAATTTTTATAATTCTACTATTAGGATAACAATGTTATTCCTATTCTTCAGATTAGAAAACTTAGGACCAGAGAAAAGAAGTGTTTTTTTCCCCCCTCCTTGTACATAGGATCAGAAATACAAAACATAGACTCAGTCTTTTGGGAGGTTGAGGGAGTTTGCTTAAGATGCCACGGCTGGAACAAATGGTCTGTGAGAGGTGAGCAGAGTACAGGTGACATGAGGTCAGCTAGGAGAGAAAGGCCTGGAACGTGGAGAAGCTGGAGAAGGAGGTCAAGCTTCCCTGCAGAGGGCTTTGAGGGCCACATGCTCTTTGCCTCCCCTCCCCTCTGCCCTATGACCTGAAAGCAGCCATGAGACTTGGTAACTAATGAACATTCATGTGTTTCATCAAAGCGTCATACATAGACATTCAAACCTGAATTTCTTAAAAATTTTAAGTCACAAAATATTCTTCTTCTTTTTCTCAACTATCTAAGAATGTAAAACAATTCGTAGCTTATAGGCTACACAAAAACAGGTGGCAGGCTAAATAGGGCCTGTGGTCTGTAGTGTACTGAACCCTGGTCTAGGGTCTAGCAAGGCATTTTTGTAGCAGGAAATGGGAAGAACACTGTCAGGAATATTGGCACAACAGGGGAATCTATGGAAGTAACATTGTATACCTATCTCAAAAACCTGAAGATTGAAGAGTTAAACATTGTTGCGTCCCCTGGAAGGACGTTTTGCGCTTGCTAAAACCTTTGATGAAAACTCTAGGAACTGGCACTGGCCGGTTGGCTCAGCGGTAGAGTGTCGGCCTGGCGTGCAGAAGTCTCGGGTTCGATTCCCGGCCAGGGCACACAGGAGAGGCGCCCATTTGCTTCTCTAACCCTCCCCCTCTCTATCTCTCTCTTCCCCTCCCGCAGCGGGGCTTATGGCCTGGGCGCTGGGGATGGCTCTGTGGCCTCTGCCTCAGGCGCTGGACTGGCTCTGGATGCAACAGAGCAACGCCCCAGAGGGGCAGAGCATCGCCCCCTTGGTGGGCATGCCGGGTGGATACTGGTCGGGCGCATGCGGGAGTCTGTCTGACTGCCTTCCCGTTGCCAGCTTCGGAAAATAAATAAATAAAAAAAAAAACAAACATAAACTCTAGGAACTTTTAAACCTTCTGTTTCCTCCTCTTTAAAATACAGATAATAAGAAATAGTTACTCTCTGTGTCAGGTATCCCAGGTTCGGCCGTTCGCTCGGAGGAATCACAGAATTCAGCCGGTGCTCATACTCACAGCTATGTGAAAGGATACAGACCGAACTGTAAAGGAAAAAGGCACATGGGCAGAGTCTGGGAAAATCAGGCACAAGCTTCCAATGGTCCTCTCCCAGAGGCCCCACGCGGGAAATGCTGTATTGTCTCAGCAATGAGTGGTGACAATACATTTGAGATGATGTCGCAACCAGAGAAGCACATTACAGACTCAAAGCCTAGGGTTTATATTGGGGGCAGGTCATGCAGTCTTCCTCTGCCGGCCATATATCAAATTCCAGGCAACCAGGAGGAAAGCAGGCATTCAACATAAATAGTTTAGGCACAGTGAACCACTCATCACTTCTGGACATGGAGAAAACCCTCCTGAAATCCAAGTTCCTGGGTGCCACTCAAGAGGGAAACTTGTAAGAAGGCCTTTCATAGAATGGCAGTAACTTTTCTGCGTACTCCCCCAAAGTAGTGAGGATTAAATGAGATCAGTTATTGTGCTTAAATACTGCTTAGCAGAGAATGAACCCATGAAACTATACCTTCCACTCTAAGCAGAATAACCAGGAGGCAAGGAGGCATAAAGAGAAAACCTCACAGATTGCAGGTGTAGCACATTATTTTGTGGATGCATCACTGCTCACAAAAATTAGGGGATATTTTATTGCTTCATATTCATTTTGAAATATCCCCTAATTTTTGTGAGCCGCATATTTGTGTGCTATGAATTCTCACACACTTGTATGGTAAAATATTACCATCTCACGTCTCAAGCTGTAGCAATTAAGAATATGGTCTCCCCAGAAATCTCCCAAGAGTTATGCCTTATTAGCTAGACAGATATCTAGAGAGATCCACACACAAAGGGACAGTGTCATGCTGATGGTCAGAATTTCTGTGATAGTGCAAGGATACTCATGCTTATGGACTCCTGAAGATTTTCAGTTTTGTTTGAAATCAACAAAGAAGAGACTTTTTTCTATAAGTTTCTGTAGAAGGAATGGGGTTAGGGGAGAGACATCCAAATCGTTGTACAGTAGTAATTGACAAGGTTACCTGTATGGACTGTTCCTCTCTGTGTCTTTCTCTCTACTAATGAAGCCCAATTACAGAATGGTTCTACTGGTACAGTCACTGTAGCACTCACAATTAGCACCAAGAAAGGATGATAACTGTACTATCAATTTATATGAGGGAGCAAGCCATTACTTTGCTTTGTGCTCTAGAAATCCCAGCAATTGTAAATGGATTAATGAAAGGCCCAAGATGTCAGAGTTCCTCTTTTATTCTATTGAAATGCTGTTAATCCTCAATTACCCATGAATGCATTTTCTACTTTATGGCTAATTTAGATGCTAATTTTTAATGCCAGGCAGAATTTCCCCAGTTATCTAGATTTTCCTTTACGTGCAGATTTTTCAGACAATAAAAGTGCCTTAGAAAGTAAATATTTCAAAACAAATCTTTTGCATCAAGTGTCAGATAAAATATTAAGGAGATAAGAGAGGGTGATAGTTGCATTCATTATTTTGAATTATCCAGAAACTTGATGCTGACATTTGAGTCAACCATGATTTTTTTTTCTAAAAATATATGTTCTTGAAAATAAAGCCAAAAAAAATTCTTTACACATAATAAACCAATTATTTTTTTTATAATGGAGCTGTAATTTAAGATTTGTATTAGTGTCTACAATGAGTTTTTTTTGTCAGCTAATGAATCTCCTGAGTGATAAGAAATTAATACCAAGATAAAGATCAGCCACTCTCTAATTATTCCATTTTTTTTTGACAAGACTATAACCTTCAAACCATCGTCACTTGTCCCACCCTTAAGCTATGACAATGTTATCTCTGAAATAGAGCAACATAGTCTGTATATGCTTGCTTGAGATTTCATGTTATTTTATTATATAGAAATTATAGTCTCGGTTATTTAATTATTTTCTTTTTTTATTGAACTTCTTAAGTGACATTGGTTAATAAAATTACATAGGTTTCAGGGGTACAATTCTATAACACTGGGGAACAAAATTTTTGTTGCATCCACAAAAACACTTGTTCTTACCTAATACGAGTGTGCTGATCTCAAATCAGACATTAGTTTTTCTCTGTAAGCTACAGGTTTTTTGAAATTTGAGATTTTAGGTTTTCATCTTACTGTAAAATTTTCAACATTTAGTTTAACATAATGAAGTAGAATGTCTTCTTGGGCATCATTTTGTGAAAATATAATAATTTATATAATGCAATAAATACACTAATACACTAAAAGATATGATTGCATCAGAATTTGTCTATAATTTCTATATAGAACATACTAAAACACTTATTTTAATCATAGAATTTGTACAAAAATTATTTAAATTTTATTCAGGCAAAAATTTGTGTTTGTAGCTCTTGCATTTGTGTACTTGTTGAGGACAATCTCATTTGATGCTCCAGCAGTAGTCTGATCATCACTAATAGGCCCAAGATTTTCGGGAAACTTATCAAAGTGACTGTTCAGGAAGTGAATCTTAATGCTCATGTTACATCCAATGTCATGGAAAGTCAACAGCATCCTTTGAACCAGAAGTTCATAGTTTTCTGCTTTTTTGTTGCCAAGGAAGTTCTTTGTAACTGCCACAAAAGACTGCCATGCTGCTTTCTCCTCCTATTCATCTTCCTGGCAAATTCTTCATCACGTATGAGGGTTCAAATTTGAGGTCCATTGAATACACCTGCTTTTATCTTCTCAAAAGACAAGTCAGGAAAAGCAGAAATAATATGTTGAAAGCATTTACTTTCTCTATTCAAAGCCTGAACAAACTGTTTCATTAAGCCAAGTTTGATGTGAAGTGGGGGAAAAATGATCCTGTCTCGATTAACTACAGGTTCATTCACAATATTTTGCATCCCCACTTCCAGAGCTTCACATTTTAGCCACTCCTTCTGTGTCCAGTGTTTCTTCCGAGTGCGACTGTCCCACAAACACAGAAAGCAAGGATACTTCGTGAAACCTCTCTGTTGTCCTAGCAGGAAATTTACCATTTTAAGATTCACACAAGTGATCCAGTTATGCTCCTCATACTTCAGAAAGTCAAGGACAATTTTTATGTCATTCTTACTAAATCATTCAATTTGGGTGGGCTAAACTGCTGAGGGGTTAATGACTGCTTGGCATCAGAAGAAGACCCTTCAGATTCTACAACCATTTCCTCATGCATCTTATTAAAATATACTTGATCACCATTTTCACTTTCTTCATCCTTAGAAGAAATAATATCATTGAAAACTGGAACTGGGAGTGTCTCAGAGTGTGGGATAGGTCGTATTGCTGAAGGAATATTAGGGTATGTGATCATATGCCATTTTTTCTTGCCGATGCCCTTTGTATGGATCAGACAGAAATAACAGTCACTGCTGTGGTCCTTGGGTTCATGCCAAAACATGGGAATACCAAAAGGCATTCCTTTGCGTTTTCCTTTTGTTCAGTCACAAAGCATTTCCTCACAATTATGACACACAATATGAGGAGCCCAATTCTTGTCTTGATCGCCAAGGGGAATTTGAAAATAGGCAATATATGCATGTGTCACAACTGATGAAATATTGAGCCTTTGACATTGAAGTGTGTAACAACCACATATATAACAGAAGGTGTCAGGACTATTCTTACATTTATACCTACTCGAAGAAGCCATGATTCAATCTTAAAACAAAATAAGAGGGTGTTTTTATCAGATAATAATTTTTTTACATTTAAAAACAACTACAATTATGTAAAAGTGATGTTTGTAAAACATTAATTGCCTTGTGGTTATGTTCAATCCGAGAGTTGTTGCCCTTTAACTCCAATTTAAAAACCAATGCATGCCATTAACTGTGACAAAAATAAATTAAAATTGCATAAAAACTAGAGCATGCACCAAAAAACGAATTTCAGATTTGGAATCAGCAATGCAGAAATATATAGAAACAGTTCTAAAACCTCATGCAACAGAAAATGGAAAAAAAAATTGTTCCCCAGTGTAATACATCATCTGTACACTCTGTTATGTGTTCACCACCCTAAATCACGTCTAACATGCCTGGTACATGGTAGGGGATCGGTAATGTTTGAATGAATGAATGAATGAATGAATGAATGAATGAATACATGTTTACATGCCATGATTCCCTTTAATCACTGTTTTTTGTTTTTACTTTATTGTTTTATGATAACCACTCAACTTCTTTTTAATTTTACATTCTGATATTTATCTCCCTTTCTCTAAATATTTATCTTGCATTGATGTTTATATATTTGTCAATTTGGGGCACCATCTACTGATGTAATGGTATAGTGATTGAAGACTTTGATCTTATACTGACTCCTGCTGCCTCTCACCTCTACTCCTTATTGTCCTGTGGATAAGCCCTCTTGGTGCTTAAAACCATTTGTTAGGGTAAAAAAAATACAGCAGATGAATTTATGACTCACACCACTAAGAAAAGCAATTAAAACAGCATACATTATGGTACAGAAAGAACATTTTTCTACCAAAATTATATGTAAGTACAGCACAGATGAAAATACACTCTTTTTTTATTTTTCATTATTTTACTGATGGTAGGTGGGGTTTTTTTGTTTTGTTTTTTTGTTTTTTTTTTGTATTTTTCTGAAGTGAGAAGTGGGGAGGCAGACAGACAGACTCCCACATGCACCTGGTTGGGATCCACCCAGCATGCCCATCAGGGGGCAATGCTCTGCCTCTCTGGGGCATTGCTTCGCTGCAATTGGAGCCATTCTAGTACCTGAGGTGGAGGCAATGGATCCATCCTCAGCACCTGGGCCAATTCTGCTCCAATGGAGCCTTGGCTGTGAGAGGGGAAGAGAGATAGAGAAAAAGGAGAGAGGGGAAGGGTGAAGAAGCAGATGAGTGCTCTCCTATGTACCCTTGGCAGGAATTGAACCCGGGACTTCCACAGGCCAGGCCGACACTCTACCACTGAGCCAACCGGCCAGGGCTAGTAGGTGGTTTTTTTAAAATTACTGCTGTCTTATAAAAATGTTGCTATGAACCATTTTTATAGTACCTGTGATTTTTCTTCACAATTTGCTAAATTCAGTTATTAACTTTATAGAAAGTTTTAGATGTGCTTTTACTGCTCAGTGCTTAAATTTCATTCACATTTGAAAATACTTTATAATGAAATCTTAAAACAATTTTGTTGCCCATAAGATCTGTTTTTATTAAACACACATAGTTTTTTAAGGTCAAATCCTTGTAAGAATTCTATTTGGGTACTATAACACTTTCGGAAATTAGGAAAGAGGTCATGAGAGAGAGCAATACTGTTTTCTATAGTGTTGGTTAATGAGATCTAAGCAGAAAGATGACAGAAATGGGTTTTATTGTATGCCTTAAGAAGGATAATGCAGAAAAAATAAAAGAAGAATAGACTTAATTGGGTGGGTTTTTTTTCTTATTCAAGATTTTGCTTTTGTGGGTTAAGAAATTTGGGGCCTTAAAAACTCTCAGCCAATTTTATAGCATAAGTTTATTTCAAATTGAATTGAGGGGAAAGATCTTTTGAGGTTAGTAAGAAGTACCAGTAAGGAGGCTAAGATAGCAGCTCTTAACTCAGGCTATTTTGAAAGTCAAAAGCAGAGCTAAGAATAGATGTTCGTAGTGGCCAGTCCAGTGTTCAGACCACAGACACATGTCCTTTGGTCCTCAGTCTTACTTACAGAATCACTTTAGAATATTCCAAATGTAGTGGTTGGCTATCTCTAAAGAGACTCTGAGTCATTTCCTTACTCAATCTCATTTAGAAAAAAAAAAATCTCCAGGCTGCTAGTTGGATTGAAAGCAAAGCTGAGACAAGGACCGAGGACAAGGCTTCTGATTTAAGAGAATTAATTGAGATTGACAGTATGCTGAACTCTCTCCCATCTGCCTCAGACTCATGAAAAACACTGGGAAAATACTTACAGAAATTAAGGAAACACAAATATTTCAAATGCTAGGAAAAAGAAACCTCTGGAGATCACAAATAAAAATGCTTCAGAAAACAAACAAAAAACCAAGAATACATGGGAATAAGTAGGAACTGAGGATTAGGAATGTTCTTAAACTGAGTTTCCTACATGGTTTTAAATTCTGGGTAGTATACCGTTTAATGGTGGGGGGTCTCCATGAAACCGCTAACGGTTTACACAGAAGATGATCTCCCTAAGCACATGAGACAGTCAATATGAAAAACGTGATAAATTTAGCAAGCTAAGGAATCTACACCCCCCAAAACAGGGATCATTAAACAATCTGAAAATAATTTAAAATAATTCCTTTAATATCCTTTAAAATAAAGAACAAAATGGAGACACCAATAAAAAATGTATAGGGGATTATCAAACAAGAGCAAGTGATAATGAAACAAGAAATCACTGAAATTAGAAGAAAATACAATTCCATGCCTTGAATAGGAGAGGGGAAAGAGTTGAGGAGAGACTAATGAACTGGAAGAACACAGCACAAAGACAGAGAAATGGAAAATATGAAAGAAGAAATAGGAGACATGGAAGATTTAGAAAGTCCAACACACGCATGCTACAGACTCAGCAAAGAGAAAATAGAACAGTAGGGAAACAATGTTTAAAGAGACAATGGTTGAGAATTACCCAGAGCATAAAACATAAGTCTTCAGATTAGAAACACCTTCTGAGTACTAAACAAGATAAAGAATGACCAGGAGGAATCTAAAGGGGCAACTTTTGAAAGTGGAGACCAGAAGTACATATAATGTTTACCCATATTTATTTCATCATCTCATTTCTGTGTTTAGTATATACATTATACTGTTCATAGAATAGAGAGCAGCAGTACACATAAGTGAATATTTTTCTACTTATATCCTTTTTTTTCTTTTTTTTTTCCTTTGGCAGAGACAGAGTCAGAGAGAGGGACAGATAATGACAGACAGACAGGAAGGGAGAGAGATGAGAAACATCAATTCTTCGTTGTTGCTCCTTAGTTGTTTATTGATTTCTCATATGTGCCTTGACGGGGGTGGGGGCTACAGCAGACTGAGTAACTCCCCCCCCCCTGCTCGAGCCAGCGACCTTGGGCTCAAGCTGGTGAGCCTTGCTCAAACCAGATGAGCCCGCGCTCAAGCTGGTGACCTCTGGGTCTCGAACCTGGGTCCTCCACATCTCAGTCCGACACTCTATCCACTGTGCCACCACCTGGTTAGGCTCTACAGCTAGTGCTCAACTTATGACCACTATTGGTTCTGACAGACTGGTCATAACACGATTTGGTCATAAGTTGAGTAGGCTATATGTACAGTACTGTGAAATGATGTTATAAAAATCTTTAAGTCAAAACAAAGACAATTTCCTCTTGGTAGACATCTTGGGAGGGGTTGATGAAAAGTATCCAAGACACAAAACACAAATTGCTGTACTGAGTCTGGGATAACAGTTGAAATGGTGCATGCAGAGATGGTAGTGCTGCTGGAAGCTGGTCCACACTGTTGTACACCCAGCTGGGCAACGCTTGCGCTGCCAGACGCAGAGCAGTCATGGCTAGTGATTGTGGTTGTAAAGTCGAATGGTCATAAGTTGCATAGGTCGTAAGTCGATCAATACCTGTACTTATATCCTTATAGTGGTACACAATCAAAAAAGTTTGGATCTTTCTGAAATTTATTTCCTGGGAGTATAACCTTAGAGGTGCTTTAATAAGTAGGTAATTGAGTTCAATCCAAATTGTGGGAACTAGATAAGTGGAATCTCATCTGCCCTGAAACAATAGACCACAGAGGTCTACAGATTAAGGCTGACTGGTAAGTCAACGCAGTCACTGCAGAGGGAAGGAATGTGTCAGACTAAACAGATGGAATAATGGTCATTTTACAATCAGTAAAATGATATTAAACTAGCCTGTGACTGTCAATGGGACAGCACCATTATGATCACCAAGGTAGTCAGCAATAACTCCCAAATTTATATTTTAGTCAATGAGTTCCGGGAATACCGAACTGCTGCATGCCATTTCCATAGGACTGTCTCACAGGTGTTGCAAATGTGGTCAAAACTGCACTCTGCCCATTCCCCATTTCCCGGGGTGCCAGACTCTGACTTTTGGTTAACTCACCAGCTCTGTTCCCCTTGTAACCTGATCAGAGTCGAGTGTCAACCCTGTCTTTAGGCAAAATTGCTCATGAGGAAAGGACCCTACATTTCTAAGCTGACTTGTGACTAGAAGCAACTCTATGTACCTGGGTGGACAGCATAGCTTTGGGCTCTTCTGAAGATGGTGACTCTGGTAATTGGATGTGTCTCTTGGAGGGGTGTGACAGTTACTGCCTAGGCTAAATGTCCTGCTGAAGAACTAGCCTGAGTGCTCACATGACCCCGCAGTTCTCTCGGGCTACTGGGTAGAGTTCTGTACAGTTAGTCTCTCAGGGCTGGGAATGGAACAAAGGTTTTGATTCTGAAAAACCTGCTTCTTCAATGGATTTGTTGTGTAAATTAAAATGGAATTGGTTTTTAGAAAATGAAAATTTGCATTTATATCATCACAACTGAATTTTCAGGAGTTGTCCTGGTGGTGGCAGTAGGAGGTGACATGTTGGTGTGGAACCAGCTGGGCTCTGACCACTGCACTGACTGGTCTGCTGGGATGTGAGAGCAGAATTAGCTGCCTCATTCTCCCCTGTCCAAGCAGTTGCTGTGACTGCTGGCCCTTCCTTCCTCTTTCTCAATTGTCTTATCACTTGATCATTTGAAAGATGGCCTGACACCTTTGAAATACTGTAAAGATAGGCCAAAAGGAGAAATAGCAGTGTGGCTTTTTTAGTGAGGCAGTGATGAAAGATTCTCCTGTAACCCAGTGTCTGAGAATGAAACCACCTTGCTTTTGCAGCATACATTACAAAGAAGGAAAAACTAAATTCTCCAGTGTGCGTGGAACAAATTTCCATGACTTAGTGAAGAGTTGTTACTTCAAAAAAAAAAAAAATCACGTAATTTCTTGTCCTCTTTTGCAGAATTTTAAGGTAGGAAGGATAATTTCCTGATCTTTGGTAGGGTATCATAAAAAAAGAAATTATTTTAGTCACATGCTATACGCTGTTCCTGTAGGCTTCTCTAATTTAGGATCCTGTTACCTTCATTCTCTGTATGTAACACATTAACATACCCTTTGGTTTTGTCTGTTGAGTCAACTCATGGGTTATATAGAAAAGTCTGTTTCAATGTCCAGAGGGAATATTTTGCTTCAGTTTATTTACCAATAAACCAATATAATACCAAGATGGATTATATAATCTGATCGTTCAGTTTAGCCTCCAGATGTGGGCTGGATAAGTTTTGGTCCTTTCATTGCGACACCTTAGGGCTTTTTTTTGTTTTTTTGTTTTGTTTTGTTTTTTACAAGGACAGAGAGAGGGATAGATAGGGACAGACAGACAGGTATTGAGAGAGATGGGAAGCATCAATCATCAGTTTTTCGTTGCGAGACCTTAGTTGTTCATTGATTGCTTTCTCATATGTGCCTTGACCACGGGCCTTCAGCAGACTAAGTAACCCCTTGCTTGAGCCAGCGAAGCTGGTGAGCTTTTTTTTTTGCTCAAGCCAGATGAGCCCACGCTCAAGCTGGCGACCTCGGAGTCTCAAACCTGGGTCCTTCTGCATCCCAGTCTGACGCTCTACCCACTGTGCCACTGCCTGGTCAGGCGGTCCTTCAGAAAATAGCAAACTGGTTGTTAGAGGACCAAGATTTGACATTACTGGAATATTCTGAATGTATTTACTGATAGAATAGAAAAGAATTAGCCTTATACCAAATTTGGAACCAAGAGTTTATTATAATCACTGTGATCAAAGACAAAATATTTAGACAAGGACAACTGCAGCAGCAAGAAAAAACCCTTACAATTTCCAAAGAATAATTTGAATAACTTTACACATTCATAAGCAAGAATTTTAAATTACAGAATATAAACTGTAAGCCACCTGTTAATGATAATACATGAAATCTCATTTTTGAAGTTTTCAAATGAAATTTCATTTTATAAATAGAAAACAAATCTGTTATAAATAGAACAAGGGGATCTTTCAAATCTTGCAGGATAATGAGGACTCTCTAGGTAAAATTATTTGTGTGGAAAAACATTTAATTTCTTGGTTACCAGAGTACGGTGGCCCTCAAGTGGAAGTGTATGTGACAGCTTGGGCTTTTACAAAGTGCCGGGCACTCTGTTCTCAATGTTGATGAGCATCAGTGAACCCTGGAATTTCTATGCTGGGATTTGACAACTCTCACTCCAAAGTTTCTGCAACTTAAAAAAGAAAGTAAATCCAATGATGCACATGTCTTAGCCTATTTGGGCTGATATAACAACATGTCATAGGCTGGGTGGCTTATAGACAACAGACACTTATTTCACACAGTCCTGGAGGCTGAGAAATCCAAGATCAAGGTGATGGCAGATTGGGTGTCTGCCAAGAACCTGCTTCCTGGTTCAAAGATGGCTGCTTTCTCAGTGTCCTCACATGGGAGAAAGGGAAGGGAACTTCTGGGGTCTCTCCTATAAGGCCACTAACCCCATTCATGGAGACTCTGCACCTCCTCAGGGCTCTACCCTCAAAGGCCATCACATTGGAGATTAGTTTTCAACATAGAAATTTTGGAGGGACACAAACATTTGGTCTACAGCAGCATATATACAAAAAGAAGATGAGGAACACGCTTGCATTCCCTGTGCCCTGAGCACTTCTATTTATCCATATTTTGAATAGTTTCAATACAGTTGAGCAGGAGCAAAGGAGAAGTATATTAAAACTTAGCCAATAATTTTGAGAACTAACAGTGTGGCCATCACTGTGGTAGGCACAGGGGTGACAAAAATAAAACCCCCTGTCTCTAAAGGTTTATAAACAAATGAGAAGATAAAGCTCCCATGAATGCATCTTCTTTAGAGGAAGCTGGGGACCATTACATCTATTTTATACACATTTATCTCTGTTAGAAAATCTAGGTTAATTAAGTCTTCTGAACTGTAGTTCCTTTCCTCTCTGCACTGCATAGTGAATTTCTTTGTTACATATGACCTCAACCCGGAATTGTTTCCTTGAGCTTTAGTTGCGTACAAGATTTCTCTGTGTGTATTTAATTAGTCCTCCTTCCTTTCTCCTTCATGACACCTTAGTCCCCAAATTGGCACAGAATAGGGGCCCAGTCAACACTTGTCACTTGCTTGATTGTATGCTTGATAGAGGTAAGTCTTAAGTTGGGCACAAAGGAAGTTGGTGAGAGGAGGTCAGTCTGACAGGCAGATTGAGGGTGTTGGCTGAAGATGTTGGCAGAGAAAGGACAGAATGGTAGACTGAGAAATGCTGATGGAATGGAGTGGACAGTTTGGAAGCAATAAAAAAAGAGAAGGCCATCCAACCAGTTGGCAGTCTTAATGCCAGGGTTATGAGATATTGTTATTGACCTTACAAATGTCGTATTTCAGGATTATTAATTTGACTAAGGATATCTAAAGAGCCTTGAGTCATGTGATGCTAGTTGGAGCTGCTCCAATTATTCAAATGAATTTACCATTCTTTCAAAATGATAGAGATTAAGCTGGACTAATAGTACTTGCTCAGTATGGCATTTTGTGTGTGTGTGTGTATGTGTGTGTGTGTTGTGTTGGAAAGACTGATTTGTCATCTCCATTCACAGCAATGGAATATAATAGAAGGGCTTTGAAGTAAGTTACTCTGCCATGTTGGTGTGGGTGATTTTTTTAGCATTTCTGAAATCCTGAGAACTAATTATTTTTTCTTTTGTCTAGTCTGAACGCCATTTACATTGGGAAGAACCAGGACATTAAATTTCCCTAACATGTTTAAACACGAAAGTAGTTGAAAATATATTGTTGTTATTTGTCTTCTTAAGCTATATTTGTTTCTACAGCCTTGATCCTGAAGTCACCCAAATAGGAAGAGACTATTTAACCAGTAGCTTTACTATTTAGTCATTTGAAAAAAAGTACGTGGTATTTAAGGGAAATATTTTCCTTAAAAAATAGAAAAGAAAGAAAAAGAATCAAGCAGTACTCTGGAAATGTCTAAACAAAAGACACTTTTCATAAGGAAATAAGTTGTATTAGGAACATATATTCTGGAAAAATATAAATATATCTTTTAAAATTTAAAATGCACAGCTGAAATGTAGCATATGTTGCCTATGTTTGCACACCACCACCCGGTATTTCTGTGTAAATTATTTTACAGGGTCTGATAGGGAACTTTCCCTGTTAAATGCACATGTAGCTTCTGAAATAAATGCAATATTGGTAGTTGTCTTTGAATATTTGCCCTCACAACCATTGGTTCCAGTTCACCCCAATCCTCCTGCGTTAGTCTTCTCTGACCTCAGAGCATGAAGAAAAGCACCGAGATTCTAGGGAAATTTAGCATTACTGTTGAAATGACCCAACCCTCCGCCCAGCCATTTGCTTTAAATCCACCATTTTGTCTACCATTTGTTCCCAGCACTTAGCACAGTGCCGGGCACAGGACTGGCATTCAGTTAATGGTTACTGAAGGAAATGATGAAACTTTCTTTTATTTGCCTCAACTTTCCTTGTTGTTGATAAACTTGCTCTTCATGATAAATAACAGTTTCTATTTTTTTTTTTTTTTCTGAAGCTAGAAACGGGGAGAGACAGTCAGACAGACTCCCGCATGCGCCCAACCGGGATCCACCCGGCACGCCCACCAGGGGGCAACGCTCTGCCCACCAGGGGGTGATGCTCTGCCCCTCCGGGGTGTCGCCCTGTTGCGACCAGAGCCTCTCTAGCGCCTGGGGCGGAGGCCAAGGAGCCATCCCCAGCGCCCGGGCCATCTTTGCTCCAATGGAGCCTCGCCTGCGGGAGGGGAAGAGAGAGACAGAGAGGAAGGAGAGGGGGAGGGGTGGAGAAGCAGATGGGCGCTTCTCCTGTGTGCCCTGGCCGGGAATCGAACCCGGGACTTATGCACACCAGGCCGATGCTCTACCACTGAGCCAACCGGCCAGGGTCAACAGTTTCTATTTCTTATTCATCCTGGTCGTAATTGTCCTTCCCTCTTACCTTCCCAGAATTATATATATTTTTTACTTCTGGGTTTATTATGAACATTTCAGTTTCGGTTTCTAACCTTTCATTTCCACTGGTGAGTCTCAGGCTGTTGTTCAGTGTGTTCCTTGTTCCTTCTATAGTCAGTTCTTTAAGTATTAAGTCTCTAAAACTCCATCCACCTGGGTCACCTGAGTCCGAGGGAGCTGGAGCACGGTCGTCTGCAGCGGATGGGAAGACCACTTCCTCTGCATTCTTCTCCCTCCACTGCCTTGGCCCTGTGGGTGACTTGTTATATTATGAGCTCTCATGCACCTCCTGAGTGACCTAACCCCATGGGAGTGTTCTGAAAACCAAAACAGGCAAAAGGAATTTATATGAAAGACTTTAATGGGCACTATTTTGAATATAGTCATACTTTTCTGGGAGCAGAGGTCCCCTGAACTCAGCTGGCCTGGGAATGAATGTTCTGCTAGCATTATATCTGAGGCAGTGGTCATAAGCACAACTTCCTCCCGAGTGGGTTGTGCTGGCGAAGGGTGCACTCCTGGGTCCCAGCCACCCGAGAGGAGAGTGGGCATGCCCTTGACCAAGACTAAGGCTTGTTGTCTGTTTCTCTTAGTGACCTGTCTCCAGGTACGTGAGTCCCTCAGACTCATGTAGATAGCTGGCTACATCTTCCCTAGTCACTTTAATGTGTAAATGTCCCCCTGTATTATTAGCCAGCTCTTATCATAGTTGTACTTAATTTCTTATCATTAAAAAAAAAGAAATCATAACGTTTTGAGACAGAGATTAATGTCCTTGACTTTCCAGTGGCTATCTGATGGAGAGACAAGGATGGATATCAGGCACTTAAGTTGGTTATTCAATGACATGGAATTATATTAATATATCTGAACTGTTCAAGTTAGCTTGACCTTTTTTCATGTTTCTGATATAACAAAAGCATTTCCAAAATGTATTTTTGCAGAAAGCTGTTATGTCCCATCAGCATGTAGGTGCTGGGTATGTGCATTTTTCCATCAGGGTAGATGTGGTCTCATAATATACCAGACACTTGAAAATGAGTGAAAAACAACAGGAAAGTGAGCTTCCTTAATAAAGGACAATGCCAGTGTTTGAGAACTTGTATTCTGTTTTTCAACATGAATGGCCATTTTATGTTTTGTTCATTCTATAGAAGGACTTTTCCATCCTGAACTCACCTGCCTTAGATAAAACTTCAGCCACTGTGTATGCATATTTTATACTTAGAAATACATGAAATGTTTTGAAACAGTAGGTTTTAGGGAAGTATGACAGTTACCTATGTTTTGTTTGCTATGTGGTTATACCAAGGACATAAACAGGATTCAGGCAGCTCTTACAGAACTGGGCAGAATTTAGGATCCCAGGAGAATTCTACAGTTGTTGAGAGTAATAACAATTGCCTATTCTCTCTCTACACGGATTAATCCCATACCTCCTTCAGATCTCTGCTCAAATGTCACTTTCGTTATGAGGCCTCCCTGACCTTCCCTGATGAAATTGAGCCCTTCTCAGCACTTACCAATCCCATTGATCCTGTTCTACATAGCTTAGCACGTGTGCAGTAGGATCTGAATCTCTGTGTCCCTAACTCCAGACTCCATGTACCCGGGACCGTTGGCCATGTGGCCTAGTTAGTTACCTAGCAATTATGGAGTGGCCAGCAGCAGTAGTAACGTCTTATATTTTAAGTCTTTTTTTATAGTTTGCAACACATTTTCACATTTCAATAAGAGGAAAGCAAGACTTGGCTGACAGCATGGCAATCCAAATATCACTTTTTCTCAACAGAGTCACACAATTGTCCTTGTCTGAGAGTTGGGTAAATATTATACTCCAAGTATCAGACAGGCCTTGCGAAGCCTCCAAACCAAGAAGAAATGATATTTTATCTTACTTTTCAGTGAATCGGTTGATTATATTGTTTAAGAAAAATTTTTATCTGAAAGCTGTTGAATAAATGACAAACATAAAAATCAGAAGCACCCCATGGAGAGTCGGTTCTCAGGTCACAGTGCCTCTCAGTTTCTTACATTTGGGGAGCCCATCTGGTCTTTTGCTGATAACAAGGGTCAGGGGGTGACACCCAGTGGAAAATAAACACAGCTCAGCTCGATCTACAAAACAATCACTCCCCACCTCTTCAGAGGTGTCCCTCTCAAGTGTTCTTGGCAAAGCGGTGCTTTTCCCCATGCATAAGCATTCTGGGCACATGACCTTTTTCTTGAAATATTGTGGTCTTGACACATACTCCCTGCTAGCCTGTGACCTTGTTGACACCAGTGACAGTTTCATGCTCCCTTTGCAATACTCAGCACTCGAAATGTCCATCAAATTGAATTGTAAATACATTTGTGCCAATTCCCTCCTCAAGCAGAGATCTTTTATAGCATCCCCCAAAGATCATCATAGGGCTGATAGTCTGTGTATTTCTTCTGTTGAGGATATGTGTAGCTCAGGAACAAAAAGTAATGATAAAGCTAAAGGAGATGTACACGTTTGCTTTTACCCGAGATGTCTCAGGGTGCCTAGCGGTGGTAGGAAGCCCTGAGCCTTCAGTACCTTATGAGGTCTCTAGAGTCAGACCCTGACCAGTGTGTCCTGAAAGCACAATGCTTTCCCGAGTTGCATGCATCCTGCCTGAATTGTGCTCCGAGAGGATTGTCCCCGACCGGGAGGGCCCCTCCAGGGCAGAGCTGAGGACACATGGTGCCCTCTGCACTCATGTTTATTTGGCACGGAGACAGCAGCAGGTGCCAACTCCTGCTTTGCTAATCAGCCTGCGATTCACTCCTCTTCCTTCATATCTCTGCTTCTCTCCTTCCTACTATCTGTGCTGTAGCCCATCTTCTTTTCCCCTCCTTCACCACCCTTCCTCTCTACTCCTCAGTCTGCGAGAGCCCCTGAAGGAGAGGAGAGACTGCTGCTCCTCTCTACATTCCTCAAGGAGGAGGAGGAGCAGTGTGTGGGCATCCGAGGCTGCCCCAGGATGCTGGAGACCTTCATATAGAAATGTGCCTCAGTGGGGCAGTGGATAGAGCGTCGGACTGGAATGCAGAAGGCCCAGGTTCAAAACCCCAAAGTCACTGGCTTGATCACGAGCTCATCTGGCTTGAGCTCAGGCTTATCCAGCTTGAGTGCGGGCTCACCAGCTTAAGTGTGGGGTCGCTGGCTTGGGGGTGGGATCATAGATATAACCCCATGGGATTACTGGCTTGAGCCCAAAGGTCACTGGCTTGAGCAAGGGGTCACTTGCTCTGCTGTAGCCCCCTGGTATCAAGGCACATATGAGAACGCAATCAATGAACAACTAAGGAGCTGCAAGAAAGAATTGATGCTTCTCATCTCTCTCTCTCCCTGTTTGTCTGTCTCTATCTGTCCCTCTCTCTGTCTACCTCTCTGTCTCTGTCACAAAAAAGGAAAAAGAAAAAAAAAGAAATGTGCTTCAGAGAAGGAACATCTGTGGAAAGTCTTAACAAGTAAAGCCTTCTTCCAAAGATGAGAGTTAAATGGGAAATCAGTAACTTAGCCTCTCTGCTGCTGGAGAGACCTGAATTCAGGTGTGTCTTTACAGGAAATTGTCAACCTACCTGTATGAGTGTTGACAGTATTGTAAAAATTACACATAAACTGTCAGCAGCTCTTGCAAGGGCTGCTTTCCCCAGGAAGTGTTCAGGGAACTTTCTCTTTAAACTATTGACGAATAGAGGTTAAAATTTAATTCTCTGCCAGTTGTAAGTTGCTAATTAAAACTCCATGTTCTTTCATCTTAGAGACCTTTGAAAAATGGAGTATAAAAGCTTGCCTAGGCCCTGGCTGCTGGCTCAGTGAATAGAGCGCCAGCCCGGCATATGGACATCCTGTGTTCTATCTCTGGTCAGGGCACACAGGAGTAAAAACCATCTGCTTCTCTCTCCCTCCCTCTCCTCCTTCACTCCCTCTGCCCCTCCTGTATCCAGAGGCTCAATTGGTTTGAGCATAGCCCCAGGGGTGTTGAAGATAGTTTAGTTGATCTGAGCAGTGGCCTCAGGTGCTAAAAATGGCTCAGTACTCAAGCACTGGCCCAGGATGTGGTTGCTGGGTCGGTCCTGGTAAGGGCGCATGTGGGAGTCTGCTTCACTATCTCCCCTCCTCTCACCTAAAAACAAACAAACAAACGAAAAAACAAAGCTTGGCTGGAGATAACATAACTACCACCTGGTTTGAAGCTTTGGTGCCTAAGATGCTACTAATGCTAATTTCCTATCCATTGCAACTTGCAAGAAAATCAGGTTTTCTGCTCTCCATGCCTCAGTCTTTTATACAGCATCTTCCCAGGCCTGTCTTTTGTCCCCACCTTCACCGAGCTCCTCAACATCTTGAGGCTGCGGTAATCAAGCTAACGCAAGGGCAGCTTGAAGATGGAACAAAGGATGGCGTTCCAGAGGAGGGAGTTGCTTTCTTTTCCTCATTGTTTTCAGGTACCACTTCTGTATGTAGACATATTTACCATATTGTTGTCCTCTGATGTACTCCTCAAAAGAGCACCATGGGTATCTCCTTTATAATTACAAGTATAAAAGTACTCAGTGTCAATACCATCTCTCCGGTAAGGGTTATCCTTAGGCTTTAAGAGACATGATCTAGCAGATACTGTCGATGTTCTGCCTGTATCCCTTGGTACCCAAGTTCCTGAGCCCACCAGTGACTTCCACATAAAAGTTTCTTCTTTTTAAAGTTCTCACTGAACCAATCTACTATTGCTGGGGGAAAAAATCAAAGAGAAAAGTCATTTTTTCCAACAATGTCCCAGTTAAAATACCCACCTGTCCGACAGCAGTCTTCTTTTCAGTGACTTAGTAAGACACAGGACACCTGCACACAGCATAAACGTGTGAGCCATCTCTCACCTGTGGCTCCTTCTAGCCTCAGTCTGGTTCTTCTCCAGTGTCTTCTCCTGGAGTTGCACCTGGTTCTATTACCCGTTGTCATCCGAATCCATTGGGGAACGGGCTGACTCTGCAAGACTTCTTAATACAAGGTTGATTAGAGGTTGGGGTACAGGCAGAGCCTTAACCAATAATAAGGAGAAATTGGTAGATAAATAGCTCAGCCTCCCAAGTCTCCCCTTGAGACAGCTCTGAGGAATGTTGTCTATTATATTCTAGACAGTCTCAGTTGTAGTAAAATCTTAGGCTTAGCATCTGTTTTTGGGCAACCCAAAGTAAGCTGCAAACAGAATATATTTTAGTCTCTGAACTTGAAAATCTATGGTGTCACAGATAATAGTAGAAAAATCTGTATTTAGTTTAGAAAATGAGCATGTTATCTTGAAATTAGACCTGGGCCTATGCTCTATGATTTCTACTGTCCAATCTCAGTACAACCTTTAGTTAAAAATCTTTTATTGTGCTCTGATATAAAAGGCATTAATGCAAATTGCTATGAGGTTACAAATATGTATAGTATCTTTTCCTATTTATAAGAACATTTGATGTACATCTGAAGAGAATAGGGGAAAACATAAAAAGTTCAAAGATAATGTATAAAATCATATGCAGAATGCGAAGGTGTGAATGTTAAAAATAACACAAAAATAGAAACAGTGCATGCTGCTGTTGTCCTTCAGAGAGGACGGCATGGGATGTAAGGTGTCTTAGAAAATACCATGGAAGAGAATCCCAGATGGGCTAGGGGAGGTTTTCCAGGTAAGCAGGGAGGAAGTGCGTGTGGGGCATTCTGGGTCTGGCTGAGATAGAAGATTCTTCTATGGAAGCACTGAAGTTAGAAATATGTAGCTACACTGCCTCTAGGTTATGATGAGCCTGAATATCAGGCTTAGGCATTGGGGAGGTGAATACAATTTATTTTGTTTTGTTCTTAAATTTTTTTGAACAAAGTGCTAGCCTTCATTCATTTTCCTATTCACCTGTTCATGAAACAAATACTGACCTGCTCTACCTGAAGGTTTGCACTGGCTTTTGTTACCTGGTGAAGAGAAGAGGATTAGGGAAGAGGAAAGGATGGCTCGGAGCTTTGGTGATGGAGAAGATAGGAAAACTAAGAGAGAACTGAGTTTGGTTTTAGACAAATTATATATTTATTTAGTCATTCATTCATTTTTCCAGACAGATTTAAGGCAAGCCACGCTGACCCATGTTCCAGTCTGGTGTGTTTTTGCAACATGAAGGGTCTTATACATTTATTGTACCCTCTTACTCTATCTGTCTTCTCAGTTACTTTTCAAAAACCAATTTTCAAGGCACTTATCATAGGGTTGAAGTCCTGGCTAGCGGCCAGCTTGGAATGGGGCAGTAAGTAGACTCCAGCCGGAGTCCATCTGCCTTGGGCTTGGCCCCGGCCTCGCCTCTTCAGAGGCAGGGGCTTTTCCATCTTTCTCTGCTTGCCAAGGTCAACAGGGGCCCTGGCTTGAATCAGGTCTGCAGAATCCAGGAGTGATGGGACAAATGGGCCTCAGGTGCTGGTCAAGAGCACTTTGTCAGGTGCGTTGACTTCACAAAGACTTCGATGTCATTTTGGTCTTGGAGATCTGGGGAAATATCCATGGAGTTGATGTTGCCACTCTTTATGGCATTTTAGGAGCGGTTACAAGGTTGTCAGTTACAGCTGCACCTGCACCCATGTTAGAGGGTAGACTTCTCTTTGTCTTCACCCCCCACCTCTGTTATTTTGGTATATGAATGCCTGGTGGTGTTTGTCCTGTTACATTGCGTGTGAACCCACAACAGCCAGAATGCTTCTGAATCTGCCTTTAATGTATCCCAGCACTGTGTGCAGCCAAATGATGGTGGCAAGTTAATGGGCTCTGTCTTAATGAGATAAATGTTAGCCTCCCAGGTCTGGAGATTGATGCTGGCTTTGTCTGTCAGCCTTACCTAAGTAGATATAAGAAGAGGCTGTAGCTTTATGCTGACATATTTTCAGGTCTGTCAACAGAGAGAAGCAGATGTCATGACCTGCTCCAGCTGGTCTATTCTTTGGGCTATTCCAAGCCTCCCACACCCCCACCCTGGCTCCATTCTTGGCAATGAAATGGGGCTCACTCATGTGGCTTAGAGGGCGTGCCTAGTCAAGTTCCATATTCCGCAGAGTTGCATCTTAATTCTAATATGCTGTCACCAAACAGGGTCTGAACATGTTCTGTCTTTCTCTCTCTTTTCCTCTTCATTCCCTCCTTCCCTCTCTCTTTTAATCCAGCAGGATTGGGGACCCTGGAAATTATATTACCAAAGACCTAACACCTCCTGAAAGAACGAAAAATGGATAAGACTCTTGGCCTTACCTTTTTAAATATTTTGGCTTCATCCTTTCTCAATTCTTTCCCCCCTCTGTTCATTTCAATTACCACTGAGTGTTTCATGCTAGCTAATGACCACATCCTTCCCAGCCTTCCGTTGGGGTAACTTATTAATGTTTAGCAATGAGAAGAAAAGGGCAACAGCTCTATTAACACCACCAAATTGATTCATGATCAGACATAAACAGGGCACTGGGTAGGAGTTTTACAAGCACGAAAGGTTAATGGAGCAATCCTTCAGCCCGTTTCCCAAGCCCGCCTTCCTGAGGTGTTCTGACCTCCACCCCAAGTCATACAGCCCTTGCACAAAGAGCTTTTGGCATGGGTGGTATGTAGGTGGAAGTTATTTATGAACACAAACAGCTTTTTCAACTACTGAACAATTCTAAGAGTGCCCCTACATGTAGCCCTAGCTAGGTTTAGAATAATGCAATTATATAGTTAATTCAGCATTTATCTGGAAGAATGGTTTCCAACTTAAAAAGCTTGTTCATTTGAAACCAGCTCTTACTCATCCCACAGGGACTTTGACGCAGGCTCCGTTTGCTGGTGTCACACCCCCCTGTGAAGCTCGTTTTCCAAACTGAACTAACTTAGTTGAGTCAGATCACAGTTCAATCAATTTCTGAATGAACAGCCAACAGGACAGAAGCCATACTTTCTATTACTGGTTAATTGCTTTGGTATAAATGTGAATAGCTAATCCTCCCAAGCCACAGAGACTTGAAAATAGTTCCTATGTGGTAATTCACTGGTAGGAAGCAACCAATCAACCAATGGCTCTCTTCCTCAACATGCCCCTTCTACGCACACTAAGCAAAGTCTGGATAACAGTTTTGCCTTCTTCCCTCTCCCCCAAATACGCTTTGTCTTGCATTTAGTTTTTTGGAGACACTCTGTCATTGATATTCTTCCTGAGAGAGGACTCTGTTACAGTTTCAGAGAGGGACTCAAGGATGTCTTTCCTCACTGAATTTGGTGCCCGCATCTGACTGAGGGTCGATGGCATCCTTGCCACATTCCCACTGAAGGAACCTTGAAGACTTTACCTGCTGGGTGACTCATGTTGGAATTCTGTTGTGCATTTGAGATGGGCTGTTAGTTTTTCTTTGACTCACTGGGTAGAAGGTGGTATAATAAGGACCTCCTGAGCAGCATAATTCCTGTGTTGGGAACCAGGATGATCTGATTTATGTGCACTTCCTTAATAAGAGACCCTGAACACTGGATATAAATAAATTGGTGCTTGAAAATAAACTGTCACCAGGAATTATTCCCTGCAATGCAATAAACCAGCCTTGTTATTAATTCCGCTCGTGGAATCCTCAAAGCCACAAATCAAAATTGACCTTACCCCTGTCGACTATGCTCAGCACATAAAGGAACAGGTTGCTCTTCGGGGCCATGGACTTAGAGTATCTCATCAGTGGAGAATTTTTTTCCTGAGCTGTTCTCAGGAAGAGCACATTACATATTTACATATCGTTACTAGCTGTCTGTAGGACAAAAGCTTATTTTGTAAGCTCTTTCTCTTTCTTCAAGAACATGAACCTATTATTACTTCCCCCTCCGTTTTCCTCTTTCAAAATATAATACCCAGAGTTACTCTACTAATTCTATTGCCCAAATTAATACTCATAGTAGTAGCAAACTCTTAGGTAGAGCTTACTATATGCTACCATAACCAAAAAGCCTATCAGGAGCTAATAAAAAGACGTTGGAACAGCTTTGCTATGAGTAATTTGTTTGTGTCTGTTTGCTTTGATGCACAGTTAATGGGCCTCAAGCTATTGTACCTTTTTAAAATTGAATTGGCCATTTGAGTATTCATTTTTATTCATATCATTAGCTACAGCTGTGAAACCACTGCTTACAATGTGTCCTTTTATTAATTCTTGTACTATCAACCGTCCAGCAGGTATTGCAGCTTAACTGGTTTTACCGGACCCGAGTCATTTGTTTAAGGAATGAGGACAGAATAAGAAAAATTGGGCTTCTCTTTCCGCAGGAAGAATTCAGTCCCATTATAGGCAAACAGGCTGTTGTTGGGAAAGCTGCTACGGTGCCGAGGTGGATGCTGTGGGCTGATGCAATCTGAGCATCACTGCGTGAGCCCCTCCAACTCCAACCACAAGTGTGACTCGTCTGTCTGCAATCTCTGCCATCTTCAGACAGAATGGCGACAATATTGGTTCTCCTTAGAAAGCTCGGGGACTCCTTGGGTCATATATGAAGAAACCTGAACCCTAGAGAGCTACTCATTAGTAGACTGGCACACAATCAGACAAATCACCAAATGACTGCTATGTGAGAAATATGGTTGTCAACACTGTTCACTTCTACTTAACATCACCAATTAGAGGATGAAGCCTAATTAAAGATACTGGCCTAGACATGCGTGACCAAACCTGAGAAGACAGTCTGTCTGTAGACTGATTTGCACCTCACTGATTTCTCCATTTAACATAACGACTACAATAACTTAACTAGGTTTAAAAAAAAAAAGAAGCAGATTCCAATCTTTCACCAATAAAATAGCTCAGGAATAGTATCAAGACAGGACGGGGTTAAGAAAACCCTAAAAGGAGCAGAACAGCATACGTGGTTTCCCAGACAGACGTGTTACCTTCTAACCCAGTACAGGCTGTTCTAGCACTTACACCTCAGTCCAGGCTGTCTGTACTTTACCCAGCCTGCCCTGGAATGCTTGTCAAAAAAGGCAATCATTTGGTTTTATCAACATCTCCCAAGTTTCCCAAAGGGAAGGCTCTGTTCAAATTTCTTTCCAGACTGCTCACCATCTCAGCATTCTTGTAAAAGGTCAGTAGTCTTTCTACCTTCCAGGTTGGGCCTCTCTTAATAATAATAATAATAATAATAACAACAACAACGATGATGACAACAATATACGGAATGCTTACTAAGTCCCATTAAGGGATGATTGCTTCTATCTATCTATCTATCTATCTATCTATCTATCTATCTATCTATCTATCATCTATTTGTGTATGTCTATGTATTTATGTATCATCTATTTGTCTGTCTATGTATCTATATATCTATCTGTCTATGTATGTATGTATGTATGTATGTATCTGTCTATAATCTATTTTTCTATTTATCTAAATTACCTAGCAAATATTTATGTGTGAGGATTTCCTAGATCTTCTCCTTTTCCTCCTCTTCCTCACAATAAGAAGAGTTCTGTCTTTACTTGTCTTCATTCTTGTGACTTGTGCAGCTTGGAGCAAAGGGTGAACGGGAGGACTAAAATACACCATGACAAGTTTCTTGAATCACATTGGAAGAGACAGAGCAGGTGAGAGAAGGAGGGACAAGAGAGACAAGAATCACGTGGTCAGGCTGGGTTTGCGTAAGGAGGAAGGGGTAGGGGTAGCTCATGAGATTGGGAGAGAAGACAGCGGTGTTTTCTCCCAGGCAGTGAGGGGATCTTCCCTGTGGCATTGTTTTGACGTCTCAACAAAATTTTTAAGTTTGCTTAGTTGGATTATTTTTGGGTGCTGAAAAGTGTTACTTCTCAGTGTGACTCTGTGCTCAAGCTCAACTATATTTATAGTTTATACACTCATCTCATTTATTTCTCAAAATACTGATTTATTTCCCTTCCACTTTATAGATGAGAAGTCTGTGGCTTAGAAAGATGATGACACTTGGGCAGGTTGGCAATAGTTTAGTACTCATGGAGATTTATTATTATTATAACATGTGTCATGATAGATGAAGTGTTGCGATGCCCAGACATACTAGAACATGTTAAAGAACTTCTTCTGCACTGACCTGTTTAATAACCTTGAAAGATTGTCGGGAGATTGTCTGCTGGGTCATACAGAGGACCTACTTGGTGCCTTCATTTCTCTGTCAGCTAATGCCTGTCTGAGTTATCACATATGGATTTAGAAGGGAAATTCACGATTATCCCGGCATATGGGAGGTTTGTTCCTATCAATAGTAATTATTGTACTTTCTTTTCAGAAAAAGAGAAATCATCATGTGATGATTAAAATTTCAATATAATTGTCTAAATAATATCCTGCAATACTTTGCTGATCTGCATAATGTTCTTTACTGGTTGCCAACAATTAAGTTACTTAGGAGAGAATCTAAAATGCTTTTATAAACAGTAAGTTTTTATTTAATAATTGAAATGTAGGCACTGAGACCTCCACAATATTTATTTCTCAGAGAAACATTTTTTTCTGATTGACTAGAGGTGATCAAAGCAAGCCTCTGCGACCTCGGGGCAGAGACACTCTGCATACTTGCATCTGTAGCATGGGTTATGTTATCATTTTTATTTACAGGCAGGGAATTTAAAATATAGGGAGGTGAGATGATCCCTTCCTGTTCATGTGGAAGAATTGAGATTATCCTTAAGACTTGGCCAGAACTTCTTCTACGGGCGATCGAGAAGACATGCAGAAAAGACGAAAGACTCAGGAAACGACCTCCTGGGTGCATGGTCAGGTCCAGAGTATGTGATCTGCGGAGAGAAGTGGAGGTGTATGTGAGCAGGTGAGGATGCTCGGGACAGTCCTCTGGGTCCCACCGAGTGCTCCTCCTTGGAGAGAGGTCCCCCAGTAGAATGCTAGAGGGGCTATCTCAGGTAAGGCACTTCTCCTAGCTCACAGCCCTTTCCGGTGGGTCTGATGTCTCAGTGGGCCTGGTATTTCTATTAGTTTCATGTATATTGTTTTGTCATTGTACTCACAAAAATTAGAGGATCAAGGACCGTGCAGATACTCCAGGACTTTCAGCCTTTTGTCTAGCGCATTTTCACCAATGAAATAAAAGTTGGGTTTGCATCTCATTTGCATAATTGAACAACTTTCTTTGACTTGTTTGCTTTTCTGATGTTCTTGTTTAATATAAAAAAAATCAAATGCTTCTTTTTTATTGCATCATATTCATTTTGAAATATCCCCTAATTTTTGTGAGCAGTATATTTTCATTTAAAACTCCACAAAGACAGGGGCAGTGTCTTCTAATTTAACTGTACCTTTACATTCCCACAAGAATTAAGTTTATTACATGAAAGATAAAAGGGGGATAATACAGAGGTTTTTAAAGGGAAAACGGGCCAAGCGCCTCATTTCTATCAGAGGGTAAGGTTTGCCGTCACCACCCTTCCTAATCTAATGAGATTTGGTGGCAAAGCTTCCCATCTAATGTTTAAGAAAAGAATTAAGGAGACACTTTCCTTAAAGCTCATACTTTTCCGTTGACTATACTAAACATACAGAAGTACAGGATGCATGAAATAAAATAACAGAACCTTAGTTGAATTCTATAGGTAAATTATTTTAGTTTTCAGTACTTTAAGTTTGGTTTAGAAACATCTACTTTGAGGTATGGTAGGTTTTTCTCTTGTGTCCAGTGAAGCCCACAGAAATGTGAAGTAGGGTCCTGTTTTCTACGAGGTCTGCCGGTGGCCCCTCTGCACCCTCTTGCTAGGCACCTGGTAAGGAAGTGCTGAGGAAGCCATGGTGGTGTTGAGTTGAACGATTTCCTGGACGCTTATCACAGCATTTCGAATGTCACAGCGTTCGGGTTCGAATATCTTAGTAGAGTGCCCGCTGATGCCATTACAAAGAGTTGCCTCATTAGAACTCTTCATATAATTCAGCACTAGTAACAGCTAACATCAAATATATTAAGCAGCAAACTCTGAACTCATGAGTGTAGTTTAGCTATTTAACCAAGTCTCTGGTTGGCACTGAGTCAGCCGAAGTTTAGAGATGTTAGGTAACTTGCACATGATCACACAGCTGGTAAGAGATGGAGCTAGGATTTGAATCCAACTCAGTCTAATAACAGATCCCATTCTTTTAAACAGAGCTAAATGCCTTGTATATATGGGGATAGTGTTCCGTGATGCACATCCTAGAAAACACTATACTCGATAATTGCTAAGGTAGCTTTCAAGGTTGACATTTAACATTTTCTTCTTTAGATTTTATTTATTTATTTTTAGAAAGAGGGCAGAGAGGAAGAGAGAGAGAGAGAGAGTAGAGGGAGGAACAGAAAGCATCAAGCCTCAACTTCCATATGTGCCTTGACCAGGTAAGCCCAGGGATTTGAACCAGGGACCTCAGCATTCTAGGTCAACGCTTTATCCACTGCGCCACCACAGGTCAGGCAAGGTTGACATTTATGAGTCTAAGAAGTTTTGATATCTAAAATATGTATCTGGCATCTAGTCAGAATGGATACTTATGAAGCTGAATGGATGTCTTACCTGGTGTTTGCTTCCTGAATGTTATTCCTGAACCAACTACTCTTTTAATATTGGCACCCTTCTCAGAGGATACATCAAGGGTCTCTCATCCATGTGTACCTCCAACCAATGTGTTAGGACTGAGTATTAGGGCAAGCCGGGCTGTCACATGCAGGGTGACATCCGGCAGTTAGCACAGAGTGACTTCGAGGACCAGAGGCCACAATGGGTTCTGTGCTGTGTGATGCTGAATGGCGGTCCTTGTTTCTTTGTGGGAGAACAAGTCTACTTTCTCTGCAAAATTCTAAATAAGAGCCTTTGCTTTATAAATCTTATTTTCCAAACTTTATCCAAGTGTTTTGAAACTTATTTTACAACTGAACCATGATGTTACCAAAGAATGCCTATTAACTCTGCTCAGAATTAGTATTTTGGGAAATGCTATGTAATCTAACGTGTTTTCCCCTACTATGCATGCTCACTCATCCCCAACCACCCCGCCTCATTTACATATGCAAAATTTGGATTTGAAGAGGCCAGGTGACTTTTCTAAGATTTCTCAGGCAAGTTTTGATAACTTGAGTTATCAAAATATTTACCATCTAGCCCAGTGTACTTTCCACTGTATCTATCTTCATAAAAATGACGACAGAGTTGTATACTTGCCCAGGGTATATCAGAAAGTGATAAAGGCAGGTAACAAATTAGTATTCTCAGTATGAGACCATTTAAAATCACCTTTGTGTATATGGATACCCACATGTATGCAAAGAAAAATATCTAAAATCCTATATGCCAAAATACTAACGGACAATTTTTTGGATAGTGGAATTATGTATAACTTTGGTTTCCTCCAAACGCTTTTGATGCTGCTAGAAATATTTTCTAGTGAGGGTGTACTGCCCTTACAATTAAAAGGAAAAGGCTATGAAGGAACTGTCATTTAGAAAGACAAAACAGAAGACCACGTCCAGGCCTGCCTCCTTTTTCCTAGTCCTCCACAATACCTGCTGATACCAGTGACAGGAACAACCCCAGGGGCCTCTAGAGACAATTCCTTCTGTCCCCACTCTCCCTGGGCTCACTTTTACCCAGGTCCTTGGTAATCCATCTTATACTTTTTGATACATTGCCTGTCTTTCCTTTTCAGCATATTTTCTCTGTCCACCATATTCTGTCTATCTTCCAAGGTCTATTGCATGACTCACCCCTGGGTAACTCAGACTTCCAGTGCCTTTGAAATCATCTCATTGACAAAGGGATGTTCTTCTCTGTTTTTGCAAGGTTTCATATCCCAAGGTTGGACACAGCATCTGTTTTTTGGTCGTACCTTGTGTAAACGCATATGACGGAGGGAGGACGTGGGGAAGAAAATACAGGCTGCAGTTGTATCACCCAGCTGGGCTCCTTGACTTCTTAAGTAGGTTAGATCTTTCTGTTATTAGCCATTGTCCCCACTGCAATTATACATCATCAATACCGATCTCTTCAGGACTCAGTAAGAAGAGGCTCACCGTGTCAAGTGACTTGTCCAAAATCACAGACAGAAATCAAACGTGGGTTGGGGGTACTTTGTGATGTGAGAACTTGGGTGGCAGCTATCAGGGCAAATGGAAGTAAGCAAAGAAATGTAGAAGAGCCACTGAAGGCCCTGCAGTTCCTTGTGCAGCAGGGAACTCCTCCAGGGCCAGGTTGAATGTTTGCAATGCCTGCACCACCACCCCCAAAGCTCCATCCCAATGGCTCCAGTCAGATCATATCACATCACAGTGACACCAATGACCGGTCCTTTACCCCTCCCACCTCCAGGCTTTTGATGGAAGGAGATTAGAGGACGTGGAAAAATTATATCACCTCCAGGGAGAGGAGGAGTCATTTTGTGTTTTTGTTTCCGTGCATGAAAGCATGGATTCGCGAAGTCTGAATGTATTACCTGATACTGCAGCCACGCTCTCCCCTACTGGGAACGCACTCATCAGCGAGACAGCATGCATTCCGCTTTCATCATCCTTAGGGGGCGCATTTCATGGCCTGATTCCCACTGTCATTGTGGTGACTCAGTCATAGAAGATAGACTTCAGCACCAAGAGCCCAGGCCTCGTTTCTCCCGTGCCTGTGCAAACACGGAAAAATCCATAAAACTGTCCTCGGAGGTGACTGGGAAATGAGTCCGGCCACCCCCATCTGGAGGCGAGGAAAGGGGTAGTGGCCGTAATGGAGTGGGGTACTTCGCAATTGGGAGGCTCTTGAGCCACCATCAGCCCATTTTTCTGAGTCTTCTCTAGCGCTACCTAGGTGCAGAATAGGGGTTCAAACGGACAGAAGGAAAAGAGACGAAGTTTCACTTCACGAGCACTGGAAATAGTCCAGGTTCTGAGCATTAGAGATATGCTTCCGTATCATCCTCAAAAGGAGGCTGGCTGGATTCTTTTCACTTGGGAAGTCAATTCTGAGGCTCAGAGGCAAAGGTCTGCCCAAGGTCACCTGGTTGGGGAGTAGTAGTAGCGTCCAGATTCTCATCGTGGGCTGACTCCAGTGGAGGAGCAGCCAGGAGGGTGAAGGGAGCTGGCTGGAACTGCGCGCTTTGCCTCCAAACCCCATGTGCAGCGGGGCAAGGGCTCTGCTCCCGGCCTCCAGAGCGGAGTGGCCGCGCGTCAAGCCTGCTGGCCCGGAGCACCGTCAGTGCCCGCGCACTGCTCCGGACCTTGAAAGCAAGGTCAAGTTCCTTGCAACATTACAAAAAAAAAAAAAAAAATGAGGTTTTGGGCTAAAAGAAAACTACAGGCGAGACAGAGTGAGATGTGGACAGAGCAGGCAGCCCCGTTTGTCCTTTCCCTGGAAAAGGAAAGGAGCATCCACCAGTTCAACCTGGAAGCAGGTCAGTTCAGCAAAAATAGCACGAAAGCTGCTGGAGCGTGGACCACTATTTATCTGAAGCAAAACAACTGCTTGACTACATTTTATTTTCTCTTTTCCTTTGTTAGTTGCATTTATATTAAAATAAACAACTCTTCCTGCTCCCATTTATTTACTCAGCAAATGTCTGTTATGCACCGACCCGGGTTGGGTGCTGGGTGCTCTGGTATCACGGACATGGTCCCTTCCCGTGGAACTCGGCTCTCTTGCTTGCTTTCTCTGGCAGGCTGTGCTTGGGAAAACACCATTTTATTTTATTTTATTATTTATTTATTTATTTATTATTATTATTTTTATTTTTTTTTCATTTTTCTGAAGCTGGAAACAGGGAGAGACAGACAGCCTCCCGCATGCGCCCCACCGGGATCCACCCGGCACGCCCACCAGGGGCGGTGCTCTGCCCCCCAGGGGGCGATGCTCTGCCCATCCTGGGCGTCGCCATATTGCGACCAGAGCCACTCTAGCGCCTGAGGCAGAGGCCACAGAGCCATGCCCAGCGCCTGGGCCATCTTTGCTCCAATGGAGCCTTGGCTGCGGGAGGGGAAGAGAGAGACAGTGAGGAAAGCGCGGCGGAGGGGTGGAGAAGCAAATGGACGCTTCTTCTATGTGCCCTGGCCGGGAATCGAACCCGGGTCCTCCGCACGCTAGGCCGACGCTCTACCGCTGAGCCAACCGGCCAGGGCCTATTTATTATTTTATAGAGAGAGAGAGAGGAAGGAAGGGAAAGAAAGAGGGAGAAGCATCAACTCTTTGTTCCACGTACTTGTGCATCCACTGATTGCTTCTCATCTGTGTCTTGACCCTTGACCTGCCACCTCCTCACTCCTGGTCAGTGGATGCTCTATCCACTGCACTACCACCCATCAGGTGGGAAAGGATGGTTTTTAAAGTATTTCCTAGAGGAGCAGACATTCAGAAACTGGCATGCAGTTTATCACTGAAAATTTTAAGACTTTATCAAATAAATAAGGAATAGGCAACCTCAATTCTATACATCTGCCTCCTCTTCCTTCTGCTTCCTCCCCTCCCTTCTCTCCTTCCTCACGTTCTTTACCTTTGAAATAAACTCATGCTGGCCACCCGAAAAGCAGTGGTAGCCAAAGTCATAAGAGTTTCCAGCTTTGATAAATGTAGTCAAATTTCACAATGGGAACAATTAGAAAGAAACTCCTCTACTTTTAGCACCAGTATAAACATTGCAATTTGTGCATTAAATTGTTTTTGTTTTGAGTTCCATAGTAGGGGAGGGGGTTTGTAATATTATTCAGAATGCAAGGGGTCTCTAAAAGTCATACTGTGCTCTGGAGTATAAAGTCAATATGAACAGCATAACAGCTTCCAAAGACAGAAAACCAGGGAACATTGGGTCCTTTGTTGGGTCTTTGTGCATGGACACTGGATAGTTTGGAGAAGTCCCTTTTGTCTCCCAGACTGGAATTTGTCACCTCTGCTTGTCTTCCTGTCTCTTCCATTCTCTTCTTCCCCAGCCAGCTCCTCCCTCCTGCTCACCTTGCTCAGGGTCCCATGTGACTGTCTTGGGCTTTTTACACACAACAAACCTCATGGGCCAGCACCCATCACAGGCCACTATAAGAAAGTGACTTGAAATTGGAGGTAGTCACGTTACTATTGCCCTCTTAAATTTCTACAATGTCATCTGAATTCTGAAATGATCTGCTTCTCGCCATCAAAAACCTCATCTCTATTAGAGAGATGCAGGTAACAGCTCAGCCAGACCGCCGGGTCAATGAGACCTCCCTCTGTGGGTAAAATACCCCACATTTTGTCTGAAAACAATCAAATAAAAAGGATGATTGGATTTTGCTCTGCTGGTTTTCTTTCTGAATGAAGAATAGAAAGGTACAATATATATGTAGCCAGGCAGTCAGCCATTTAATGTAATAAATCTCTCTATAGAGAACCTCTCTAAAAAATTATCTACCTTGACAAGGAAATTTGAGATAAATTTATTATGAAAGAGGTTGTGTGATAGGAATAAATTGGTAACAACACCGCCAAGCCACCACCAAGGCATGCGCAAGAACTTATAAGTGCAAATGTCAGAAATTGTATGGATATGTTTATGGCATAGGTTGTGATGTTTTCGTGAATGTATACTAATTTCTGAACTCATCCAGTTGTACATGTTAAATATGTACAGCATTTTGTATGTCAATCATACTTTAATAAAATAATATGAAAAATAGATGTCAAGAATTTTGTATACCTTTACAAACTCTTAACAGAGTATCTCATATACTCAGAAGAATATGCATAAATAACTATCTTTCTCATTCCCAATCAACTCAGAGAATAGACCAGCAGTTCTATTTATGGCTATTCTTTTTTTTCTTCTCTTGGCTACTCTTTAATTAAATAAAATTTTGAGTTATAACCCAAAATCTAGTGCTTGGAATTAAACACATTGTCAGTATGAGATGACATTTCCATACGGAAAACGACCAATGATTTGCAGCCCAGGGAGCTGGCATGAGTATTCTCTAACCATCATCCGTGCACCTGCTCAGTGACTCTTGTCCAGGGTAATGAGCTCCTCAGTACAGAATGCCTTTTTTGCTTATTTCCAAGTGGAGAAAATTTGGTCAAATACCCATCAGGGGACAACCAACTGGTTGTCCAAAGCTGGGGGAGAAATAATTGTCCCTAGAGCCAGCTTAGGTAAACAGCAGATGGGAACCTGGTGCTGGGCTGGAGACAGCTCGGAGGTGCCAAAATTTTCTCCATCTTTCATCATAATTTTCCCATGTCCTTTACACTTGCTAGTACTATATTAAAGATGATTTTATTTAAATATTTTCTTTCCCCTCCCAAAGCCTTTGGTTAATTTATAGCTTCAAATTGTGTGAGCCACAAGTACCATGAGCCCGCCCAATGGTGTCCTGAAGAGGACCAAGGGACGGGCACTCAGCAGATAGTGAGTGCTTTTCCTTGCACCTGGCACCTGCCAGGTGGTTCTCTCCCGGGGGGACAAGGTCGTCCTGGACAGTTGAAGGTCCAGAAAGGGAGGAGAGTAAAGATCCAATCATGCCTGTGGAGCATTTTGTGTCTTTCCTAAACATTTCTGCCTCATGGAACCCCATTATCGGAGGGGGGTGTGGAAATTTTTGCTGCTTCAAGTGGCAGATATTTTCAATAAATTGAATTAGTGCTGTTTCCAAATTTAACCTTGGAGAACTACCGACAGGCCAATTCTTTATGAGTTCACTAGTTTGGTTTTATAATCTAATCCCACCAGAGTACCAAGCAAACATTTGGTTCACTTCAATTCAGCAAATCTTTCTTGGGCTTATTGCTCTCTTATGGAAAACAAATTAGTTACACATATACTTTTCTTAACTGACAAACATGTATTCAGGATTTGCTGTATGCTAGGAAACAATCAAATGTTCAAAGGGCTTTACAAATATTAACTCATTTAATTTATAACCACTCTATAAGGTAAGTACTGTTACTATTCCTTTAAGGGAGGCAACTCTGGCACAGACAGGTTAAGCAACTTGCTTGAGGCTGCAGAGCCAGCAGCACGTGGCAAAGCTAGGACTCAGACTCAGTCAGCCCCACTCTAGAGTTTGCTCTCTTGGGAGATGCCTTGCCAACTCGGCATTAACTCCTATCTTCGACATTTGCTTTTCTCTGATACATAAAATGTTTCCAGAGGCTTTGAGGATGCTGAGAAGCTAAATATTTTTCTAATATTATGATGCTTGTAATTAATTGGTGCTGAATAAAAACATTAAACATAGGTTAAGACTTTAACTTATCTGACTCCTCAAATGACTTACAGACTTTTGGATTAATGTGGACATGAATAGTCTTTATCTATTACAGAAACTCTCAGGGCTTCTTCCTCAATCTTGTTTTTATTTTTATTTTTTATCCTCCCTCATCATATTTTCTGTTCCTCCTTTTCAAGGACATTTATTTCCCAAGGTACTCAGATATTCACAATGTCTGAGTACTGTGCCTTTTATTATTTGAAATCATATTAACACATCCATGTTAAGAGGATTTGGAGCCCAAATTCAGTGACAAAGAAGTGCCAATCCTGTAAGATACAAACCCACAAGGTTCTCCTTAAATCAGTTGGTATATACTCCTCTTAAATCGATCTTTGCAATTTGGTTTGACCAGGTAGTTGCTAAGGTAACACAAGATAACATTATTAATATTCTCTCTCTTTCTCCTTTATTCCCTCTTTCCCCCTCTGATCCCCTCCCCCCGCCAGTAGATTACCTCCAGATATCAAGTGTGTCCTCCCTTCCCCCACACCTAGTAGCAGCGTCTTCTTTGTCTTGTTCTGTGAAGTTTTTAGTCCCACCCATTCCTGACTCCAGTAGAGGATCACTTGGCCTTTTTAGAAAACAGATCTAAGTCTAGTGGACTCTCCGAGTGGTGAAAGTTTTCACTACTCTTGAATTTTGTTTTGGTAATTGACAGTATGTCTACTGGGATAGAGAGAATGAGTTATTTCCTCATTGAGGAAAATCCCAAAGTTTGGCCTGCTGGGGTACACCCTGAATGGTACAGAGAGATGTTTTAAACAACCTTCCCTTACCAACTGTTTGCGTTTTAGAGCATACAAAGCTTCTAAAAAGCATTTTCTTTGCATAGAAAAATGTACTGACTGTAATGAGGTGAAAGTAAGGAGGATGAGGATATTGATCTTTAAAATTAAGCAATTTCTGAAAAAAATATAAGAGTAGAGTAGACTAGGATAGAGACTCTTGTCCTACATCACTATATTAGTTTGCAAGGGCTGTCATAACAAAATTCCACAGACTGAGTGGCTTAAAAAAACAAATTTATTTTTTCCTACTCTGGAGACTAGAGGTTCAAGATCAAGGTTTCAGCAGATTTGGTTTCTTCTGAGGCCTCTCTCCTTGACTTGCAATGGTGGCTGTCTCACTGTGTCCCACCTGGTCTTTCCTCTGTGCTTCCACACCCCTGGTGCCTTGGAACAGCCTTGTTTTGACTTAGTCATTTCTTTAAAAGCTCTATCTCCAAATACAGTCATGTTCTAAGGTTATAGTTTAGGGGTTAAGGGTTCAACATGTGAAATTTTGGGGGATACAATTCAACTCAAAGGAAACATCTAGAGATGCTTGTTGAAATATGCTTTTAAAATATATGTCCAGTCTTAGAAGACAGCTCTAAACATTCCTGTGAGCCAGAGATAGAGAGGGAGCTCAAAGCTAAAGGAATTGTCTTCCATCGAAGATGGTGGATTGGGGTGCCAATTGTGTGGGGGGGAGGAACAAAGCTCAGGTTTAAATGTCTTCCCAGGGAGAGATGACAAGAGATCGGAGGCGAGGGGGGGGGGATCCAGCAATGGTGGGAAGTGGGTGCTGAAACCCTGAAGGACTGCTACCGCCCAAGAACAGGGAGACTGAGCGGACTCAGCATGTGGTTTGGGGAAAGCACAAGACATTTCTTTCTCTTCCAGTTTTGAGTCAATTAAAAACAAATCCCCTTGAATAGGATTGGAGTCCAACTCTATCCTACCTAAATAGTACTTGAATCCCTAGGTTGAGAAATTAACATAAACATTATCCCCTTATGAATGATACTCATGGGATGATTGGGGGAAGCTAATGCAAACTGTTTGGAAGCAACACTTGAACAATCCAGAGCCCCTCTCCAGCACTGTGTTGGAGGACCAGCTAGTTATTAAGAAAAAATAAATATAAAGACACATATTGGAAAGAAAGAAGTAAAACGGATACCTTTTGTAGTAAACCAAGCTATGATACCCAAAAGTCTAACCAATGGGGCATAGAAACTTTTTGAATACATTATAAAGTCTTCTTGAAGAGCAGTAAAGGCCTGAATAAATAAAGAGGAGTGTGATGTTGAAAGGTGGGAAGAAAGAGTTCAACATAATGAAGATGACAGATCTCTCAAAGTTATTCTATCAATTAATGCAATCCCAATCAAAGTCTCAGTATATTTCTTCAATGGTCTGACCAATGTACTCTAAATTCATATGAAAGAATGAAACTCCAAGACTATCCAAGGCAATTTTGACCAAGAAAGGGAAGTAGAAGGGTGAGAACTATCCTACCCCGATATGCAAAGCAAGTGGTTGATAAATTTTGCAAGGCCCTGGAGTTCGCAAAAAGGCAGAACAAGGATAAAACCCTGGTTTATGCTGCTGCCAAGTATACATACACTCTTATCTTCACTCAGTGCTCCTCAAGGACATTTAAGTCACAATTTAAAGCCATTTCTGGGATTGATAAAATGGAAAGTGGGCAAATAAAGGAACCATCAGGGACAAGGACGTTGTTTATGAGAAGAGCAAGCTGATAAATTTGTTGACTAGATTGAACCTGCATTATGAATAATTATTCAAAAATTCAGAGTTATGAAAGTGTTTGAAAATAATATATACTTTCTATTATCTATAAGGACATTGAATAAGGATAAAAAATACAATAAGTATATTTAAAAGAATGCATAAATTATTCCATACATAGGTGGGATATAAAAGCAAGACTAAGAGACATTGATAAGAGTGTGGTGGTTATGGGGGAGAGGGGGAGAGGGAAAAGGGGAGGGGGAGGGGCACAAAGAAAACTAGATAGAAGGTGATGGAGGACAATCTGACTTTGGGTGATGGGAATGCAACATAATTGAATGACAAGATAACCTGGACATGTTTTCTTTGAACATATGTACCCTGATTTATTGATGTCACCCTAGTAAAATTAATAAAATAAATAAAATAAAAAATAAAAGAATGCATAAGGCCTTGGCCAGTTGTTTCAGTGGATAAAACATCAGCCTGGTGTGCAGATGTCCCAGGTTTGATCCCCAGTCAGGCCACACAGAAAAAGTGACCATCTGCTTCTCTTCCCCTCCCTTTTCCCCTTCTCTCTTTCTTCCTCTCCCACAGCCAGTGGCTCAGTTGGTCTGAGTATCAGCCTCAAGTGCTGAGGATAGCTTGGTTGATTTGAGCATCAGCCCCAGATGGGTTGCTGGGTGGATACTGGTCAGGGAGCATGTGAGAGTCTGTCTCCCTATCTCCCCTCCTCTCGCTTAAAAAAAAGATTTTTAAAAAAAGTAAAAAATAATACATATATAAGTAACTCTTGAAACAAGGTTGATAACTTTATATGAATTAAAAAAATATATTTGAAAAATATATTTAAAAAATCAAAATGTGTATTTGGAAGAATCTAAGTTGTATATCCCTTCATGAATGATACTAAGAATTACAGTAAATATGTGAACAAAACTATGTCATTACATCCAACTTGTTTTATAGGTGGATAACTAGAATGTGAGATCTCAGTGATCAGAACACCTGAGTTGACTTGAATCTGAATTTTTGTTGAAATCAGGTGATATTAGAATGTGCAAATATTTAAGTTTTCCTTTCATCTGTTTTCGGCCAACTAGTTTTTGTTTTTAAAGATCTGCTAAACATCCAATGCTATAATATTTCAGACTATTAAAAATATATATAATTGACAGTCCCAACCAACCCTCAGATTTCTTATATTTTGGAGATAGGTCCAGAACACCATTGGAAAGGAATTAAGGATTGAGCAGTGTGGATTTGACAAATTTTATGAAAGAGATGCACAGACAGAAATGTGAGCAGTAAAGAATTTAGTCCATTCTCTTTCAGGGTCTTGATATTAGGCATATTTCCCCGTGTTTCAGATGTTGTTGCTGGGAAGGTCTTTGCTTCACCTTGGGACAGCATATGGAGATCAGGGATCTACTTGGTGGGTAGGATTCAACTGAAAAAAAACAAAAAGTGGGTGGGGAAAAGTGTCTTCATCTATGAACTTAATGACTAGTAGGGTTTGACTACCTTTGGCCTCAGATCATGGAGTTAATTGGTTACATGTTTGCACATAGAGTGGCTGCCTGAGTTAATTTAGTAAAAACAAATAACTTGCAGGCCATGTAGAGGTGATGTGACACAATGAGGGGAGGGGAGAAAGACCCACAGTGCAGAAATAATGTCATTTTGCATCTGTGTACCATGGCCCGGCCTATTGTCTGTAGTTATCCTGCTATAGAAGGATAAACTCATTCCTGAGAACTGTAGGTGCCACTTGCCACTGAAGAGCAGGAGGGATTGGATGGCCAAGCACGGCAGGCCTGGTGGCAGGCCTGGCAGAGGCCCCACCTTCCAAGAGGTCTAACCTGTTGGCTGACCAGCAAGGGAGGGTGTTTGGTAGGTAAGCACAGGCAATTAAATTCCTTTGCATCTTTTCTTGTTCCCCTTCCCATTTCTAAGAGAAACTGAGAGTAGAATAATCTTATTTCATTGCAGCCTCTGAAATTGGCTGGTTAGGAAGATGAGGAACACTGAATTTATGCCTGTGATCTATATAGGTTGTTGTATGGCCTTAGGCTAGGATTTCTATAATGGCCAGGTCACTCTAAAAGATGTGTGCGTAGGGACTGAGGAAGAGTCAGACAGACACAGTAGATCATATACACCATGTTAGTGACACACGTTTTCTTTTATTCTCTTTTGTTATATCCTCTAATTAATGTACATCCAGAAGTTTCTTCTCATTCTGTGGACATAAATTCAATATAAAGAGAAGCCCAAAGCTTATGTTCAGACACTTTAATATGCCGTTTGAATTCTGAAAACAAATACATAGATGATGACAGACTGTTAGGCAGTAGTGAGCTGAAACCACACCTGAGGGGACTTTTCTTTTCTCAATCCTGTGTATTCTATCTCCACGCACCTGCTGAGCCTGTCCAGCCAGTCTGACACGAGACCGGCCTGGCACAAGACCAGGCTCCACTGTGGCAAAGTTTCCATGGCTGCCCTGCCCCAAGCATCCATGGCCCCCTACCCAAGTACTCACGGCCTCCTCCGAGAAGCCGCCATCACAGGCTTGTGCAGTGCGGATCTGTGCCGTGGCCTACCGGCTCTCCTAAATGCCAGGGAAAAGATCGGTCAACTCATGTGCAACAATTAGCTGCTAACCAGAGAGTACTTAATATTAATGTGTCACTCTCTTCCAGTATTTTTTTTTCTTTCCTTGGGATGTCTCCAAGGATTTTTCAGAGGCCTGAGATGGATTCTTCGGTCACCAACTCTATCTTCTTGCCTTACTAGGTAAAGCAAAAGGCAAGGGAATACTTCTTCACAGTCTGATCAAATAGCACCATGAGCCTCTCTCTTGGTATGGAGCCAAGTGTCAGCATCTGCTGCTAGCTACTATTTCCTGGAGTGGGAAGGAGGAAGGTGACCCAGGAATTCAGCTGGGGACCTGAGAAGGCACACTCGCGACTGCCCTGGGAAACGGTTTTTGTAATGCCGGCATTAGCAGTGAAAGCAGCTCCCAGAGGGGCAGCCACCCAAGTGATGGGAATGAGTATTCCTTCCTGGGCCCTCAGGAAGCCCACAGTGGGTAATAACACAACTGTCACATGTAGAGAGCTCTGCAATTTTACAATGTGCTATTTCACTGTTTCACTTGATTATCATAATTTTCCAGCAGGGTATGTCTACAAAGAAATAATGACACCATTAGTGTTAACTACAGAGTTGAAAAAGAAAGAGATCTAGTGGACATCTTCTATATCACCCTGCAATGTCCCCACTGTTTTTCTTGTCATGTGCATGCATGTCAGTGTTCTGTCTGATGATTGGTCCTGGGGAATGGCTCTTGTTCATATTGGATGAATTGGTATCTCTGGGACGTTGCTGTCGTGGAGGTTTAAGAGAGCTGCCTTCAAGCCCTCAGAGAGCTATGCATCTACTGTTTTCTCCTAGAGTTCAGTCATACCTCTGACTGGGGCAGGGATCTTAGGTGTGGGCCAGAAGACACTTACAGTTCTGGAACTTCTCCACCTGCCAGTTCTCTCCTCGCATGGAGTGACACTTCATGGAGTTAACTTAAAAATTCTGAAAACTAGCATGCCTCTTTTAAACCAGACCAGGTCTGTCTCTGGCTATGGTTTCATGCTTCAGAGAGTGTCTGGTCTGCCATATGTTGGGTTGTGTCACTGTTAAGCAAAAGAGGATGCTGAATGAGTCTGGTTGTTTAGAACATCCTACTTACTTGGCCCTTGGTATTATTACTCTGGCTTCCCATCTGCTTCTGAGTACAGCTCTTGGATCTGATTCTGATTCTGAAAGTTCTGAGAACCACCCTCACTGGGCCCTGATTCAATATGCGGTGCCCAGAGCTTCCTTCTGGTTGAGGAGTTTTCATTCAATTATGTTGAACTCAATTCACTAGGCATTTTGAGCACATGAGAAGAGTTATATTTAGGTTGATAGTGGACTTAAAAGTAGAACTCTATCCCAGCTAAAGCTATATTCCTAGATACTATTTCTTTTCTCTCCAGATCTCTTCACCCTCTTCCCTTTCCATGGGCTTCAGATGGCTGACTATTAAATAATTTATTAATGGGCTTCTGTGTTCTGAAACTTACAAACGGGTTTGACAATAGAGGTACCTTGAGAGGACATAGGAAAGTGATGGTTGGGATGCCTTGACCTGGATCTCTCTCTGAGCATGCTTTGGGATGGGTGAGTCCCTTTCCTGAAGGTCCTTGTTCTTCTCAGTCAGCTTTCATTACACTTTTCTCCTACCAGATTCTGATACTGGTCCTTATCCATATCTTTTGCTGCCTATGTGGGGTAACAGTTCTTCAGCTGTCACTGGCCTTGAGACACTACATCATACTCTGTATTTCTCTATACCTCATCCACATGGTCTCATTATAAATAAACTCCATTGAATTATCCCAAGTGGACTGTGCCATCGGTTTCCTGTTGATACTCTGACAGATACACTGTGTGACACTGTGCGAGATAGGACTAGTTACTTGGTAGGACTAGTTACCCCAAATGTAATATGACAGGTTTAAAGCAGATAATATCCTTGTCAGCTGTAAGTTTGCTTGGCAATGTTAGGACTGCCAAATATACTTTCTTCTTTGGGAGCTTCAGGTCTCATTGAAGAGATTATCTACATACCTATGAAATGCAGATTAGAACTAAACGTGAGATTAGGGTGTATGTGTGCTCTGGGAATTCAGAAATGGGCAAGGTCAGTGGGAATGGTGAATGGTCAAAGGAAACATGGATCTGCCCATGAATTCAGCCCCAACAGCAAAGAACCACCTGTTGGTGGATTTTCTAATCTAGATCCAAGACGGATGTTGTCTTCGAGGCTGTGCCAAGCGGAAAGCCTGTGTGGAGCTATTCCAAGGAGCCGTGCTATATTGGTTAATCTTAGACTGGGCCGCCTGGAAATGATTTACTCTTGAGACTGAACTCAGGCACCTGGCATGATAAAACGCATAACTTCTAGGATTTCTTGGATTAAAATATTCTTTTAAAAAAATGTAGGAAAAAACAGAGGATTAGAATTCAGTATGAGAGGCTGGAGTTCTAATCTTAATTGGCATTAATTAGCCATACCTGAAATGTTGTTTTAATCTGAAAATACTTACTTTATTTTATTTATTATAGGTATACTTCTGTTGTTTCCCTTTGACTCAGAAATGTTGAAGACATAAACACTGACAGAAGAATAATATAATAAGCACCACACAGGTTTAAAAATCAGTTGAGTCCATAGTGTATCCTTCCCCAGTTGGATACTTCTTTTCCCTACACAGATAATTCCTACTCCTTCTTTCCACCAGCCAGCCCCAATCGAGAGCCAGGGCCAAGATAGACAAATTGCTTTGCCACCTCCCTTGATACAGGGAATTCTCACTTTCATTGAGAGTATAGGACTACACTCAAGCCCTCTGGGGGTCTTAGCTTTATGTGAACACTGCTTACTTAGGCCCACACCTTTTTCCTATACATCTGTAAAAACCCAAAGCCCTACGTTTTTATATCAGTATATATTCTCAAGACATCCAAAGCTTTAGTCCTGGCTTAACCTGCTCAATTCTATCTGCTCTTTGGATAGGTTTTGACTGTTGGAGATTTTCCTTATATTCTTATGAGCTCAGCTGTGCATTTTTAAAATAGAATATTTTAAAAATATTTTCACCTGATCAGGTGGTGGCACAGTGAATAAAGCATCAGACTGGGACTCAGAGGACCCAGGTTCAAAACTCCAAGGTCACTGGCTTGAGCATGGGCTCATCTGGCTTGAGTGTGGAGTCACTCGCTTGAGCATGAGATCATAGACATGACCCCATGATCAGTGGATTGAGCCCAAAGGTTACTGGCTTGAAGCCCAAGGTCACTGGCTTGAGCCTAAGGTCACTGGCTTGAGCAAGGGGTCACTTGCTCTGCTGTAGCCACCAGTCAAAGCACATATGAGAAAGCAATCAATGAGCAACTAAGGTGCCACAACAAAGAATTGATGCTTCTCATCTCTCTTCCTTCCTGTCTATCTGTCTCTAACTGTCCCTCTCTCTGTCTCTGTCACACATGTACACACACACACACACAGATATATATATGTACATATATATATATATATAATATATATATCATGTATTTCTTTGGTAGTAGGTGACCTTTGAGACACTCTGGGTCACCATGTTGTAAATCGCAGAAACACGGCACTCTGCTTAGACCCAAGAATTATTCACAGTGAAGTTTGAAAACCCTTCTCTCACCCCAAAGGCAAGATGACTGTTGCCTGAATTATTTATAAAAATAGAGAAACTTTTGTAGCCCAGAATCTAATTCAGCTAACCTGAATCTGCTGCAATTTAATACACTGACAGTCAGAAATGAATGATGGAAAGTAAAATAATAGTCTCTTCGACAGTTCTCTAGAACTTTTCTCTTAAATGTTCTCAAAAGTGGGGACCATTCTTTAAAAAAACCCACATACACATCCATTTGAGTTTATCGGAGCCAGAGAGTGTCTTGCTTATTTTTACCTCTCTGATGATGTTTAACACGTTTCCTTTCCCAGTATTTTATTCAATATGTCCATGCTGATTTGCTTTGTATTGACTCTTCCAAGTCCAATGCCAACGCAAAATGGTGCTGATTCTTTCTTTTGTTTTGCGTGTCTAAACACTGAAAATGAGCCCACTCTCAGCAATCTCTTTTTTTATGTTGTACAGGATTTATTACTTTTATGATCTAATCTTGGGTTCATTCCCTTGCAGAATATTTGCTTGGCTCGTAGAAAATAAATAACTTTTAACTAGCGAGTTGTTTTTTAGTTATATGCAATCTCATGTGGTCAAGTGTTAACAGACCAAAAGTGAGTAAGAACGTGGAGGGCGTATTGACCACAATTTAAACCCATCCTGAACAATTCCGAGCAGAAGACAATACAAATAGTCTGGTACAATAAAAAGGCTTTTGAAAAAAATTTTTTCTCAGTAAGTATAAAACAACACATGTGAACGAGGGACTCAGAGTGCTGTGTTGCAGCCCTAGAACCACAGCCAGACCAGCTGCGGCCATAGCTCTTCCAGCTGCTGACAGTGCACAGTGTCCTCTTATTTAATAGAGGGGACATATGATGAAGGGGACAGCCTTGACCCTTCCAGCCAACCTCACATTGAACAGCAGCAAAGGCAGTGATAATGGCGATGAGAAAAGGGCAGAGGTTGGAACATGTCCCTTTCTCCCTCCTCTGTCCACAGTGCAGACATGGAGAAGATTCTTTCGGCTGCACAACGTGGTTCAGGACAGAGCAGGTCAGGGAGCAGGTCTCCCTGTGACTGCCCTTCCCTATAAGAAGACATACATGTTTGATGTGGAAATGCACTACTGCAGGAACCAGAGCTCTGTTAGAAGATGTTGTAGAAGGACAGAAGGAAGTTGATGCTTTGGGGAAAAGTGTAGACTGAGTGTCCGACTGGTCCAGTGAGCCTGGAGACGTTGCATCTAGGAGTTCACTTCAGGCCCCTAAACATTCTGTTTTTTTAAGCATGAGGAAAAGTGGAGCCATGAGGAAAATGAGATTTTCCCTGCAGTATTGCTTGAGGTGTCTGCTCCATCTCTCTTCCTTCCTCATGTTCTGGTTCTGGGAGGAGGCATCTCCGTTGGAAACACTGGCAAGCTTTTGCAAGCACCTGCTGCAGGAAGAGTGTGGGACCCTGGAAGAGGTGTATTGACACAGTAGTTGATTTGAACTTGGGGCCATTGTAAGCATGACCCAACCTACATCCCTATTTTTATGTTTCCAAGCTCCAGTAATTCTCAAAGCCAGTATTTTATTCAAACTCTGTTGAGACGTTTTACTAACCTCATTCCCCATTTTTGGTCTGTAAGACACTTTAGAATTTCCTAACAGTGTTTACTATTGTTTAGAAATTTGCAAGGACTCCTTTCCCACAAAGGTCACCAGCAGTTAATAATTTGGTCTGCAATGCTATTGTTCCCTTTTGGTACTACCAGACTTAGACCTGCACCATTCGTGATGTAAATTCTATCTCTAGCAAGGTAACTACCGTCTGTATTTCTCTTAAAACAAGGTCAGGTTAGCAAATCATATAAAAGCTTTGCTGATTTGTTTTTGAAGACAAAGACAAGCTTCCCTAAGCTTAAATTTATAGGTATTAAAAAATAAAACAAGGGAAAAAAGCCACAAGACACAATAAAGGAATTGTTGGGTATTTATTAGCATATGCAATATAGTACATTCATTTAAAGTGTGTGAGGACTGTAATACTATAGAATATTATGCTGAATATTATATTGATATAATTTAATGTGTTTGTTATACACTGATCAAACTATGTAAAATATGAATGCATGTGGAACCACCCTACAAGGATATATAGATAGATAGTGTTCCCTAGTGTATCTCTCTGAAGGTCTGAAAATTGCATCTCTCTTTATTTTTAAACCACCCCTCAATATTGTCACATTTGCTTTGCAGCTGATACAAACACCACATGTGTCCGAGGGTAGTGGGGTGAAGATGGTGAAGAGCAAGACCACTAGCTCTTGAATGAGAATGTTGGTATCACTGCTCCTGGTTTCCTTTGCTGCCTTGTTTTTCCTATGAGAGACTAAAATTGTCTTGAATGGCAGAGAACTGCTGTCTTCTCTAACATCCAGTACCACCCTACTGCTGGACACAAACTCCGTGCCTATTGAATACTTATTGAATTACTATTCAATGAATACGTTTTGAGTGTCATTGCATAACTTTTCATTTCACAAACAACAACATCCTTATCCATTTTAGATACACTGTAGATTTGTGGGGTTTTCATTTGAAGGTGAGAGAGAGAGAGCAAGAGAGATAATGTTCATGATTGGCCCTCTGTGTCACCAATGCCATTGCAAGAAACAGTGCTTTATAATAAATATGTACTTTGAGATGAGTGGTTTGGGAATGTTTGTTTGGGATGTGATTCATGTGTGTGTTCTTGGATTTATGGGACAAAATTCCCAGCAGCGTTAAGGTGAGGCTATTCAGAATCTTCTTAGGTCCAATCATTCTGGCTTTTAGAAACCAGTCCTCACCCTAGATCTACAGGTGTTACTGCTTTTGTAGCTTTGCCAGAAGGCTGACAGCAAGAGGCAAGCTGCCGCACTCGACACATCCAGATCACCAGTCCCCAAGCTGGAGAGAGGGGAGGAGGGGTAGAATAAACACTGAAAGAATAAATCTTCCCCCTGCCTCACACATCTGTTTGATAAGAAAAGCTTCAGCTGTTGGCAAGCAGTGGTGTTTTGTGAGGGCGTCGTAGAATCAAAGGCTCCTATTTCAAGGAGATATTCTTTCTGTAGCACAAACATGATGAAGGGGAATGCTTTGTGATTTCAGATTTTCATTATTTATAAAAGGAAAGCCAATAGAGCCAGGCCTGCAGGAGCCAAGCCAAACAGACTTCAGAGGTCTTCTGGCTCTCGGGTCTAAGAGAACATTATAACTGGACTGTTTATTTGCCATGTTTCATGTTTGTTTTCCTCGCAGAGGAGGAAATAGAGATTTGTCTTCCTTTTAGAATAGTTGGTTTTAGCGATATAGATTTGGTTCATTCTAATCCAGCCATCCTGTCCATCCAGGCACCAGAGCTGCTCCTGTTCTTACAGATATTCAGGGCTGCCCCAAACTCTGGGGTCTGCCCCTATAAGGAGATTCTAGTGGAGAAACTATGAGAAGGAGGTGACAGTTCAATGACGTCAATGTCTTAAGTACCTTACGATATCACTTATATGTAGAATCTAAAAAACAAGAAAAATGAACAAACAAAATAGAAACAGACTCATAGATTCAGAGAACAGTTGGATGGATGCTAGAGGGGAGGGAGCTTGGGGGGCTGGGCGGAAAGGTGAAGGGATTGAGAAGTACATATCGAAAGTTACAGAAGAGTCACGGCCATGTAAAGAACAACATGGGGAATATAGTCAACGATCCTGTGAGAGTTATGTGTGGTGCCAGGTGGGTGCTACAAACATGGAAGGGAACACTTGTGACTTATATGATTGTCTATCCACTGTGCTGTACACCTGAAACTAATACAAAATAGCATTGAATGCAAACTATAATAATAAAAGACACTTGTGCTGAGAATCTGGAACGACACGTGATCAGGAGCAGAGCCTTCCATTGATGGTGGGTCTTGGCATGGCTGCATCTGGTACAGGAGAGGTAACTCATGGTCCAGGGAATCAAAAAAGAGAGAGGATGCAATGGCAGTATTTTCATTGAGCAATTTTCAGAACTTTTGAAAGCTATAGTGCTTATAACTTTTTTGGTGCAATTCCCATCCATTCATCCAATTTTGGTGAGAACCGTCTTTGTGACAATTAGTGCTCAGAGTTAATAATGCAGAGATAATAATTAATAACAATAATAAAAAGCTAATATAATCACGTATTTTCTGTGATCCTTGTTTTGTACTTATTAATGACTTCATTTTATAATCTTTATATGTAGATAGCATTATCAGACCCATTTACAGATGAGGATATTGAGGTTTTGAGAGATGGGAAGGTATTATTTCATACATCAAATATTTATTGAGCATCTTTTATGTACCAGTCACTGTGCCTTAGTTGGGGGTATGGTAGAGAGTAAAAAAGTCCATTCTTATTCTCATGGAGTTTAAATTCTAGTGAGAGGAGAGAGACCATATGCAAACAAGCAATTGAATAAATGAAACTTGAAGCTAGTGATATATATCATAAAGGAAATAAAACTTGATCATGTGATAGACTGATAGGCAGCCAGGGAGGGTGGGATGACTTAATACTTTAGATACAGAAAGATTTACTTAAGAAGGTGACATCCAAAGCTGAGACTTGAACAAAAAGGTGCCAGTCATGTAAACATCTAAGGGCAGAGCATTGCCAGTAGGAGGGCCAGCAAGGACAGGGCCATGTTGAAAAGAGCTTAGTATGTTTGAGAAGCAGAAAGAAGCCTGGTGCAGCTGGGGTCCAGCAAGCGAAGGGACAGTGATCCATCCTGAGCAGCCAGACCCTGGGCCATGCGCTACTAAAGACTCCTGGAAGTCCAACTTCCTCTGAACTCATTGAGCATCTTGGGGCAGGGAATGCAGGCAGAACCAGACAGCCTGCTGAGAAAACCAGCTCATTCTGTTTCCTCCTAGATAAAGTATAGTTCTCTCTTAAGTCTAGACTTGTCTTTTCATTCTTGGGCTGTCCAGGCCCTTTGGAGGTTGAGGCAGAGAAAAATACCAGTAGAAACATGGCTTTCTTCTAGTTCTCTCCCAGATGTTTCACCGATAGACATGTCCCTTTAGAGTTCCTCTCTAGGGTCTACTAACATAGCTAAGGCCAACATTGCAGGCAAACTGTGCCATTTTCTCCCTAATCTTCACCACATTTCTTTCACGGACGCCCCCTTTCATTTTTCTTATGTGGTCATCCTGGCTTTATCCTTCCTTCTGACTCACTGCATCTGGTAGAGTGGTCATTATGAATCTGGAGATGCAGATGTTTGAGAGATCCTCACATGATCCATGTGCACATTAATATTTTAAAAGTATATGCTTAATGATCACCTGTGTTTGGGGCTTTGTTTTTGCTTTTTAGCTTTGATTATTAATTGTCTCTAGAGGATCTTAACTGAGTTCAGGACTGGGCTACTGTTTTATGAAAAGGTATCACACACAGTTCATTATAGAATTTATCACACTTTAGAATAATGGTGGTTTTTCTTGCCTATTTCTCTCCACTATGATACAAACTCCACAATGGCAGAGCCTGGATGGGTCTTGTGTACTATTTTAATTCCATATAATGCATATTATATGCATGACCCATTGCATGCATATAATAGATGCTCACTAAACACCTACCAAATGCTAACCCTACAGAAAAGGAGGTGAGGCAGAAGAAATACCGCAGGAAGGAACCCGCCTTCCCTTATTCCCTTACTGGACAAGTGCAGTTACCCCAGCCTCCTTCCTCCCCTCTTCTCAGCCACACACATGTGCTCCATCACGGTGTCTCACACACAACAGATGCCCGATTTATTTAAAAACGTGTGCTTAGCCCTGGCCGGTTGGCTCAGTGGTAGAGCGTCGACCTGGCATGCAAAAGTCCCGGGTTCGATTCCCGGCCAGGGCACACAGGAGAAGCGCCCATCTGCTTCTCCACCCCTCCCCCTCTCCTTCCTCTCTGTCTCTCTCTTCCCCTCCCGCAGCGAGGCTCCATTGGAGCAAAGATGGCCTGGGCGCTGGGGATGGCTCCTTGGCCTCTGCCCCAGGCGCTGGAGTGGCTCTGGTCGCGACAGAGCGACGCCCCGGAGGGGCAGAGCATCGCCCCCTGGTGGGCAGAGTGTCGCCCCCTGGTGGGCATGCCGGGTGGATCCCGGTTGGGTGCATGCGGGAGTCTGTCTGTCTCTCCTGATTTCCAGCTTCAGAAAAATACAAAAAAACAAAACAAACAAACAAACAAAAAACGTGTGCCACACAGGAGCTTCTGAAGCAGAGATGGAGATGGGTGAATAAAAGGCACCCCTCTGGATGGCATCATGTTAGCTTGAAAAATGTACCTTGAGAACTTGTCAGAACAAATGGAAGACATTTTGAAGTAAATAACAAGAGATTAGTAAACACAAGTGCCAGGGCCACATATTTGGTTGGGTTTCCAGCAGGTGCAGATGCAGGCTTTGTGTGGTCATTTTTGGTCACTGTGGGTATTTAGACCGGCCTCGGGGGTCGACGGCGCCAGGACTGTGTGAGAGGTACGGCAGGCACATGGAGCATGTGGGTTGCAGGTGGAGGGGCCGGCTCAGGGGTGCCATCTCCACCCCTGGGAATTACTGCATCAGTCTGTATGGTTCTCATGGGCACAAGCTTTCTCAGCCTCATTACTATGGACACTGGGGGCCAGCTGATTTGCTGGCGGAGCTGCTGGCAGCTTCTGGGATGTTGGGCAGCAGCCCTAGTTTCTACCCACTAGATGCCAGTAGCCCTTAGTGATAATAACACAGGCTATGTCAGCATCATGTCCAACACCCCTGGGTCAGAACCACCACGGGTTCGGTACCGCTGCTCGAGGGAAGCAGCTGAGTCTGTTGCTCTTCCTAATTGCCTGACAGATATTGATGAGCGACTGGTTTTCTCCTCAAATCTTCCTATTTCAGAAACAGATTCTTCCCAGTTCCAGAATCTTTTGAGTGTTCTGGAAGCTGTGCTCCTCAGTGTCGTGCTGCAGAGCTTGGAAGGCCACGATGCTGTTGTCACTGGCTTGGCAGGGCAGGTGCACAACCTGGGATTCCAGGTGACCATGCTGGGCGGGGTCTCCGTGGGTGACACGCCACAGAGGAGAATGCATAGCCGGCTGGGTTAGACAGTGATTTAAACTACTCACTGTTGGCTTAGCCATTGGTCTGGGAGACCCACCTCGCAAGTCTAAGGCAATCGTGATGAGTACTGAGCTTCTCTACTCCTGGGAGGCATCAGTGTCATAGTGTCTCTCCAGTTTAGCCTCTGAAATCCTGATTAAAGACTTCAGAAAGCAGCCTGCTCCCCTTCCGCTCCCCGCCCCTGAGATGGGCGCAGGGGTAGGTTTTGCACCCACTGAGAGACACAGACTCCCCCAAGGAGAAATCACAGCACAGCTGTTTGAATTTTTCCTTCACAAAAGGGTTAATCTCAGTGTTCTGTGTGAGAGATAGGGTTTCATTTAATATTTGAGAATGCATTTTCTGTACGTTTGTTATGGCAGGTGAAGTATGCATAGTAAATTACAAGTGTGTAATTTATAATGGCCTGTTCAATTCCGGAAGAGTTTTGGCTTGTGATACTTATCACCCATTATGACACAAAGTTTCTCATATTGTCCACAAAGACCTGGTCATGCGCTGGACACTGAGGCAAGATTACGTGCCAGTAATAAGGTTTGGTCTTTCTCTCCAGAAACATCCAAAGAGTTGGTTACTCAGTGGGGTCAACAACAATTAATGAGATCAATTGTATATTGTCACATAAGAACTAAGTAATTAATTTTTAACGGTTTTTTTTTCTACCAGATTGAGCACTGGGTACTTACAATTAGAGCAAAGTGGTTGATTTTCAAACCAAATAAAAGTTATTGGATAGGTCATTTCAAAGAGAACTTATAAGACCAAAACCAGTAGCTCTTAACACTGTGACCCAAGAATAAAGTTCTCCATAGGATGTCAGAGACACTCAATTGGGCTGTGTTTTCCCAAGGAGATAGGAGATTTAGCTACTCAAAGCAGTGATTGGTAAGGTAGGAAAGTAAGTAAATGTTTTTCTTAAAAAGTGACTTGAGTCTAACCAGGCGGTGGCACAATGTATAGAGTGTTGGCTTGGGACACTGAGGATCCAGGTTTGAAACCCTGAGGTCGCCAGCTTGAGTGCGAGCCCGACCCGTTGATAAGAGGCACCACAGACCAGAGGGACGCGGATTTGGAGGGAGGGAAGACACCAGGAGTGAAACGTCGCTTTGCCACAGAGAAGAACATGGGGGTGGGTCATAAAGAAGACTAGGCTGAAGACTCCCATAAAGGGAAGACGGGAAGGTCAACACTCTGGGACCATGCCTCTTCCTGTAGAAAGTGAAGACAGTGTCACCTGTCCGTCTTCCCCCCTAGAATAGGAGCCTCAAGTGAAACCTACCCTTCAGTCTCCTTTTGGTTCACGGGTAGAAGGTACCTGTGCTCCCCACTCCTCTGGCCTTGGCCCTATAATCACAGAAGGTACCGAGGTATCAAGTATGCAGGAAACCTGTTACCAAAACGCAGGAGTCTTAAAAACCTCAGACTGGTGCCAAATCACAGTGACAGAGAGGCAAGGAGAGGGGAGCTTGGTGTGTCGTACACGACGAGCAAGTGGCGCTCGGTGGAGGCAGGAAGGGCAGGCCTTATTTTGATGGAGTCAGAGTCTGAATTCTTAGGTCAGGATATAGATATTGGAACTGCACACTCACGTGCATGCCAAGCCCTAGCCTACTGGGCCCCTTCGTTCTGCAGGTTCATAGATAAAATTGACTAGATTCAATTTCTTTGATGTTTATTAAACCCATAATTTTGTAGACTTTGAAATGGAACTATAGCCAGACCAAGAAACTAAACAGAAGTCCCTCCCAAAGTGATTTTACTATTCACACTGGAAAGATTCTGAATGTAGGAGCGTTAGCCCTTGGTGCACATCGCAAATCAACTTCCTTAACAAGGCAGTGATGTTGAATGCTTTTTCAAAACAATACAAAATGGGGTAATTTTTATTGTTATTTGCTAAATCATAGAGAAATAATGGATACAATTCTTGTCTTTAAAAAACACTTACAAACCCAACTCCTCAATTTCAATCATTGCTTCCCATTCCCTGCCTTTTATGTGAGCTTGCTCAGCCAGCCCAGTGTGTATCTGTCTAGGTAATGTTTTTCCAGAACAAGTGAATAAATGTTTCGGATGAGTTATATCACTGTGAGAAAATAACCATCATTTAAGTCGTATATGCGATCCTTTCATGGAACTTTTGTGGACATGGTTTCATGTGATCCTTGTAAGAAACAGATGTGGACAGTATTTTAATTTAAGAAACTCGCAGACCAGAAGCCAGAATGGTGATCGACCTGATGATCCTCTGGTGTTAAACTGGGAGTGTGATCGAGCTTGAGTTTGAGCCTCGTCACCCAGCAGCCTCTTCAAAGCTGCTCCGACACACTGCACCACATAATTTACTTCCGTCCGAAGGCCAAACTGCATGAGAATACATCAGGGTGTTGACCAAGGCTGTGTTCTCATTTAAGGCGGAGGCTCCTCTTGCTAGCTTGCTGGTTGTTTGCAGAATGTAGTTCCTCGAGTTGTAGAACTGTGGCCCTCAGCCACTGGAGGCTGCACATTATTCATCGTGCGGGGGGAAAACTTTTCTTCTTCCAGCTTGGGTCCAGTGCTTGGCGGTCTGCAAATTAACTGACAGTTCTGAACGAAATGAAAAGTCAAGAAAAGATTGCTTTTTTTGCCAACATTAGGTCTGTATTTTCTCCCAGGATACATAAAGTTTTGTATCTATTGATGATTAATTTTCCCTCTCGAATACTGCTTGCTCCTGGTGCGTCATTCTGCCCCAAAATGCTGTACACGCCCCGCAGGGTCATGCAGCTCAGAGCAGGTACTGGAGTGGGGGGTATCATGCCTTCTCCTTCTGACCATTATGTTAGCTGTTTGTAATTTTTATTTTTGACTCTACCTTATTTTTCCCTTAATAACATATTTTTCTTAAATGTCAACAAATAATTAAATCTGGAAACTATAACGTCCTGTTACAGGATTTTCAAAATTGATGAATTTTCTGGGCTTTAAAAAACCATATGATAGAATGGTGAAATTAAAGTCATTTTAAAAACAAAGACCCACTCGCTTCTGAAAAAGGAAACCCAGTCATATTTAATTTCCCTTGTCTTGCTTCCAATGATGTCCGTGGTTACTCTCACCTGCCTTTTTCTCACCTACCTGGAAATTAAATTAAAAATAATTTCATATAGAGTAGCTCTTATTTTGACTGTTCATTCATTTATTTACACCTATTTTAATCCTAGATTATTTAATAATAACCCTTCTTAAAACACGCCTTTGTATTTCTTTCTTTAAACATACTTTTTCTGTATATTCGGTAATAGTATATACAGATTGTCTAATTTTTCAATTTGGATTAGCAATTGACTGAATAACAACTGTTGAATCAATATGCAACAATTTCAATCCCCATTAAAATTTGCCGATGCCATAGCCAAAAAAACAGTGTTGCATATTTAGAAAGTGCTGACATTTTCTCCCTGTGCCATCTACTAAAGATAACTGTATCAGACAGTTCCAGATTAAACTAAACATGACATTTCCGTATTTTGGGGTTATTTTACATTGCTTGAATATATATATATATAAAATTCTGAGGACTTATCTGTTCCAAATCTTAAAGGTTACAATTTGCAAGGCATCAAAGTATTTTTCAAAATATTTCCTCTCACCTGCCATGGTGCCTGAAATCCACACTCTTATGATTTCTACAGGCCATTTAATGGTAAACATACATATAGAGATATAGAGATTTACATATAGAGATACAGATACAGGTTAACATAGTTATAGAATATAGACAAAAGGAAATACTGCACTACTGAAAAAAATTGCTTCAAATAGCTTATCAGAAAGAAGTCATGTGGTGACAGATGATAAGCTTAGAGGGCTCTGTTTGTGCACACACATGTGTGTGTGAGTGCATGCATGCATGTGTGTGCATGTGTGTGTGTATGGCTGAGTGTGTGTGTGCATGTGTGTGTGTATGGGTGAGTGCATGCATGTGTATGCATCCATGTGTGTATGGGTGAGTGTGTGCATGTGTGTGCATGCTTGTATGTATGGGTGAATGCATGCACATGTGTGCATGCATGTGTATATGGGTAAGTGCATGAGTGTATATGCATGTGTGTGAGTACATGCATGCATGTGTGTATGAGTGAGTACGTACATGTGTGTATAAATGGGTGCATGTGTGTGTGTGCATGCGTGTGTATATGGGTGAGTGCATGAATGTGTGTATGGGTGAGTGTGTGTGTGCATGTGTATATGGGTGAGTGTGTGTGTGCATGTCTGTGTGTATGGGTTAGTGTGTGCATGTGTACATATGTGTGTATACACGTGTGTGTTTGGGTGGGAGGAGCAAAGACTAGGAAAAGGTGTACCTTAAGGAATGTAGATCAAGAGTCGGGCAACAGGCCTGACCTGTGGTGGCGCAGTGGATAAAGCGTCGACCTGGAAATGCTGAGGTCGCTGGTTCGAAACCCTGGGCTTGCCTGGTCAAGGCACATATGGGAGTTGATGCTTCCAGCTCCTCCCCACCTTCTCTCTCTCTGTCTCTCTCTCCTCTCTCTCTCCCTCTCTGTCTCTCTCTCCCCCTTTCTCTCTCCTCTCTAAAATGAATAAATAAAAAATTAAAAAAAAAATTCTCTTAAAAAAAAAAGAGTCGGGCAACAAGGTCTGAGGAAGCATGAGGAATATCTGCCCTTTCTAATGTGTGAAAAGTCCAGGATATGTTTATTTTGATTTTACCTAGTTAGTAGGTCATGTCCAAGAATTAAAGGAGGCTTTAAAAAATAAAATTAAAACTTGAAATCATTTTTCTTTATTGGGTCCAGTATTTTAAATGGCACTCTGTATTATACAGGCAAACCGAACATATGTCCATTGCTGCATTTCTGGAGTTTTGATATTTGTAACTGCCAAAAATAAATAAATAGGTTGTCCTTGTTCTTCCTAGGAAGACATTTTTTCAAATTCGGAAGCAAACTCCAAAAAGGGCTTCTACTGTTGAGAGAAACTATCTATGAGGAAAATGGCTTCTTGGTTAATTTTTGGATGCTTTCAGTTTGTGTTACTTGCAACCTTATCTAAGTTGACAGTTGCCTGTATGCAGAGTCAGGAATGATGTGAAATATGTCAGCATTGAACTGTCCTCTTGCCTTATTCTCTTTGTTCTACCTTGTGACCTTTTGTGCTTTCCAAAGTATATGAGGTAACAGTTCTTACACTGATCACCTACCTGTGAAAAAGCCTTCTTTATTCATTGAAACAAGCCAGGGTCAACATTACACACAAAGTATTTGGGAAGAGTTGGGTCCCCATAAATGTTATTTTTGAATGGTCACTATATGGAAAAACAATCCCAATGAATACATTAAATTCTTTTTCTACGGAAGTAGAAGATGGTCATTTGAACTTGAAAGCATTGATCAGAAGGAATTTTTCTTGATCACTTTACAACCAATTTGCTCTGTGTGCTATACTAGGCTATGAAAAGAACCTTCCTAAGACACAAGGCTGAGATTGGGAAATGTTGCTATGTACCTGGTTTGGCTCATTTGAGGGAGAGATACAGATACTACAAGAGGGGAAGAAGCCGGGGAGGACAAAGAACTGAGAGGTAACCATGTTATACCTTGTTATTCTTCTAGGGTCTCACGACTCCTTCAGCTTCTACATTGACGAAGCCTCGCCCGTTGGGCCTGAACAGCCAGAAACTGTCCAGAATTTTGTGTCTGTTTTTGGAACTGTGGCCAAAAAGCTGATGCGGAAATGGTTAGCCACGCAAACGATGAACTTTACTGGTCAGCTAGGGGCTGGGATCCGTTATTTTGATCTTCGAATTTCCACCAAGCCCAGAGACCCCGACAATGAACTTTACTTTGCTCATGGTTTGTTCAGTGCCAAAGTCAATGAGGGCCTGGAGGAGATCAATGCATTCCTCACGGATCACCGGAAGGAGGTAGTATTCTTGGACTTCAACCATTTTTATGGGATGCAGAAATATCACCACGAAAAATTGGTCCAAATGCTGAAAGACATCTATGGAAATAAAATGTGCCCAGCGATTTTTGCACAGGAAGTCAGCCTGAAGTACCTGTGGGAGAAGGACTACCAGGTGCTGGTCTTCTACCACAGTCCTGTGGCTCTGGAAGTGCCCTTCCTCTGGCCAGGGCAGATGATGCCAGCACCCTGGGCCAATACCACAGACCCGGAAAAACTCATTCAGTTTCTTCAAGCATCCATCACTGAGAGAAGAAAGAAGGGCTCGTTTTTCATATCTCAGGTGGTGCTGACCCCCAAAGCTAGCACAGTGGTCAAAGGGGTGGCCAGTGGCCTCAGAGAAACAATCACAGAGAGGTAAGTGTCCTTACAGTACTGTGGGGGGGGGGAGGGAAGGGTGTAAATAATTTAACTCAAATGCATAGAGCTAGTAAGTGATAGAGCTAAAATCCATACCATGTTTTATTGGTCTCCGAGGGCCGCCATAACAAAGTCCCACAGGCCAGTGGCTCACTACAAAAGGTATCTACTGTCTGTGAGTTTCAGAGGCCAGAATTCTGAAATCAAGGTGTCAGCAGGGTTGGTTCCTTCTGAGGGCTGTAAGGGACAATCTCTTCCATGCCTCCTCCTACCTGCTGGTGACAGCTGGCTGTCCTTGGCTTGCAGGTGCCTTGCTTTGATCTCTGCCTTCATTTTCACATGGCTGTTTTCCTGTGTGTCTCTGTCTTTTCTTATAAGGACACCAGTCTCTGGAGTAGGGTTTACTCTGAGGCTCTTATCTGAACTGGCTTCCATCTGCAAACACCCTACTTCCACATAAGGTCACACTTAACAAGTAGGGGAAATTAGCTCTTCCATATATGTTGGTAGGACACAGATCGACCCATGGACCCTGTGTTTTTTACTTTATATCCAGTTCTATTATATTTTCCTAGCACGCCTTTCTTGTTAGTGTAGCACTTCATAGATCACTAAGCCCCTTCACTACTGTTTGCAGGGTCTTTTTACATTCTTAGTTACATTGGATCTCCATAACCACCCTGGGAAATAGATACTGTCTTACCGATAAAAATTGAGGTTCAGAGAAACAATAGGTTTTGCATAAGCTTACTTGCACAATGAATGATAAAACAAAGTTCTAACCTTGTTTTCCTCAAGCCATATTCTGTGCCTTTACACTAGACTAGACCATAATGCAAGGATCAGCCTCCAGAGAGTGGACGTTCCACTGGTCAAGTTCAGCCATGCCTGTAGAGTACAATTTGAACAATCACTGAAGATCTCTGTGGCTGTTTCCCATGAGAGTGATCAAACATGTAGGATTGTACATATTATTTATTCTTCTGACTTACAGTATTAAGTAATGAAAACAACGTCTGAAGATGAAATACAAGTTCTATCAGAGGTTATATCTTTAACTTTGATAATTTGAATTATGGTAAGTGGACAAACTACAAATGTTTTGCTTGGACTCAAGGACATTTTAGGGAAAGACAAGAAGATGAGGAGAAAAGATCTGCAGGTGAAAACAGTACGTGTGGACTAAAGCCTAGCATGTCGAGTGGGCAGTCATAGGAGATGAGGCTTGTGAGGGGTGGGGTAGAAGCACACTTGCAAGACAGCTTTTAGCCAGGCTATAGGGAACTCGGTCCGGTGAGCCATGGTGGGAGGGTGACTTACCAGGCCTGCCTCTTAGATAGACAGCTGGCACAGCATGGAGGGTGGCCGGAGTGAAGAGATGCTTAGAACTGTTTCAGCAAGGTAATGCAAGCGACACCGAGACAGGGAGCACTCAGGGCACGGGCAAACAGCGAATTCCAGGATGATGCAGGAACTGTTAAGCCATGTGGTGTGAATGGGAGGATAGATATAAGAACAAGGATTCTTCTTGAGGAGTAGCAGGGGTGATAGAAACACTCACAAAGGCAAGAAACAAAGACCTGGGGACTTGGGGAGGAATTGGAGAAATAAAATCAAGGTCATACTAAATTTAAAGTGCTCATATGGCATTCAGGTGATGCAGCCAATTGATCATAGGAATACAGGCTAACTCATTTGGCGATTATTGAAATATTTTTGGCAGTCAAAGTCACAAGGTATTGGGAGTGGAAAGTTACAAAACCATAACTTCCTTCTGTTTTTAGATATTATCTGGGATCTCCCTGCTTCTTAAGATTTATATTAGCCCCCCCCAATCCATCATTGTACTCCCTTTGCAAGTACAAGACCTTCCCTGAGATTTCTTACATTGTTACTGTCTGAGCTCTTGCTGCGACCAGATTGCATGTGTCATTTCACGGGTTGATTGGCCCACGTGGCCTGTCAGTATTCCACTCTGTATAACTTGAGACATGCCACTTGCTTCTTACTCAGTTTCCACACTGGTTTTAAAATTTTACTGAGGATCTGAGGATACAGGGGAGGTTTTACCATCATAACAATGCAGATAACTTAAAATTGAGTTTTAGAGGTGTCTCTAATTACAAACCAGGCTTAGTCTATCTCCCCTGACCACATCTATATTACTTCCTTTTTTTTTTTAACATGAGAGAGAGAGACAGACAGGCAGGCAGGGAGAGAGATGAGAAGCATCAATTCTTCTTTGCAGCACCTTAATTGTTCATTGATTGCTTTTTTGTATGTGCCTTGACTGGGGAGCTCCAGCTGAGCCAGTGAAGCCAATGACCTTTGGGCTCAAGCCAGCGACCACGGGGTCATGTCTATGATCCCACGCTCAAGTCAGCGATCCTGCACTCAAGCTGGTGAGCCTGTGCTTAAGCCAGAGACCTCAGGATTTCAAACCTGGGTCCTTAGCATCCCAAGCCAATGCTCTATCCAGTGTGACACCTCCTGGTCAGGCAGCTCTATGACTGTGGAGCCCAGCTTAGATTCTTCTATCTCTGCTCCTTTTCCTTTCCTCATCTCTGTTTTCCTCCTACCGTCATATTGCCTTGGAGAATGTACACTACACCCTTCTCTGCATTATTATATCAAACTAGTCACCTCTTTTCTAGCCCTGAGCCTTCACTCAGCTAGTATCATCAAAGTATTCAGCAGAATAAGAAGGATTTTAGCACCACCCTTTAATAAAGTTCATTGTTCTGTGGCAACTAACAACTTACCATCTCTCTTATATATTTAAAAATGAGGGAGTTATATTATCTATGCAGAAAAATGTGTTGTTTCCGACTTTACCCCATGGAGCCCCCAGATTTTGAGGAATCCCTGAGGGTCCACTGGAGGTGGGGAAGAGGCAGGCGGCATGGCGGGCAGCCCGCTCTGGCTTCCTCTGTTCTCTTTATGCCTGGACTGAATGAAAGCAGCTTCATTTCTAACTTGTTCCGACTGGGCACGACAGGAGTCTTTCCTGAGCCTCCAGCTTGACCTTCTGTAGTTCTGTGCTTAGAAAAAAATGCATTTTCATACAAGATGCCTGCTTTGCCCTTGGCCAAGAGCCATACCCCGAGTTTTCCTGTGCAGGGAACAGCCTTTGGGAAGCTAAGAAGAGAAATCTACTCAAGGAATAAATGACTTTCACCTTTCTCTCTTACGGCCTTTCACACAGTTTAGGACTTCCGGCAGGTTGTAAGTTGAATTGCCATTTGGTTCCTTGTGCTCTAGTACAGTGTTATTAAAGTAAGATTTATAAGGAGGCGGAGGAGATCAAATAAATTAGGAAAGTGCTGAAACTGATTTTTTTTACTATATTTACACGTCTCTCCCAAGAGATTCACAAGGCACATTAGCATATAAAAAGCACTGACATGTATTTTAGTGGTGAATCTTGCTTAAAGTCAACGAATACAGTGTTTTCTAAGCACTTAATTTCTTTTTCAGACCACACTTTTTCAAGGCCATGAAATTGATTTTTAAAAACTGTCCTCTGCCATCTGCTCTAATTCAAAACTTTTCACTTGCCTCTGGCTTTTATATCTGGAACAGTAGAGCTGTGTCATTGAGACGAGATGGAGAAGCAAGTAACAAAAGAGTTCAGAAAGCAGAAACAAAAGCCCTGTGTTTGCAAATGTGTCTAAACATGGCCATGTTGCTTGTGCTAAAAGCATTCTTGAATGGCATTTTGTCTCAGAACTAGAAAGACCTCTTTTTAAACCAACTGCATCTGAGTAAGGGGTTAACGTGAAGCTCTGAGGTTTCATGTTGTCTTGTTTTTACATATTCCTCCTTGCCAGAGGAGGTCTATAGGAAAAGGTTATTGTCAGCTGTTGTGTGGTGCCTTACCTAGGTAACTTACCTCTGAAACAGCCAGTGAAAGAGCGATTGACTTCCCTGGTGAAGAAGCTCACGAAGTCTGTCTGCCATCTTCCTCTTTAGGTTTGCCACACAGCTGCTCATTGAGAAATGCTATGTTCACACCAAGAAAAGTAATGAGACTCTCTTTGTCACTGAAGGAGAAGTCACTAGGCAATAATGGAGACCTTTCTAGACCTTAAAGTATTTTCATCTGCAAAATTGGGAGTTTGAATTATTGCTTATCTCCACAGTCTTTTTAAGTTCCCCATTTCTACAGTTCTAAGATCCTACATTTGACTAGTTTCTCTATAAATGTTTTTAATGGTGTCTAACATTTAGGTTAACAAAAGTCTGAGCACGTATGTTTAGGAAATTGTGTTTGAAGGTGTGGGTGGCTCTCGGAAACAAGATTTAGGTCGGATATTGCTTTCAATCTGACCATTGGTTCCAAATACTGCTGATGCGTCATCTACATTTTAGTGATGCCAGAGACACAGATTTTTTATTTCTTAAAGACTTATTTTTAATTTATTTTCCAAACACCAGCTTTTGCACCTCACCCCCACGGAATTCGCACATTCTTAAAAAGAAGGTGTGCAGCTTGAGTCAAGTCGTTTTTTAATTTGTAAAAATTTATTAAATTACAGGTTTTCTTTTTTTTTAGTTTAAAAACTTTTGCCAGACCACCTGTCAGGATGTTGAAGGAACAGTGCATCTTTGCAAGTACATTGATGTTGAGTGGATTCAGTACGATATTTATACAGGCCAACAATTTAGATGATAATGGCAATGCCGACCACAATCAGGTATGCGACGCACTCTCTAGATTTTCAGCACTATGCTAACTGCTTTGATTGATTTAGATTTTATTTATTAATGTTTATTGGAGGGAGGGGAGAGATAGAGCAGGGGGAGGAGCAGGAAGCATCAACTCCCAGTTGTGCCTTGACCAGGCAAGCCTGGGGTTGTGAACCGACAACCTCAGCATTCGATACTTTATCCACTGTGCCACCACAGGTCAGGATACATGTTAATTGGTTTAATAGTCACATCATTTACCCCAAGTAGGATTGCTTTCCCATTATAAAGGAGAGAATAGAGCCTTAGGAAGTTAAGCAACGTACCCGGATGACACCGTTCAGAAAAGGTGGGTTCACGATTGAAATTCAGGCTGCTCCATTTTGTTTATTCCTAAAGCAAGCCTGTTTGGATGCCTGCTCTTTCCAAGACACTGTACTCAATTGTACTGCCCTGTGTGACCTCAGATATGGGGTCTTATGTCCCTGTCCAGTTCCCCACTATCTGTGAGAATCCAAAGTGGGGACTGAAAATTATTTCTCCCCTCATTATATGACTACATCTAGGTAAAATTGTCAGCGTATTTAGGTAGAAGTTTTAATTTTGCATGTGTATGTCCATCAGCTCCCATGAGTAGGGCTCTGTGTTAACTGCTGTGGACATATTAACGTAAGGAAGGTGCCATTGTTCTCATTGAGCATCAAGGAGGCCTGAAAAGACCACATTGTGTATGACCTAGTACAAATTGGAAAACAGTAGAATTTAAGACCAAGGCCTGTGGTGGTGTAAGGGGAGAGATACCTGGAAAGGTTTTGGCTAACTTTGAAGAAAGGACAGGATTGTGATAGGCAAAAGTGGTGGGCGGGGACTTTCCCAGCATGAAATGACAGCAAGAGAAAAATATGGAGGCAGGAAGGCTTGAGGAACAAAGTCAGGGTTGGGCCGGAGCAGAGTGAGATGTAAAGGAACACAAGAGATGAGCCCGGGAAAGGCAAAGGGGAGGATTATGCAGGACATTAAGTGTCGCTCGGGGACTTTAAGCTTGATCACATATGTATTAGGAAGACATTGAGGGGATAAAACAGCCCTGGGCCTCAGGGAATGGAACTGAACAGACTATATTGGTCAAATAAGGATAGAAGCTACTGAAGGTAACTCACCACTTCAAGGTTGGCAATAAAGTGAGATGTCAGCCAGTGGTTGGGAGGAAAGACAGGGAAAGATGTAGATATTTCAGCACCACGGACAGCGCTGCCCTTTGGAGCCCAGGGGACACCCTCCACTGAGTTATTCGCTGTGAATGACATCCCTTGAAGCTGGACAATGTGTAGCCCAGCCCATTTACTCTCGTGATTACACTCACTGCCTGGGAGGCAAGGCAGAATTTGCAGGATGTGAGTGGTTGCTAATAATCACCAATATTACCCAGCTGGGGGAAGGAAGGCAACCTCCATTGTTGAGCTCACAGTGTGTGCCAAGCCCTGTGCTTTATGGGAACTGTATTTATTTAATCCTCCCCGCTGTCTTACAAGATAGGTATTATTATATCCATTAGAGGTGGAAAACCGAGACTGAAAATGTCTAGTATTTTGCTCAAAAATCCCATGTTAATTTAGCAAAGCCACATTATAATTTGGGTTTGTTTGACTTCAAGTCTCATGCTTACTCTTGCAAATTAAGTAAAATTCACATTTCTTAGATGTGGGTATATGTAATACATTATTTGTCATCTTTGAGGGCAGAGTCATTCTAGGGGTTTGGGACAGTAAGTATGCCGGAGGCGGGGGGGATGAGCAAGGCTGTGAGAACCACAGGTCTGAAGTGTGTGGCTTTGTCTCAAGAGAGCAAACCACGGTCGAAGGTGGCATGGGGCAGCACTGTCACGGAATAACGGAAAGGGAAGGAGGAGCAAGGGAACTTAGAGGTGACCGGGTTCGATTCTCCTTACTGTGTGCTTCCTGCCTATTTAACTGTTTTCTATTTGGTAAGGCTACTGGACCAGAGGAATGCTATGTGACTGCCCAAGTCACAGAGCTAACTGGCAGCAAAAATGAAAGTAAAATCCAGGTCTCCTGACCTGAAGGCAGAATTCAGTCCTCCACACCTCAGAGAGGGACGAGGACAGAGGACAGACCAGGGCGGGTCCAAGAACATCAGGTGCAGGGACTGACCTGGAAGGTGAGCTGCTACCTGGGGCCTGACTGAGGTCAGAGGTTGGGCATGGATTTTGTGTGGGGCCCACCTGCCCTGGGCTCTGTCTCTTCCTGCCTCACCTACACAGTTAGCTGTATTTTATCATCTAATCAGGACACATCCCAGCTCACACCAACACCCCAAACAACACTCTGTTGCCCAATTACCTGTCATTGCCTGGACCCAGCAGGTATGGGGCTGGCCTCTGGGAAGTTGTTTACCTGCCACATCAGTCATCCCAGCAGCCGTGGGGCCAAGAGACACCTCACTGGTAGCTGGGTGGAAGGCAGCTACAGGATGACATGAGGAAGCACCAGTCTCCATGAAGAGCAGTTTGCCTCTGTCCCCCAGGCCCTGTCCCCAAGTAAGTCAGCACACTACAGCAGCTGATGGTGGACCAGTCTAGTCATGGACAGGGATGGAGCTGTCCCCTTGGGCTCCATGTGCCTATATCTAGAGAGAGAATATAAAGAAGACCGTGGAACACCAGCATTAGAAAAATCATTGCTTTCAAGGTGCCTACATCAAAAGATTTTTTCTTCGACATGTATTTATTGGAGGCCCCTATTATTCAATAGATGTTACTTTCAGTTTGCAATTTAAAACACTGGAGATCAGAAGGGCTAATCAATGTGTTTAGGTGGTACTGTGAGCCAACATGGGGATCCCTTCAGAATCTAGGTTTTGAACTTCTAGAAACAAAAGTCTGGCCCGGAAATCAAAAGGAAGCTTCAGAAAGCAACCTCTTCCTGGCCCAAGGCTTGGCCAACTGGAAAGTGCTTGTGGGGAGTTAGTTAAAACACATACTCCTGAGCACCGCTCCCCAGAGGTTATGATTCAGGAGTCTGTGCTCAAAGTCTTTCATTTCTAACAGACACCAGGTGACCTCACCTGGAGTACTGAGTACTATTGCTCGTGTCTGCAGACAAGCTGTACCTCAGCCGTCCCCACCAACAGATGAACTTGGCTTTATAAAATCTGGAAAGAGAGAGTCAACCCCAAGATTTGTCTGTCTTCTCCCCACCCCTTACATCTGTTTCCTTAAATGTTCCCTCAGTCTGAGCTGTGACTCCTCTACCCACAGCTCCTGCCAGGTTAAGTCTGAATTTGCTTATTCTATCACTAAGGTAGATCTGCTCATCCCTGATTTCCAAAGCATGGTCCTCTGCCTTTCTCCCCCAGGCTTCTTCTCTTCCAGGTCCCGGAGCTGGGCCCCAGCACTGTCGCATGGCGGAAGCGTGGGCAAGGGCTCCTGGAGGGGTTTTGTCTCCCTGGGCTCTAAAGTGCATTCCCATGGAAGAAGCCTCAGTAACTTCCAGACTCAGTGTCTTCACAGAAACCAATTAACGTCACAGCACTTTGCAAGCCAACTCACTTCCCAGGCCTGATTTCCAACAGTAAAAAAGAAGATTCTCTCACAACTTCCAACCATGAGGCCAAGTGACAGTGCAGTGATTTCGGCTGGGTCCTGCTGGGGCATGGCCGGAGGGAGGGCTGTCTGGAACTCTCAGCTTCAACAACTTTTGACCCAAGAATTTTTTAAAAAGTTGTACACATAAAAGTTCTCTCCCTCCATTCTGCTGATGTTGTAAGATTAAAGTACCAGCAAATCTGGTAGATGTCTTTTATTATCTGTGTCAGGAGTTCCAAACCAGTGAAGTCAGACACTGATTCAGTGCTCTCTCTCTCTCTCTCTCTCTCTCTCTCTCTCTCTGTGTGTGTGTGTGAGAGAGAGAGAGAGAGAGAGAGAGAGAATACATATATTTTTTTTTCTAAAAAGCATGGCAGAGGATAGAATTAACCCATTTTAGTGACTCTCACCGAGTGCCAGTTTTCTTATGTGGAATTACTGGGCCGATTGAGTTTAACGTCTGAGAAAGAACTAGCTTAGTCTGTAGCTGAGACTCACAGGAAACTGAGAGCAGACAGGTTGATTTGAGTGGTGGTCAGAGGGACTAAAGATGAAGTGTCCATGCAGCAGGAATGTTTAATCAATTGGGTGGTGTCACAACAGTCTAGGGATGTCAGCCAGCAAATGGGGGAGAGGGAGGTATGAGGAAGTGAGAGGTGTCTGAGTCTGGAAGTAAAATGGACCAGATCTGGACCGCTCAGGCCACACCCCCATTCACCCTCTGCAGGCAGGGCTTCTTGCTGTGGAGAGCAAGGCAATGCATCCAAAGAGGGACAACTTCCCTCTGGAGAGACCTTCCTACTTTAACCGGAAGGGAGAGAGGGCATTAGTGTTCTGTGATTGTCAAATCATTGGACACAACATATAATTAAACTGGCCAAGTTTATTACTTGTTGCAGTGAGGGAAAACACACACCATGGGGAACCATGAGACTCCCAGTGATCAGGTGATGGAAGGACATCTTATAGAATTGGGGCTTAGGTGGGCTGGCTTTGGGGAGGCTTAAGGAAGCAGAAATTCTCTCTAAATTGGATGCAGTCAGAAAGCAAGTACAATTCTGTAATAGGGCCCTTTAATAGGTATTATCTATAGAGTTAGAGGGAGGATAAACTATAACTGATACAGAAGCTGCAGTCATTCATTTCAGTCTAGACAGGTAATAGTTGGCTGTTTTGTGGGTGATCTTGTTTTGCGTCTAGACAAAATTGCCAAGTATCCTTTTCTTATCTCACTTTCCCTAACCTCAGAGGGCTTTGGTTGCGGGAGGTTGTTTATTTGCAACAGGAGAAGAGCTCAGCCTCTTTGTGAGTGTCATCTAGCTTCCAGATGTCAGAGGTTGCTTCATCATTTCTGTTTCCCCTTTCAGTGCAATGTGAAGGCAGAAACAGCATTGATTTCCATTTGGTGTGAAAGCCTCTGGTATGAATTAACTTTCCCTGTGCTATATCTTTGTTGTTCTTTTTTTCTCATTGAAATAGTTTAGGCTGTGTCTCTGCAGAAACCCAGACCACTCTGATAATGAGACAGATCAGAGAGTTGGTGATACCCTAGCCCAGGGCTTGTCTACTGAAAATGTCAACTTCAAATTGGGCCACAGTGATAAGTAACTTCACTTTTTTTTCCTCTGTGATTTTAAGTTCCTTCCTGTCTCATCCGGCAAGGGTTGGACATGGTTAAGCAGTACAAAGAATCCCTGGTGAAGGGGTCAAAGATGGGAAAGAAATGTGAGAAAGCAGCATTTTGTAAAGGGAATTGCTTATTCTTTAATACTTGTGAATATCCCAGCATCCTTCCCAAGGTGTCAGAGGTCATTTGGGGCACAAAGGAGCAGAAGGTGAGGCGACCAGGGTTCAACCGATTTGTCTTCTTGCCCTCTGTCGGGGGAGGCCTGTTTTCCCTGGCCTTGTTGGAAAGGCAGCCCCGGAATGCTCATTTGAGTAGGCTGTATTTTGTAGACACAGTTTTGGGTGGCTGACCTATTGAAGACCAAGGGTGACTCCAGCAATATAATAATAACCTCGCCTATGTAAGCAAGGTGGCATAAGCTAATCCCTCTCTGGGAAACAATACAAGGGTGAGGAGTTGCTTTAAGTGTGTGCCACCTAACAAAATTCTAACAAAAATCTTCAATAACTCACCCCTCTAGACAGTGACACTTCAGCTTTTGATGTATCACCTTCAGTTGATAAAATATAGTCTTCCATAGTATTTTCAATATAGCAAGAACAATAAAGATGCACATAGGAGATTTTCTCAGACTCTCTGGCCTTGGAGGATGTCAGAAGAAGATGCCACATGTGTCGCCTGCAGACACTGATATCTGGCTTCAGTGTATAGACCAGGTCCTTAGGTTCCTGTGTGTCTGGGATTGTAGCCTTTTGCTCAGTTACTTATTGTCAAGTACTAGAAATAATTAAACAGGCATCGCTAGAGACTTGCTTGTCATAATTGGTGTCTATTTGCAGAAATCACAAGTATAGCTTGAAGTTTTGCTTTAAAAATAGTCCTTCCTCTCACCCCCTCATCACTTATTTTCCTGTGGCCTCAGCTGTTAAGAAAAGAGGCTTCGAAGTTGCTTGTGGAGCTGCGACATCCTCTCGGGATGGAGCGGGACATGGCAGCGAGACTGTGACGTGTGATTTCATTAGAGAATGCTAAGAGCACAGGCTGCCCTTTGGAAGTGTAGGTGCAATGTGACCAGCAGAAAATGGAGCAGACTCACCATGGAGCCACTGCCTGCCTGAATACAAAACAGAAAAGCTGTTCCCAGTATCACTAAGTTCAAGCTCAAAAGTAGATCAGTCACCTTCTGCGACAGCACGGGTGGACCTGGTGATCATTATGCCTAGTGAAGTAAGTCAGGCAAAGAAAGACAAATACTGTATGATCTCACTTATGTGTGGAATCTAATGAACACAATAAACTGAGGGACAAGTAGAAACAGAGGCGGGGTCACAAGGAACAGATGGACAGCTGTCAGAGGGGAGGGGAAAGAGGGGACGGGATCAAAGAAGGTGAAGGGATTAGCCAAAAATGTATATACATAACACATGAATACAGACAACAGGGTAGAAATAGCCAGAGGGAAAGAGAGGGAGGGGGCAAAGGGGAAGAAATGGTATGGAAAGAGACTCTGCATGGGGCATGGGGGACCCGAGGGTGTTATATTGAGTGGGACACTTGAAACTATGCCAACACAATACATTAAAAATAAAAATTTTTAAGCCCTGGCCGGTTGGCTCAGCAGTAGAGCGTCGACCTGGTGTGCAGGGGACCCGGGTTCGATTCCTGGCCAGGGCACATAGGAGAAGTGCCCATTTGCTTCTCTACCCCCTCCTCCTTCCTCTCTGTCTCTCTCTTCCCCTCCCGCAGCCAAGGCTCCATTGGAGCAAAGATGGCCCGGGCGCTGGGGATGGCTCCTTGGCCTCTGCCCCAGGCGCTACAGTGGCTCTGGTCGCGGCAGAGCGACGCCCCGGAGGGGCAGAACATCGCCCCTTGGTGGGCAGAGCCTCGCCCCTGGTGGGCGTGCCGGGTAGATCCCGGTCGGGCGCATGTGGGAGTCTGTCTGACTGTCTCTCCCCGTTTCCAGCTTCAGAAAAATACAAAAAAAAAAAAAAAAAAGTTAAAAAAAATAAAAATTTTTAAAAAGAATTGTTATCATAGAGTTTTTAAAAAATGAAAACAACTTAAATTTCAACAGAAAATTGATAGAATATAGTATGATACATTTCTATATTGAATACTTTGGGGCCTTTGGAAAGGATATGATATATTGTTTGAGGTTATCAATGTACAGAATGATCTCATTTATATCAAAATACATAGGTATATATGCATTTAAAGTAAAATAAAGACGTCACGGAAATGGCGCCGTGAGCAGCACGTCCGACAGATCTCCCCAAAATCACAACAAATTTATCAACTAGAAACAGAAAAATTTATCCTCGGAGCATTCCGGAGTTCCACACAAACTGAAAGCGAAAGGACTGTTATCACTTGAATCTGAGAGACGAGAGTGTATTCAAGCCGCGGAGGGAGTGCGTCTGTGTACTATCAACAAGACCACCCTCAGATGCCAATAAGAAAGAGGAAATCGAATATTATGGATACAAAAGAAAGAGAGGTAACACAAATAGATGTGGAAAAATCTATGGAGAAAAGACTTAACATATTGGAAGCCTTGGAGCTAAATGACAGAGAATTTAAAATAGAAATCTTAAAAATACTCAGAGATATACAAGAAAACACAGAAAGGCAATTTAGGGAGATCAGAAAACAACTCAATGAACACAAAGAATATATTACCAAGGAAATTGAAACTATAAAAAAAAATCAAACAGAAATGAAAAACGCAATTTACAACCTGAAAAACGAGGTAACAAGCTTAGCTAACAGAACAGCCCAGATTGAAGTTAGGATTAGTGAAATAGAAGACAAACAACTTGAGGCACAACAGAGAGAAGAAGAAAGAGACTCAAAAATAATAAAAAACGAGAAAGCCCTACAGGAATTGTCTGACTCCATCAGAAAGAATAACATAAGAATAATAGGTATATCAGAGGGAGAAGAGAAAGAAAATGGAATGGAGAATATACTCAAAACAAATAATAGACGAGAACTTCCCAAGCCTGTGGAAAGAACTAAAGCCTCAAATTCAAGAAGCAAACAGAACAAGAAGTTTTCTTAACCCCAACAAACCCACTCCAAGGCACATCATAATAAAGATGACACAAACCAATGACAAAGAAAAAATTCTCAAGGCAGCCAGGGAAAAGAAGAGTACAACATATAAAGGAAGGCCTATTAGATTATCATCAGATTTCTCAGCAGAAACTCTACAAGCTAGAAGAGAGTGGACCCCAATATTTAAAGCCCTGAAAGAGAGGAACTTTCAGCCAAGAATACTATACCCATCAGAGCTATCCTTCAAGTACGAAGGAGATATAAAAACATTCACAAATACAGAAAAGATGAGAGAATTTATCAGCAGAAAGCCCCCACTCCAGGAAATACTAAAGGGGGTTTTCCAACCAGACTCAAAGAACAAAAGAAAACAACACCACAAGTAACAGCTCCACCAAGAACACAATAAAACCAAACTTAAACTGTGACAACAAAGGAAAAAAGGGGGGGAGAGGATGGAGATTAACAGTAGCAAAGGACGATGAAGTGCAGAAATACTCATAAGATAGGGTACTACAATGAATACGGTAGGTACCCTTTTCATTACTTAATGGTAACCACCCTTGAAAAAACCACCACAAAAACATTTGACTTAAAAAAGGTAGCAACAGAGGAAAGAAGTATGGAACACAAACAAACAAAAACAAATGATAGACAAACAAAAGAGAAGAATCAAACAAGATACAAAACTAACAGAAAGCAATTCATAAAATGGCAGTAGGGAACCCACAAGTGTCAATAATTACACTAAATGTAAATGGATTAAACTTACCAATAAAAAGACACAGAGTAGCAGAATGGATTAAAAAAGAAAATCCAACTATATGCTGCCTACAAGAAACACATCTAAGCAACAAGGATAAAAACAAATTCAAAGTGAAAGGCTGGAAAACAATACTCCAAGCAAACAACACCCAAAAAAAGCAGGTGTAGCAATACTCATATCTAATAATGCTGACTACAAGACAGAAAAAGTACTCAGAGACAAAAATGGTCATTTCATAATGATTAAGGGGAAGTTGAATCAAGAAGACATAACAATCCTTAATATATATGCACCAAACCAAGGAGCACCAAAATATATAAGACAGATACTTATTGACCTTAAAACAAAAACTGACAAAAATACAATCATACTTGGAGACCTCAATACACCGCTGACGGCTCTAGATCGGTCATCCAAACAGAGAATCAATAAAGATATAGTGCCTTAAACGAAATACTAGAACACCTGGATATGATAGACATCTACAGGACACTTCATCCCAAAGCGACAGAGTATACATTTTTCTCTAGTGTACATGGAACATTCTCAAGAATTGACCATATGTTGGGCCACAAAGACAATATCAGCAAATTTAGAAAAATTGAAATTGTACCAAGCATATTTTCTGATCATAAAGCCTTGAAACTAGAATTCAACTGCAAAAAAGAGGGGGAAACACCCACAAAAATGTGGAAACTAAACAACATACTTCTAAAAAATGAATGGGTCAAAGAAGAAATAAGCGCAGAGATCAAAAGATATATACAGACAAATGAAAATGAAAATACAACATATCAGAATCTCTGGGATGCAGCAAAAGCAGTAATAAGAGGAAAGTTCATATCACTTCAGGCCTATATGAACAAACAAGAGAGAGCCGAAGTAAACCACTTAACTTCACACCTTAAGGAACTAGAAAAAGAAGAACAAAGACAACCCAAAACCAGCCGAAGAAAGGAGATAATAAAAATCAGAGCAGAAATAAATGAAATAGAGAACAGAAAAACTATAAAAAAAATCAATAAAACAAGGAGCTGGTTCTTTAAAAAGATCAACAAAATTGACAAACCCTTGGCAAGACTCACCAAGGAAAAAAGGCACAGGACTCAAATAAATAAAATCCAAAATGAAAGAGGAGAGATCACCACAGAAATCATAGATATACAAAGAATTATTGTAGAATACTATGAAAAATTATATGCCACCAAATACAACAATCTAGAAGAAATGGATAAATTCCTAGAACAATACAACCTTCCTAGACTGAGTCATGAAGAAGCAGAAAGCCTAAACAGACCAATCAGCAGGGAGGAAATAGAAAAAACTATTAAAAACCTCCCCAAAAATAAAAGTCCAGGCCCAGACGGTTATACTAGTGAATTCTATCAAACATTCAAAGAAGACTTGGTTCCTATTCTACTCAAAGTCTTCCAAAAAATTGAAGAAGAAGCAATACTTCCAAACACATTTTATGAGGCCAACAGAACCCTCATACCAAAACCTGGCAAGGATGGCACAAAGAAAGAAAACTACAGACCAATATCTCTAATGAATACAGATGCTAAAATACTAAACAAAATACTGGCAAACCGAATACAACAACATATTAAAAAAATAATACATCATGATCAAGTGGGATTCATCCCAGAATCTCAAGGATGGTTCAACATATGCAAAACGGTTAACGTAATACACCATATCAATAAAACAAAGAACAAAAACCACATGATCTTATCAATAGATGCAGAAAAGGCTTTTGATAAAATACAACACAATTTTATGTTTAAGACTCTCAACAAAATGGGTATAGAAGGAAAATATCTCAACATGATAAAGGCCATATATGATAAACCATTAGCCAACATGATATTAAACAGCATAAAACTGAGGACTTTCTACCTTAAATCAGGAACAAGACAGGGTTGTCCACTCTCTCCACTCTTATTCAACGTGGTGCTAGAAGTTCTGGCCAGAGCAATCAGACAAGACAAAGAAATAAAAGGCATCCATATCGGAAAAGAAGAAGTAAAGCTATCACTTTTTGCTGATGATATGATCCTATACATCGAAAACCCGAAGGACTCCACAAAAAGATTATTAGAAACAATAAACCAATACAGTAAGGTCGCAGGATACAAAATTAACATACAAAAGTCCATAGCCTTTCTATATGCCAACAATGAAATATTAGAAAACGAACTCAAAAAAATAATCCCCTTCACAATTGCAACAAAAAAAATAAAATACCTAGGAATAAACATAACAAAGAATGTAAAGGACCTATATAGTGAAAATTACAAAGCATTGTTAAGGGAAATCGAAAAAGATACAATGAGATGGAAAAATATTCCTTGTTCTTGGATAGGAAGAATAAATATAATCAAAATGGCCATATTACCCAAAGCAATATACAAATGTAATGCAATTCCCATCAAAATTCCTATGACATTTTTTAAAGAAATGGAACAAAAAATCATCAGATTTATATGGAACTATAAAAAACCCCGAATAGCCAAAACAATCCTAAGGAAAAAGAATGAAGCTGGGGGCATTACAATACCTGACTTTAAACTATATTATAGGGCCACGATAATCAAAACAGCATGGTATTGGCAGAAAAATAGACACTCAGACCAATGGAACAGAATAGAAAGCCCAGAAATAAAACCACATATATATGGTCAAATAATCTTTGATAAAGGGGCCAACAACACACAATGGAGAAAAGAAAGCCTCTTCAACAAATGGTGTTGGGAAAACTGGAAAGCCACATGCAAAAGAATGAAACTCGACTACAGCCTGTCCCCGTGTACTAAAATTAATTCAAAATGGATCAAAGACCTAAATATAAGACCTGAAACAATAAAGTACATAGAAGAAGACATAGGTACTAAACTCATGGACCTGGGTTTTAAAGAACATTTTATGAACTTGACTCCAATGGCAAGAGAAGTGAAGGCAAAGATAAATGAATGGGACTACATCAGAATAAAAAGTTTTTGCTCAGCAAGAGAAACTGATATCAAAATAAACAGACAGCTGATATTTTGATATTTTCAAACGACAGCTCAGATAAGGGCCTAATATCCAAAATTTACAAAGAACTCATAAAACTCAACAACAAACAATCCAATAAAAAAATGGGAAGAGGACATGAACAGACACTTCTCCCAGGAAGAGATACAAATGGCCAACAGATATATGAAAAGATGCTCAGCTTCATTAGTTATTAGAGAAATGCAAATCAAAACTACAATGAGATACCACCTCACCCCTGTTAAATTAGCTATTATCAACAAGACGGATAATAGCAAATGTTGGAGAGGCTGTGGAGAAAAAGGAACCCTCATTCACTGTTGGTGGGACTGTAAAGTAGTACAACCATTATGGAGGAAAGTATGGTGGTTCCTCAAAAAACTGCAAATAGAACTACCTTATGACCCAGCAATCCCTCTACTGGGTATATACCCCAAAACCTCAGAAACATTGATACGTAAAGACACATGTAGCCCCATGTTCATTGCAGCATTGTTCACAGTGGCCAAGACATGGAAACAACCAAAAAGCCCTTCAATAGAAGACTGGATAAAGAAGATGTGGCACATATACACTATGGAATACTACTCAGCCATAAGAAATGATGACATCAGATCATTTACAGCAAAATGGTGGGATCTTGATAACATTATAAGGAGTGAAATAAGTAAATCAGAAAAAAACAAGAACTACATGATTCCATACATTGGTGGAACATAAAAACGAGACTAAGAGACATGGACAAGAGTGTGGTGGTTACCAGGGGTGGGGGGAGGGAGGACATGGGAGGGAGGGAGGGAGAGAGTTACGGGGAGGGGGAGGGGCACAGAGAACTAGATAGAGGGTGGCAGAGGACAATCTGACTTTGGGCGAGGGGTATGCAACATAATTTAATGACAAAATAACCTAGACATGTTTTCTTTGAATGTATGTACCCTGATTTATTAATGTCATCCCATTACCATTAATAAAAATTTATTTTAAAAAAAAAGTAAAATAAATAAATACAGTGAACCAGTCATGAAAATAAGTTATGCAATAATGCTATAAAATGTTACTCATGAAAATACATCTTTCAGATTTTGGGGGTTCACTTTTGGAGGGTTTAATTTATGTTGCCTGTTTCTCCAAATAAACTACTTGAAATAAGTAGCATGTCATGAATAGGTTGTAGGGAATTGGGTTGAGTTTGGTCTAAATTCAATCTGTTCAGAGAGACCATATGTGGATTCGGGGGAGTTACGCCAAATCTATTACTTAAAAAATAAAAACCTAGAGACTTGGCTTTGTTCCGGTCTTGGTTTCACACTTCTTGGTTAACAGTTAAAGAGTTCCTGAGTGACCCTGACTCCTGGTCATTCACAAGCACAGTGGGCAGCCATGTGCACTGCTACATGGGTTTTTATGACAGAAGGAGAATTCCACACTTCTGTGTTAGCACGTATGTTGCTCACTGCTGCTTTGTGCTCATGATTCATCCAGGGGTTCAAGCCACCCCCAAACAGGGTATGGCCAAGGACCCTTGTGTCTGAGAGGCTCCTTGATGCCATGAACCATGAGCAGAGACATTTGATGTCTCCATGATATCGGCTGTGCAGATAAAGGCTGTGCAATGATCCACCATTTTCTGTTCCAACTACTGGTAGGCAGCCAGCTTCAAATTGAAAATGTGCGTGTGTTTGTTTGTATGGGTATGGGATTGTGTGTGTGTGTGTGTGAAAAGGGATGGGAGAAGTAATAAAAATGAGCAGAAACCTAGCCTTCTCTCCACACTGGGGAGAGTGCTCTGTTTCACTCATGCTCCTGAAGGAGACAGGAGTTTCACAGGAGCGTATCCCTACCTCCCAGCTAGGGGTGAGGAGGAAGCCCTCCTATCCCCAGCACGGTGTTTTCTCACTTAGCTTACACATCTGCTCTCCTTTTGTTTTCTCTAGATCTCATATTTGGTGTTTTTGTTAAAACTGTTTTTCGGCTGATGTAGTTGTGAAAGTGTTTTTTTTCCCCCTTAACATTGCATGACTTATCTCTGTGATATTTGGGGGCTTTTGTCCTTCTATAACTCTTCTTTTTTTTATTGTATTTTTCTGAAGTGAGAAGCTGGGAGGCAGACAGACAGACTCCCTCATGCACCCAACAGGGATCCACCCAGCATGCCCACCAAGGGCAATGCTCTGTCATCTGGGGTGCTGCTCCATTGCTACTGGAGCTATTCTAGCACCTGAGGCAGAGGCCATGGAGCCATCCTCAGCACCTGGGCCAACTATACTCTAATAGAGCCTTGGCTGCAGGAAGGGAAGAAAGAGATAGAGAAAAAGGAGAGAGAGAAGGGTGGAGAAGCAGATGGGCACTCTCCTGTGTGCCCTGGCCAGGAATCGAACCCAGGACTTCCACACGCTGGGTAAATGCTCTACCACTGAGCCAGCTGTCCAGTGCCCTTCTATAATTCTTGATAAGAAATCAGACAGAACTTAGATATGGCGGGGTAGAGCAGGAAAGAGGAAAATAATCCACTTGGTGTCTAAGATGTTCTTTATGTAATGATGTCAGAGAATTTTGATTTCTCTTCATGAAAGTGGACCAAAGTCGTCTCCCCTGGGTCCCAGCATAGGAATCCATCCATGCATTGAGTCAACTAGTCCCTCAACGATGAGAATGCATGAAGACTGTGCTGTGGACTTTGAGTGGGGACAAGAGAGGCATGGGGTAGTTAGTATCTTATAAGCTCTTGCCTCATGACCCTTGTTCTGGGGTTATAGGGCACTCTCCTTGGAATGTGAGTTTGATATAAGAGACAATAAGGAATGGTATGGAGCAGAGTTTGCAACTGAGCAGTAACATTTGGACCTGTAAATATTATATAATGCACCTTAGTGCTCATAGGAAGGAAAGATGACAAAATGACTTCTCCAGTAGCTCAGGATAACAACACACCAACCTTTGCTGCCCTTTCTTTCCTCACTACATTGCAAAACTAGGCTCAAGCACCAAGAGGAGACCTATTTTCTCTACTCAATGTGATCTACTTTTGTGGCTGTCCAACCGTGGATCACTGAAAGTGATTAAAAAGTATCTTTCCTGAGGTAGAAAATTATACTTGGCTTTAGGATCATATCCAGACAGTCAGGTTCAGACTAGGCCAACAAGGGAGGGTCCCATGGAGTTTTGAAAGACCAGCCACAGACATGCAGTACTTGGTGGGCTTATTGGTATTATTGACTGTTATTTATGGTAGGGGAGAACAGCTAATTATTGTTATTATCTGTGTGAAAAGGTTCTCTTTTGACCACAAAATTCAGCAAGTCTCCTGAGAAGATTTGAAAACTTCATGTTCTACATGTTACACATTTAAAAAAAAATGTTTGCGGTGGAAAATAAATGCTTTTTTATCCTGCACAGTGTATATGCCAAGATCTAGTGCTCTGTTATCAGACATACCTAGCAAACAAAGTACATTTCTTTCTTTATTGAATTAACTTGACAACAAGGGAGTCACCATGGGTACTTCTAAAAGACACTGAGAAGCAGCCCTTAGACAAGCACAGTTGGTCTTGGCATAGCTTATTCCCCTCTTACTTCTTGCTTTTGTAGTGAGAAGGGACAAATTTATAGCAACATGCCAAGACAGTCATGCAGGAAGTCCCAGCTGTTCTCGCCCAGCAGTATCTGAGACACACATTTTAAGTTGCTTTAATTTTCCTGCCAATTAGACTTTTAAGATGCCAAATCATCTCCAGGCAACCTCTATGACAGCTTAGTATCCTTTGGTAAAGGAGCCTAAGGCCAACAGAGATATTCAAGTGGCAAAATAGCATGGAGCCTGACCAGGCGGTGGTGTACTGGATAGAGCATTGAACTGGGGTGCGGAGGACCCAAGTTCAAGACCCTGAGGTTGCCAGCTTGAGTGCGGGCTCATCTGGTTTGAGCAAAGCTCACCAGCTTGGACTCAAGGTCGCTGGCTCGAGCAAAAGTTTACTCAGTCTGCTGTAGCCCCATGGTCAAGGCACATATGAGAAAGCAATCAATGAACAACTAAGGTGTCGCAACGAAAAACTGATGATTGATGCTTCTCATCTCTTTCTGTTCCTGTCTGTCTGTCCCTATCTATTCCTCTCTCTCTGACTCTGTTTCTGTCTCTGAAAAAAAAATAGCATGGAAAAACATGTACTCTTTCATCCTCCAAAGAAAAATACATGTAGATACTTCTTCTTTTGGAAACATGAGGACACAGGGATAGTCACACTGACGTTAGTGAGGGCTACTAAAGAGACTGGGAATCAGGATTCTCAGCTTAGAACAGGGTTCCTTAACCTCCAAATAATCAACATTTTGGACAAGAGAACCCCTTGTTGTGGAGCTGTCCTGTACATTATAGGATATTCAGAAGCAGCACTGGCCGGTACCACATGACTCCTGTGACATGTCCCTACCTTGAGTCGTGACAGTCCAAAATGTGGCTAGATATTGCCAAATGGTTGCCCCCTGGATGTGTGTGTGTGTGTGTGTGTGTGTGTGTGTGTGTGAGAGAGAGAGAGAGAGAGAGAGAGAGAGAGAGAGAGAGAGAGAGAGAGATTCCCCCTGGTTGAAAACCACCACTGGTCTAAAACAGCCGCCACATAAAAGACCTGCAACAGCTGCTTTTCCTGCATCTGAATTTTTTTTCTTGCTAAACAGATGATACCCAGTGCCCAGGGGTTAGGAAAACATAAAATATTTAGTTATATGGCTTGTTTTGTTGTTGTTGTTGTTGTTGTTGAAATAAATATGCCAAAATTTATGCATTCCAATGTCTGCTGCCTTCAGATTAGTCACCTTGGGGATTTATTTATCCATCCAAGTAGTGCTGAAGCAATGTTAGAATAGTTTAGTCAGGGGTATATCTTTATCCTTTCAAGGTGAGCTGGATTTGGAACAACTGACACTCATGGAGAGCCAAGTTTGGTAAATGAGGTGGGTGAGCAAAGCTGATGAATGCTGTTTATTGTCAGAATCCAAGTGGCACAAGAATGAGATAGACTTTTCCTCATGCCCTGTGAATATACTCTGAAGGCAGCTTCAATAGAAGACTCGTAATTGAGTCACCTCACCGTTGGGGGGATTAGTGAACAATCGTACTCACAGATAAAAGTTCTGAACGATAGCCCACTTTCAGCTTGTCAGTCTTCGGGTATTCATTGTATAAAGAAAATCCCACTCCTTTAGAGTCATAGAATAAGAGAATATATGCGAAAATATTATCAATTCCTGATAAAACTCTTTTTTAAAATGTATTTATTATTATTTGTATTGCTTAAGTCAAACAATAGACATTTAGAGAGCTTTTACCGAATCTTTGCTAAGTGCCTGAACTTCAAAATGACTAATACACAGCCCCTGGTCCTTGAGGTAGTTGCTTTCAAGGGGAGAGACATATTCATGAATACTCTATTTCAGCATAGCGTGGTAAGTACTAAGATAAATCAGAAGCAGGTTGTGACCTGGTTTCTCAACCCAGCACTGCCACTTACGTATTGCCTAAGCTGGGAGAAGTCACTTAATTTTCCCTGCTTTGGTCTCCTGATCTTGTAAAGTGAAGGCACTGACTGACCTTTGTCCCCTCTTTTAGTTGATCCTATGGTCACAGTGGCAGTTTCTCAATACATGTGTATTATAAAGGTCTGTCATGGAACTCTAATCATACGGGAGGTAACTACTAACCATCACATTCATTTAAATCATTACCAGAACAGGAAGATACGCCCAGGTAGATGGTCATGAACCCCAACTGTCAAGAGACTCAACCTGTTACTGGTAGTTCATTATTAAGAATGACCATAAACCAAAGGAATTGTCCAGTCTCCTTCCCGGACCATGCAGGGTTATAATGAGCTATATATAGCTTTAATTGACCACACCTTGCTATATTCTAGGAAAAGGCAAGTAGTGGAAAGTGAAGTAATATGTCTATATTTAAAACGTAACTTATAAATCCTTTGTTATTTATGTTAATGCATTATCGGAAAAAAATATGAGTGACATGCATAATCCTAGGAGCAAATTTGAATGACTTTCAGGATGTCTTTTTCTGACCTCAGCATTCTCAACTATAAGTTGAAGGGATTGAAATGAGAAATAATGGATTCTGAATGGATATAATAGACATAAATATGTTCTCATTGTAGACCTTCTGACAACTGAATGATGAGATATTTTCACTTCCATTGTATATGTGTAAAAAAGTGAAGCTTAGCAAAGTAAACCCTCCCACCCTGACTTACACAATATCTACGGCTTCTAGAGCTGGGACGTAAACATGTCTGATTTCAGAGTTTCTTTCTTTAAACCCCAGCACACCCCTCCACCGTTTGGGTTGTCTATGATTAAGTTCTGAAATTATATGGCTCTTTTTACAACTAACCCAAAGCAGTAATATGAGAGTATTACATATTTACCAACACCTGCAAAATGAAAGAGAAGAGAATGTTTACATCCACTTCCAAATTCAGGGATTTCAAATGACAGCAACTTAAAAATCTGTCAGAAGAGTTGCTTTCTCCTAACATGTGGAAATGGCTTCCAAGGGGTGTCACTGATGCTTGTCCAGAATATTTTAAATTCCCAATGTTTCAGCACTAGAGAAAAAGACAATCCAATTTTCAAATTACATGCCAACACAAAAATAAATGTGCTGTTCTGTTTGGTGGCTCAACCAAGGAGCAGCTTACTCCTTCTCTACTTTTAACTTTCAGCTGTAAGAACAAGGTGATTCAAGAGTTTGCATATTATAATTTTGATAATTAGCTTAAGGTTAAAAGAGTCAATTAAGTGAAATATCAATTTTAAGTATATTTTGTATCATGTTGATTTTTTCAAACAAAATCATAGTGAATTGTAGAGCTAAAATTACCTGCTGGTCCTGAGATGTGGCTCCCAGCAGAGTGACAGAGCAGTCTAGCCATTCATGTCTTTGTTCTCTTATTTGGTCTCCATCCTGGGTGTGAGACAGGTAGGATCTCCTAGTCATTCCAATAGGCAGCTTGTTCATGTCTCCAGTAGACTGTAAGCAGCTCAAGTATTCACTTTGGTCACAGAACTGGGCTTGTCCTGACTCTGCCACTTGCCTTTGGGTGATCTTAGGCACATTCCTTAAAGTCTCTGAGCCTCAGTTCCTCCTCTGTAAAATGGGAATAAAAATACACTGATAGGGCAATTGTGAAACAGAAATGGGATAATCATACAAGGTGTTTAGCTCAGTGTTTTGGTCCATAGTGAGTGATCTATAAATATTGATGATGATGATCATCATTATTATTAACAACAACAGTTTTGTAAAGACACTTAATGGTACTCTGCCAAATTAAAAGAGTAAATAATCCTCTTTGAGAACTTAATATTCTAGGAAGAGATTTCATTTTTGAAACCAGTTTACTTTAAATAAGACCTTATTGTAATAGAGCTTATCACGATGATTGGATTTTTCAGTAGATTATAGGCGTATATAACAAACCCATACACTAATTGCTAAGAGGTATTTGGCCATCTTGCAACAGATATCTTGGGGTTTTGTTTTTCTCTAATGCTTATATTTCAGATTTCTGTTCTGGTTATTATTATTTTTATTTTGTTGTAATCATTTTTAGAACTGAGCTAAAATTAGTTACAATGATTCTGTACATCAGAATTACCAGTGGGACTTTCCAATCTACACATGTCCAAATAACTGTGTTATTTTGGTGTTGAGTCAGGTTTGAAAACCACTGATTGACTTATTCATGAGCTCCTTAAAAACTAGAACCACCAGCTCTTCGGTTTTGTATCCCCTAAAGTGGCTTACAATAACTATTCAGTATAAACCACTGAGTGGTTTTGAGAGTCAGATACCATAGAAGATAATAAAAGAAAAATGAGATTTATATTTCAAACAGAAATTAAGTCTTGCATGTTTTAAGAAATAAATTAATATCTGACAAATTCATAATTGGCCAATGCCACTTTAAATTATGACAATAACAATTTTTTAACTGGTAAGATTATTTTCTAATATTCAATCTCTAGTATTTTTCTGACATCTATATTGGTTTCTACTAAGGAGCAAAGACTACCCAGAATTAACAAATAGTTTAAATACCTGTCCCTCAGGGATCTAGTGACAGGTTGTGCTACCTGGATAAGGTTGACAAGGCACTGTTCTGAGAAGGACACATTGTTGTCATTAATCATATTTCTGTTCTTTAAATGCATCAACCAACCCAGCAGATTCTGTGGCAAATAAACATATGTCCATCTTAGGGTGAGGTCATGTGTGTCTGCCTACACCTGGTTGTTATAGTAAAACTGAAAATGGTTCATTAAGCTGCTTCTAGGATCTCTGTCACCCTTGTTGACAACTTGTTGTGACTGGGGTAATTGTGCAGCTAATTTCAGGAGCTAGCTAATCGTGGGCCCCTGGGAGGCAAGTTTTCCAAACCCCCATGTGGTCCTGCCTGTTGCCATGTAGCTTGTGATAACAGCAGGTGCACCTCCAGATGGGCATGACCCACTGAATCCTTCCCACTTTGGCTCCATCAGCAGAGAGATAGGGAGGAACAAAGTAAGAGTGCGTAGCATATGTTTCAGAATCCATTAATAGCAGAAAGGTTTGGTCAGACATGGTGCTCTGTCAACTGGGTTATATGTAAACTGAATTAAAATGAGAGGCAATTTCCTTTTTAAAAACAGGGATCAACACATTTGAGAATCGTTGATACGCTCAATAATAATAAACTTAACAGTTATGTTAATGGGGGAACAGTGAAAAGGAGTGACCCAAAAGGGAGCTGATAATAACAGTGCCCCAACAACTTCTGTTGTCTATGTTCTTATATTCACATGCCTGAAATGACTTGCCCAAAGTCATTTCTCCCTAGATCAAAATCTCCTATAACCATGTCTAGTTTTCTCTCCACTGACATAGGCCATCTCTGGGTAGTAAAGCTCATCATTGTAGTAAAGTTCTCAGGAACGTCAAGATGCTTAATACTTTTTGAAGGAAAGGGTGATTGGGTAGTCAAGATAAATAGCCTGGTTTTGTAAACAATCATTTTATATACATTAAAAATTGAAGCCAAAGGAAACCATGTGATGCCCAAAGGAAAAAGATACACCAGTGGAAAGAAAAATAAAGTATGAAGTATGATGAGCAGAAGTTCTTCTCTTCTCCTCCTGATTTTGTCCTCATTCGTTCCAACCCAGACCACCACTCCCTCATGCCCCCTGTCCCTGTCTTACATGCGACCTACTCTTGTGATTAGGGTTGCATGTCTCATTTTAAGCTCTCTAAAAAAAGCATTTTCAGCTGTCAAGAATTGTTCAGGTGCATGTTTATTCTTGGATTGCATAACTCAAAGACAACTAGGTCTTCAAAAATTCCGACTTCCTAGTGCAGAATTCTGAGCAGAGAAAGATGATTTGTATAATGGATTACTACCTTTATTCCAACCAAGTACACTAAGAGAAACAGGTAGAGATTTGAGACTAGGCATTCATACTTCAAGGCACATTTTTTGCCCATATTTGCTAGATGTTGTTCATTTCAAGTTAAATCTGATGCTGTATGAACCCAGAAGTTTCCAGGAAGACCTCACAGGGAAAGTGATTATATATAACAAGTAGGAATTTGCCATATGGAAAAAAAAAATTCTGAGGCAGGAGGGCTACTAACACAAGTCATAAGAAATGTAAAGTAGGCAAGAATATTCATGTAGGCAGAGACCAAGATTGAGAAGGTCTTTAATGGGGCTGAAACTTAGCTCATGTGGGAGAGAGCCAGAGAAAACAACCAGCAGGGTAGAGAGTGGGATGAGTCCCTTGTGTGTTGAGCCTTTTATTTGATAAAGAAAACAGGGCTCTTTCTTTTATCATTTTAAATACATACATGTACAGGGAGACTGTATCTATGGCTATAGCCCCACTGTGACCAGTTTTAAAATCAGCCAACTTCATTGACTAAAATTCTCAGGATCTGGCCATTCTTAGAAATAGGCTATTTCTGTTCTCTCTAAGCTCACATGACTTCATGTCGCAGTAGATAAATTAGATAAAGACGACCGAGTTCTGAAATGTAATCATCACCATGAAATTTAATATTCAGCATGCCAGAATATTGCATTTCTTTTTGCACCCTCTTTCAAATGTTCCCTCAAAAAATAAATAAATAAAAGGCATATTTCCACATGTTTTCAAAGCAACAAAATGAAGCGAGGCAGTTGAGTGATATAATTTAATTGCAAAATAGTATCGACTCAATATCTTGAGACTGAGATCTATGTGGCCCTTCAAGAGAAATGAGCAGGAGAAATACTGAATTGCATACTCATTGAATGAATGAAGAAACATTTATTGCCCAGGCAGCAGTAAGTGAGAACCTGAAATTCAAACACTGGGAGGGATCTGGGATCTCTCCCACGCTCCTTAGAGCAACTCCATTTTAAGCATATGAAAACTAGAGGCTACAAGTCCAGGAGAAATCTAGCAGAGTTAGTCCTAAAATCCAGGCTCCTGGGCTTGGACTCCAGGGGTTCCTTTCTATTATGTCAGTCTTCTCACCACTGAGGTTATGTTTGTCCCATTTTTCTTTTGCAAGAAGCCCTCTGTCCCTTGTACCTGTGGAAGTCCACCGCATGTTCAGACCTCCTGCCGGGTTGTGGGAACACAACAAGGGATGAATGGAAACAGGGTCCCTAAGAGCCTGCAGCTCATGCTTCACTGAGGCTAGATATGAGTGTTACACTAATCAAGCCACATTGGTGTGGAATGACCAGCTAGAAGGAATGCCAAGTGTGAAGGTACATGGTCCAGTGTGAGCACACATCACAGGGACCTAGTGATCAGGATATTGGCTGGTATTTCATCTTCTTAAAAATCCTAGCAATCCAAAGGTTCAAGTATGTTTGCCTCAAAAAAAAAAAAATCTGCTCTGAGGGTTTGAGATTTCTTTGATAGTGTAGAAAACTTGTCATCATCTCATTTAAAGTTTTTCTAGCCCTTGCCACGAACTATGCAACAAAATAGGGCTGGTGAATTCTGCCCACTGGAAGAACAGAAATCCGTTCCATGTACAGCTTTTTATTTCAAGGTGCCGGTCTAAAGGCATAAAGTTGTCAAAACTAGTTACCAGTCCCAAATTCCGAAACAAAAAAAATAAAGAACATTTCACAAAGACTTCAAGTAACAAATAAGAGATTTTGATTTTTTTTTTTTTTTTTTTTTTTGCATTTTTCTGAAGCTGGAAACAGGGAGATACAGTCAGACAGACTCCCGCATGCGCCCGACCGGGATCCACCCAGCACGCCCACCATGGGGCGATGCTCTGCCCACCAGGGGACGATGCTCTGCCCATCCTGGGCGTCGCCATGTTGCGACCAGAGCCACTCTAGCGCCTGAGGCAGAGGCCACAGAGCCATCCCCAGCGCCCGGGCCATCTTTGCTCCAATGGAGCCTTGGCTGCGGGAGGGGAAGAAAGAGACAGAGAGGAAAGCGCGGCGGAGGGGTGGAGAAGCAAATGGGCGCTTCTCCTGTGTGCCCTGGCCGGGAATCGAACCTGGGTCCTCCGCACGCTAGGCCGACGCTCTACCGCTGAGCGAGATTTTGATTTCTGTAAGCAAGACCTGTATCAGACTTTAAGAGGCAATTTTCTGAGGAAATTAATATTGTCAATAGTTGCTCTCCTTTATAAATATCTAGGAAATTTTCCCTGGCCTTGTCTTTGGACAAGATTGAGCACCTGATTTTTCTGATTTATATTATGTGCCCAGATGACCGTTATTGTATTCCTTTGAGCATGGTGTAAGAAAGATGAAATTTTTACTTGGTTACCTGGTTTTCTATTGCCTTGACAGTCTTCCTCCTGGAATGTGTATCTAAGCCCTGAAGATGAGAGCTGGAATCCCATGAAAATTCACAGTATCCTCTGCGTAACGGAGATAGGACCTTCCATGCTAACATTAAATTCCACACTTAAGCTCAGGTGGAGATAAAGGAAGAAATGGAGGGAAACAGCAAGTGAAAAGAGGGACTCAAAGAGAGATGGGCTGGGCAGCAGACCTGGGGTCAGGCGGTGGGTTTGTAGCAAACAGCTCTCGTGGGACATCCCTTATGAGATTTCTGTAGACTTGGCTGAAATCAAACACACCTCTTTCATTTTCTTTTTATTATTATTATTAATTTTAATGGGTGACATTAATCAATCAGGGTACATAGGTTCAGAGAAAACATCTCCAGGTTATTTTGACATTTGATTATGTTGCATACCCATCACCCAAAGTCATATAGTCTTCTGTCACCTTCTATCTGGTTTTCTTTGTGCCCCTCCCCTTCCCCTGCCCCCTCCTTCTCCTCCCCGCCTCCGGTAACCACCACACTCTTGTCCATGTCCTTGAGTCTCATTTTTATGTCCCACCCATGTATGGAATCATATAGTCCTTATTTTTTTCTGATTTACTTATTTCACTCTATATAATGTTATCAAGGTCCATCCATGTTGTTGTAAATGATCCGATGTCATCATTTCTTATGGCTGAGTAGTATTCCATAATGTATACGTACCACATCTTCTTTATCCAGTCTTCTATTGAAGGGCTTTTTGGTTGTTTCCATGTCTTGGCCACTGTGAACAATGCTGCAATGAACATGGGGCTGCATGTGTCTTTACGTACCAGTGTTTTTGAGTCTTGGGGGTATATACCCAGTAGAGAGATTGCTGGGTCATATGGTAGTTCTATTTTTAATTTTTTGAGGAACCACCATACTTTCTTCCATAACGGTTGTACTACTTTACATTCCCACCAACAGTGAATGAGGGTTCCTTTTTCTCCACAGCCTCTCCAACACTTGTTATTACCTGTCTTGTTAATAATAGCTAATCTAACAGGTGTGAGGTTATATCTCATTGTAGTTTTGATTTACATTTCTCTAATAGCTAATGAAGATGAGCATCTTTTTATATATCTGTTGGCCATTTGTATTTCTTCCTGGGAGAAGTGTCTGTTCATGTCCTCTCCCCATTTTTTTATTGGTTTGTTTGCTTGTTTGTTGTTGAGTTTTTTGAGTTCTTTGTATATTTTGGATATTAGGCCCTTATCTGTGCTGTTGTTTGAAAATATCATCTCCCATTTAGTTAGCTGTCTGTTTGTTTTGTTGTCAGTTTCTTTTGTTGTGCAAAAGCTTCTTAGGCTGATGTAGTCCCATTCATTTATCTTTGCCTTCACTTCCCTTGCCTTTGAAGTCAAATTCATAAAGTGCTCTTTGTAACCAAGGTCCATGAGTTTAGTACCTATGTCTTCTTCTATGTAATTTATTGTTTCAGGTCTTATATTTAGTCTTTGATCCATTTTGAATTAATTTTAGTACAGGGGGACAGGCTGTAGTCGAGTTTCATTCTTTTGCATGTGGCTTTCCAGTTTTCCCAGATCATTTATTGAAGAGGCTTTCTTTTCTCCATTGTGTGTTGTTGGCCCCTTTATCAAAAAGTATTTGACCATATATATGTGGTTTTATTTCTGGGCTTCCTATTCTGTTCCATTTGTCTGAGTGTCTATTTTTCTGCCAATACCATGCTGTTTTGATTGTCGTGGCTCTATAATATAGTTTGAGGTCAGGTATTGTAATGCCACAGCTTTGTTCTTTTTCCTTAGGATTGCTCTGGCTATTTGGGTTTTTTTATAGTTCCATATAAACCTGATGATTTTTTTGTTCCATTTCTTTAAAAAAAAAACTGACATTGGAATTTTGATGGGAATTGCATTACATTTGTATATTGCTTTGGGTAATATAGTCATTTTGACTATATTTATTATTCCTATCCAAGAACAAGGAATATTTTTCCATTTCATTATATCTTTTTCGATTTCCCTTAACAATGCTTTATAGTTTTCATTATATAGGTTCTTTACATTCTTTGTTATGTTTATTCCTAGGTATTTTATTTTTTTTGTTGCAACCATGAAGGAGATTGTTTTTTTTTAGCTCATTTTCTGATGTTCCATTGTTGGCATATAGGAAGGCAATAGACTTTTGTATATTAATTTTGTATCCTGCGATCTTACTATATTGGTTTATTGTTTCTAGTAGTCTTTTTGTGAAGTTTTTGGGGTTTTTGATGTACAGGATCATATCATCTGCAAAACGTGAAACCTTTACTTCTTCTTCCCCAATATGAATGCCTTTTATTTCTTTGTCTTGTCTGATTGCTCTGGCTAGAACTTCCAGCACTACATTGAATAAGAGTGGTGAGAGTGGACAACCTTGTCTTATTCCTGATTTAAGGGGGAAAGTCCTTAGTTTTATGCCATTTAATATGATGTTAGCTGATGGTTTATCATAAATGGCCTTTATTATGTTGAGATATTTTCCTTCTATACCCATTTTGTTAAGTGTTTTAAACATAAAATGATGTTGTATTTTATCGAGTGCCTTTTCTGCATCTATTGATAAGATCATGTGGGTTTTGTTCTTTGTTTTGTCGATATGGTATATTACGTGAACCGTTTTGGGGTGCTTTTTTTAAATTTTTCTGAAGCTGGAAACAGGGAGGCAGTCAGACAGACTCCTGCATGCGCCCAACAGGGATCCACCCGGGATGCCCACCAGGGGGCGATGCTCTGCCCATCTGGGGCGTTGCTCTGTTGCAACCAAGCCATTCCAGCACCTGAGGCAGAGGCCATAGAGCCATCCTCAGCGCCCGGGCCAACTTTGCTCCAATGGAGCCTTGGCTGAGGGAAGGGAAGAGAGAGACGGAGAAGAAGGAGAGGGGGAGGGGTGGAGAAGCAGATGAGCACTTCTCCTGTGTGCCCTGGCCGGAAATCGAACCCGGGACTCCCACACACCAGGCCGATGCTCTTTACGTTAACCATTTTACGTATGTTGAACCTTGTGATTCTGGGATGAATCCCACTTGATCATGATGAATAATTTTTTTAATGTGTTGTTGTATTTGATTTGCTAGTATTTTGTTTAGTATTTTAGCATCTGTATTCATTAGAGGTATTGGTCTGTAATTTTCTTTTTTTGTCTTGTCCTTGCCAGGTTTTAGTACCTCCTTCATTTTCAATGAGTAAAACAGAGAAGAAATGAAAAGCATGAGAGAATTAGGTTCTTGGGGGCAGGAGAGGAACTGAAGGGGAGCCTAGGCCAGGTTTAGGATGTTTCAAGCCCAGTCATTTCTAGGATTCTCATTGTGGAAATGACCTTGAATCGTGTAAAGCAAGGGTACTCAACCAGCATGTTGCAAACTGTGCACTGAGTTGTCAGATTGTGATCAATGAGCATTTTTAGACTTTGTTGTAAGCATAAAGAAGCAGGCAGCCCATCATGTATAGTATATGAAGAAGGAAAGACAGATATTTAGCTCAGAGGAGGAGGATTTGGCTTCCACAGCTCTGTAGTCCCTTGAATTAAAAATGTTCTATGTGAAACTGCTTAAACACTTGAGGAAGAGGTAACTTGTGATGCAGGGGAATAATGTAAACTCCTGGGTGTATGAGTGACATCTTCATCAATTTCAACCACTGTGCAGTCTTCTGCAGCCAGATATCAGCTCAACTGAGCACACTGGGCAACACAGGGGAGAGCTGGACTGAGTTTTCTGCAGCAAAATAGCCCAGAATATGAACAGCAACATAACCCACATGTGTGCTGTGGCATTCCGGTCTTTGCCCAGATGTTCATGGGCACAGCGAGGGTGGAACACAGTCAGCACAGTGCTAAGGGACAGACAGGGGATGAGTGCTTCATAACCGTAGGGTGATTTAGAGACACCGTGATACATGTGATTGTGTTATAATAATTTCTCACTTGCTTTGTGCTTTTTTTGGTCTTAATCTCAAGTGTGCATCAAAAACTTCTAGCATTTTAAGGTGTTATTTAAATCTCCAAAGTATAAGAAGCACTGCTTTAAACCCTTGGGCCTTGTTATGTAGGAAAGGGGTAGGCTGCTTTTGACAACCCTTCACCTCAACCCCCCTCCCGCACCCAGTGATTCAGGATATGCTCTAGCTGCCCCAGTTTATAAAGGAATGTTGACTTCTGGGGGGGGGGGGTCCTGTTAACACTCTCTGTGGCAGAAGTTAGTATAACAAAGGGTTAAAGACTCTGGGCACTTTTCCTAACAAGAGTACTTGACATCTCTGAATTTGGAAGGAGCTATGTCCCTGACAATAAACAGTCCTTCATGGAAGCTGTTTGATTAACATAATGACATTTTTTATACAGACATAGCACTTTGGCCATCTGAGTGTTCCTTTGTTTCTAGCATCATATTTAGTATCCTAACAGCCTCTAATGAGCCCTGGCATTCTTTAATTACAAAAAATAAAATTAAAAAAGAAAACCTTATTTAGAAATAAAAGAACACACATAAGAACAATGGTCTGGGCACACTGAAACAGCTCCTGGATAGAAGTAGGGGTCTTTGCCTTGCGTATATACAGCTGGTAACCTATCAGTCCTAGGTCTCATATTTTTGCATTAACAGCCATTACCTGTTGTTGGCTATTATTAATAAATCATAGGAAGGATTAGCAAGTTGCATTATAGTCACCTAGGGATTTTGCATTATATGTTTTAGATAAAGGTACTGGATAAATTAGAGCTGGTACTGAGATGTGTGATTATTACTTGACCTTATTAAACCCTACCACTTTTCATTACCCCTGGCAGGCTTCCCAGGGCTCAGTATTCTTATACTCTGAAAGTGGCAGCTTGTTCTCATTCATAGAAAGTTCAAAGGCTCCCTCTGTGCCAGGCACTCATGGCTCACCTGCAGGTCTTGATCTCTCCCAGTGCCCTTTTACTTAGTGCACCTGCATGTTAGAGAGAGCCAAGCACCTAGTGTCCCCCACATCACCTCTGGCCCAATGCCCTGGGGATCTAAAACCCTACTAAAGCACCCCCCCAGTAATTACTCTATTTGTAAGTTGTCATTTTATGATGGTTATGGTTTTGTCATAATGTTTGCAAAAACATCTTTGTCTTATTCACTAGTTAAACTAGAGTGAGAGATATTGATATTGCAAAAGATTACCAGGAATGACTGGGTTCCTCCTCCCTGCCCCTGCTGTTCTCACACCAACTCAAAATCCTGTACTCAGTTTGTGACATCAGATGTAAATATACAAAATACTGTGTTCCCAACAGGATTTCTAAGCTATACTGTAATTATTTCTTTTTACCCTCCTGCATGTATTTAAGACAATGGGACATTGGGGTCCATTTGGTCCCCGGATTAAACCATAATATCACACATAAGTATATGTGTTTTGAAAACAGCACCCACAACAGCTGCTTCCTTAACTCATTTAGGAAAAGAGGCTGATACTATTAATTTAGCACACAACATGAGAAACTCCTTACACCAGAGAATCCCATGAAGGGTTACACAGCCACATGGGAAAGTATTTGTTTCTCCAGGTACCTACCTGTCTGCCGGAGAACATTCCTACAACATCTCCATGTACTAGCTTTACTTCTTACTTTCAAGGAGCCCCATGTAATTTTTCTGTAAATTTAAAACTTCTCTGGCCCTGGCCAGTTGGCTCAGTGGTAAAATGACAACCATGTATGCGGAAGTCCCAGGTTCAATTCCCAGTCAGGGCACACAGAAGAGGCAACCATCTGCTTCTCCACCCCTCCCCCTCTCCTCTTACTCTCTCTCCTCATCCCGCAGCCATCAGTTCCGGATGCTGAATATGGCTCCATGGAGCCTCCACCTCAGGCACTAAAAATACCTCAGTTGCAAGCATGACTCCAGAGGGGCAGAGCATCAGCCCCAGATGGGTGTTGCCAAGTGGAACCCAGTCAGGGTGCATGTGGAAGTCTGTCTCTCTATCTCCCCTACTCTCACTTAAAAAATGAAGAAAAACTTCTCTAAAAATCAGTCATTAGAAAATATTTTATTTGGATAAAATATAGTAAGTATAAGGCAAAAATTAAATATAGAGTTGGCCATGAGTTAAGAGCAATTTTGACTGAAACAGAAAAGTAAAAAATCTATAAAAGTTTGTGTCTTTAACTGTACTGAATATATACATGGAAAATAACAAAACATGGTAGTTGGTTGTATGCATCGCTATTTTTTCCTTTCACTGGTAGTTTGCATTGGTGGCTCTGCTCAGAAAACAACAGTTACTTCATGACTGTTCTCCTCTAGAGCATCAGAATGATACAAGTAGGTAAAGCTGGCCCGGAGTGGTCCGAACAAGAGGGACACATTCTGGACAGGGGGCGGGGGGGGGAGTGTTGAACATAACGAGGTTTCATTTCACCTCTGCTGCAGAGTGAGAACAGGGCGCGGCAGGCTGCCCACCCCGTTCCTCATGCCCAGAGTCCACATCTACCCAGTAACAGAGTTGGACTAGGTGGTGTCTAAACTTCATTCTTGCTTGCAAATCTTTTTGCCTTGTCTGATTACATTTAACGAAGACATAATTTGGAAAAAAATCTCAAAGAAAACCTACGCCAGCAGAGATCATTTCATTTTGAGACAAATCTAATGTTGACTTACTTCATCAATTCCTATTTGAACTTCTAAAAAGAAATTTCCCATATTGGTATCCTGACTACCCTGACTGGATCATTACATGCTTTTACAGAACCATTGAACTTCCTTTTATTTTTCTCACTGGTTTATGATTACACTTATTATCATTATTATTATTATTATTATTATTATTATTGTATTTTTTCTAAATGAGAAGCAGGGAGTCAGAGACAAACTCCCACATGCACCTGACCAGGACCCACCCGGCATGCCCACCAGGGGGTGGTGCTCTGCCCATCTGGGGTGGTGCTCCTCTGCAATTGGAGCCATTCTAGCGCCTGAGGTGGAGGCCATGGAGCTATCCTCAGCACCCGGGCCAACTTTGCTCCAATGGAGCCTTGGCTGCAGGAGGAGAAGAGAGAAACAGAGAAAAAGGAGAGGGGAAAGGGTGGAGAATCAGATGGCACTTCTCCTGTGTGCCCTGGCTGATAATCGAACCTGGGACTTCCACATGCTGGGCTGACACTCTACTGCTGAGCCAACCTGCCAGAGCTGATTACACATATTTTTATGATCATCTTGTTAATTCCTGTACATGCACACATGTGCACACATGTGCACACGACACTAAATTGGGAACTGCGAGACCAGGGGATGAATTGGTTTTATGCACCATTCACTCCTCGGTACCTAGAGCCCAGAATAGGCAGGCAATATGTATGTCTTGAATTAAATAAATGAAATAATGAGTGAATATATTTGTTTACTACAATGCAAGTAAAATTTTTAATTATATGAAGTTAAAGAAAATTGTGATTTTTAAAATGTGACTTACTCTGCATGAATGTGGAAGTTTTTCCTAAATGGTATCCAACAGAGGTTGCAGGTTTGAGCTGAAACTTTTCTAATAACAACTTAGGAAATTTAAGTTTTAGTTATCAATACTAATTTCTTTTACATAAATGACCTGCTATTAATTATGTGACCCATAGGCATCAGTCACATTTATATATATTTCTCATCTAAAATTAAATAAATACCTAGTCAAATGAATGAATTAAGTCATAAAAGAAAATGAGAGCTGTGCTGAGTATAAAACTTGCAACAAAAACAACTATTTCCTTAAGTGGCAAAATGGAAATAGAGTTTTCATTTTAGATTCAAGTATTTCTTCAACTGATCATTTGGAGTTTGTATTTTCATTTTGCTGTGGAAAAAGACATCATAAAAAGGTATAAAGTCCTACCTATTATTTGAATAAAAGCTGAAGAAATCTGAAGCCTTAATTATTGAGTCTACTCTTTCTAAAAATAAGTTGCATTTCTGGATGGCTGACTTGGCACTTATTCTTTTGGTCAAGTATGTAACAAACTATTGGGCAGACTACCATTTGCCTCCTTCTAGCCTCTGTTCATGGAGATGATTCTAAATGCTGGCTTAATGCTTGGCCTTTACAACCAATTTATTATTCATGTTTTAGAAGTCCATCTGAAATCATTCCTTTGGAACATGCCCATTAATTCAGAACATCAATTTAGAATTATTTCTTCAAGCCAAGATAATGTCTTACGGCCAAAGGAGAATGATAGACGCCATTTACGAATCAGAGCAAATACAAGACAGTAAAAAAGCAATAGTTTTTTGTTCCTTATCTGAAATGAAAACAGATGCCTAAGGTATAAAGAAGACATTTTCTTCTCAAACAAATAAGCCATCCAGTTCAACATAAGTGAGTAAATAACACAATTAGTCAAACTGTTTGCCTTGTGTGTAGCCAGTATAAGCTTGGGCTTTAGGGGGAAAGTATGTATTATGACCGTGACATGACATTGAGACATTTTCAGTAAGATCAGAAAAATGTCAGAATTCACTATTAGCTGATGTCCTCATTTTCTCCAGGTTTAAGCATGTTGGATTTTTATTATGAGTGAAAATATTCTTAGTCTAGACATGTGTTATGGTTTTAAATTATTTAAATCCACTTCTCAGGATGTAGATACACATTGAGCTTAGCAATTTTTGAGATTTCTACAAACATGAAAGCAACTACTGAGGTTAGAAATTTTGACTTTAGAACTGAATTGACCATTTCCTTCAGCCAAAAGAAAGGCACCTACTCTGCATATAAACAAAGTTAAATTTCCTGTTGCCTAACAGCAGTTCATTTTTAAAATATTCACTGGCTACTTAGAAATATTTTGTTTGGGTTTTTAATTATTTTTATTTATGTAAAAGATTTCTGAACCAAAACTAAATTTCAAGTAAACATAACATGTTCATATTGTGTAATAAAGGCTAATCCCTCCATCTGAAGGAAAAAAAAAAACATGCTCTTAATATTTTTAGTTCAGCCCTGGCTAGATAGCTCAGTGGGTTAGAGCATCTTCCCGAAGCACAGAGGTAGCCAGTTCGATCCCCTGTCAGGGCACATGCAGGAAAAGATTGATGATCCTCTCACTCTCTCTAGCTAAAATCAATCAATAAAAAATTTAAAAAATATTTTAGTTCAATTTTCCTATATTATGGAGGTATTAAGTGGCCTCCACATACCTATGCCCTTAGAAGCCCAGTAAGTAGGTAATGGGGTCCACAGCAGGAAAAACAGAGCTGTCAGGATCTATTTCTGACGATCCTCCAGCTTGTGTGAATGGCTTGGATAGTACAGGTGTGTTGAAGGTAATGAGTTCATTACCATTAAACTTTTACATGCTTCTCATGAAGAGAAACTCTATCCTCACTATGTACCTCCGTACCTGCATTCAGATAACTATAGATTTTTGAATCTGCTGTTTTTTCAGTTTTAAGAATATGCAATCTTCTAGGATACGCACAGACATACATACATCATTATTCTTACTTTTGTTAAGAAATTATCCTTCTTAGATAAAATGAATAAAAGGAGGCACCAGTGCTCATGTTTCTATATCTCTAAAGCAAATATTTTAGCCTATTGAAATAACTAGATACATTATAAAATCTTATATATTGGAATTTTGAAATCAACCATCTTCTTTTTTCTATTGATTTACATTTATTGGTATGCTACACTTGAGGGTTTTGCTTCTGCTTTGAAATTTTTCCTACAACAGTTGCTTTTGACTATTTATATATTAAGTCCATATAGAGAATGAGATGTTGAAACTGATAATAGAATATCCATGTTAAATTTACAAAGCGTTCTGCACATCTTACTTTGTACACTCAATAAGACATAGCTTGTGCACTTTATCTTAATCATCAAACTGCCTTTCAGCTCTAGCTTTTTGGGGCCCAGACTTTCTGTACCATTGACAAAGAGTTTGAAGGATAGAGTCGATAACATCTGACTACAGCACAACTGGTAAAACTAAGGTCATTTCCTGAGTCCATGCTTAGGTTTTCTAGTTTAGACTAGAACCTTAAGGTCTCATTTTGGCACACTCTTCTGAGCTCTCTCTTCAGCGCCTAGTACAGAGCCTCTACCGCCTTGCACAGTGCCTGACATACAGGAGTGCTTGGTTCAACAGGATGAAATGAAAACTATGGCATCACTAACCATAAGGGTCCCAGAGTTGGATACCCTGCTTGAGCTGTTGTTACCATGGCGATTCATTAGCAGATATGTGAAATACCCTCTCAGGGACAGTGCTCTCAAAATCATATCCACGTGCTGTGCACTTTTCCAAAAGGGGCAGGTCCCTTTCTGGCTGCCCAGATTTATTACAGAGTAGATAATGAGAGGACTAGGGCTCACTAGACCGCAGCCCCATAACCAAGTCTCACTTAATACAACGACTGAAACAAAGCATTTTGTGGATAGTGGAATTGCAAGTAGAGAGGGGTGTGGACCTGTCTTGATCAAGAAAACATGGCTAAAAATCCTTTGCAATCCAGTTGAACTGTTTAGTTTCAAAGCATTATGCTGGCAACTCAATTTACAACCTATAGGTGCATAGTAACTAGATGGCTTTGAATTATTTTAGAGTCAAGTTACTTGAGATTGGTAACATGCAGGAGATTCTAAGAAATGTACAAAACAAAACAACAACCACAAAAACACCCAGGGGTGATGGAAACACTTTTTCCCCATGACCGTGAGTGTTTCTGCACCACCCTTATAGTCCCAGCATAAGGTAAGAGGTGCAGCACATAGCCCAGGTGAGTTGGGCGCACACACATGGAAAACCCAATGGTGGTCCAACCCATTTACAAATGAAGGGCCAGGAGGGTTTCCAGTTTACATAATTCCAAATCATTTATTTAAATACTTAAATTGGCAGGGTACTTGCAATTTTTCAGGGTGTTCACTGTCATGATTATATCTGAGCTTCCTAATAACCTGGAGTGGGAGTGATGTATTTCCATTTTGCACTCTGCACAGAGTCGGTGACTTGCAGACATGGTTCAAGTGGGGTCACAGTGTGGTTTCAAGAATGACATTTTTATGATCATGAAGGAGGCTGCTTGTCCTGCCATTAATGTAGCCGTGCAGAAATGTGATATTGATGGTGTTGTCCTCCATACATAACCTGTTCCTAGCACAGCCAAGCTGAGATTCAAGAATTCACAGTTCATCAGTCAATCTTACTGGTTCTGTTGTCCACTCAGTTCCACCAGATATAATAATATCATGTAGCTAAGAAAAGTAAATCATTTATGTGTTAATGAAAATAGTAATGAGCAGCATTCTAAAATGAGATTTTAGCAGCAACATCTTTTGCACTTATTTTAAAATACCTTACTTTCCTAGAATATTAACAAGATTTTTGTTTGTTTAATGTCAAACCTTTTTTGCCCCCTAAAATGAAACTGAATACCAGGAATAAGACCTGCTATAAAATACAGTTTATTATTAGTAGCAAAGAAAGCCACACATTTGAAGATTTTTTCAAAAGATTCCTACTTAATGGCTTCCAGTGGGACCCGAGTTCCTAATAACATGAGCAGCAATATTGTGTAAGTTCCTTCCTGCTGATTCCAAGTTTTAGTTGAAAAGTATGCGGTCGTTATTTCACCTGAAAATAGCACTGTCCGTCTGAAACAGGTCCTTCTCAGAGAGACCTGAGCACCCAGGCAGAAGAGTTGATGTAGCCTTCCCTGTCCCGGGAGCAGCCAGCTCACACAGTCCAGAGATGATGTTGGTCATGAGTGCTACTGTCTAATTCACACCAATTTCCCTCTGTGGAGTCCTTTTCAAGTTCAAGCTCAGGTGGTTTGAAAGAAAGTTTTCCAGTCTACAGTGGCGAAGAACAGATGGGATTTCTATCAGCTGTTCTATTCTAGAGCAGAGAACAGAGAACCCCTGGCATTCTTGTCATGTTACAACTTTTAATTAATATATTGTGTCAATTTTACATAAAATATATTTTGTGGTTCCTCAGATAGGTTTGATGTGTTCATATATTAGTTATTTACTTCCATAGTGTCGCGTTATCTAATTTTCAGAGACACTGTGTGTAGTCAAGTTCAAAATTCAGTCATAGGCAACAGCAGTGATTCGAAGCAGATGGCGGTCACCGCGTCCCCCGGCTGGAACTGTTCCTTCACTGTCTCACAGATGCTGCGGATGGGAGGCCCGGGGAGAGCAGCATCTCAGGAAGTCATGCAATTAATGCAATTGGAGGTGTGACTCTGAAACTTTGGAAGTTAATTGAGATCAGAAAAAACATACACAGATACACACACACACACACACACACACACACACACACACACCCCAGAGCCTCTTTTTGAATTTCGACAATGGTTTATGTCCCCACCAGGAGGCACCTCTGGCCTCCTCTGTGCCAGGAACTTTGCTTCTACTCCAGCCTGCATCTATGTTGTAACAACTATTAGATTGTCCCTGCAGGCTCCCCCTGAGATAACCCAGGGTTGGTCTGCCATGAGGCGGCATTTACTTTACCTCTGTTTGAGGGGGAGGGGGTGCATTTTTCCTTTTTATTGACTTTACTGGGGGGACACTGGTTAACAGAATTATAATGGTATAAGGTGTCCAATTCTGCAACACATCATCTGCACATTGTATTGCGTGCTCACTACCCCAAGTCAAGTCTCCGTCCATCACCATTTATCCCACTCTACCCTCCTCCACCTCCCCACATCCCCTCCCCCCTCCCCCTGGCAATCACAACATTGTTGTCCATATCCATGAGTTTCTCTCTCTCTTTTTTTTTCTTTTTTGCTCAGTCCCTCCACCTTAATATGGGGGAATATTTTTTATAGCATCATACATTAATGTAAAAGAGGTTGGGTGGAAAAGGTGATGAGATTAGGCAAAAGAGCAAAACAAAAAAAGCAGACACAGACAACAGTATGGTGATTGCCAGAGGGAAGGGGGTGGAGGCGGCAGAGGGGGTGAGGGGGATAGATGGGCATGGAAGGAGATTTGAATTTGGGAGGTGAACGCATGATGCAACATATGGATGATGTATTATAGAGCTGTACACCTGGGACCTATATCATTTTATTAACCATGTCACCCCAACAAATTCCATAAAAATAAATAAATAAATGAAAAACAAACTGTAGCAAGAATTCTTCTAGGTTCCCATTTTCAAATGCTTTCCTGAAACTCAACCAGACACAGTTGTTAATAATCCTTCTCTTTCATATAGCACATTCTATGTTCAACAACTCTTAGGCTCAAATAGCTAGTTAGTTAATGACTTAATTAAAGCTAGAGTGAGCACCAGCCCTGAGGAAGGACAGCATTATTGTCATTATGTGACCTCGCCAAACCCTGCTTCTGCAACATGCTAAGCACAAACTCAATCAGATAGGCAGGTAATTAATGTGAGCAACTATCAATGTGCATCTGTGAGCACACATTTTGATTAAAAAATTATATTATTTACAAATTTCTTTGTTTCTGCACAAACTTCTCTGAGGTTGAGCTCTTAGCTCTAAAACAACCAGAGGAGACTTACCAGGATGGCTGGCATCCGCTGACAGTGCCGTTGCTACTGCCCCTAACGGACCAAAACCTCCATGTGTCTCACCACTGCCATTTCCTAGTCTCCAGCCACCAGCCCACCTCAGACCATGCTCAAGGGGGTGCTGCATTCTGGTGGGAGCGCGGCTCCCACCCACTTTGTGTCTTCTGGGGAAGCAGAGCTGAAAAGGGAGAAGAACCTGGGGACTCTCTCAGCAGTAGAGCTGCCCTCCCTCCACGGCTATGGCCTACTACCTTCTCGCTGCCGTCAGAAGAAGCTGTTAATGAATTCCAGGCAGAAGGTGATGATGAAATGACTTTGGAGGCAATAATAGAGCAATAATCAAAATGATCTGTGACCATAGTCAGAGAACAGTACCCAGAAGGAGAGTGGAGACACTAGGTTATAGTCGACATGCAAGTTAAAAAATTGCATTATTTTTCAGGTGCTTCTTGTGGAGGAAGCAGAGACAAAGTGGAGTGTTTAAAAGTGAGTGACAAGGACAATAAGAAGGTTCTGACCTGAATTATCTAAGGAAAGGAAATGGAAGTCTGAGATGGAGAAGGGGCGATGCAGGTGGTGGGCTAAGATAGTCTCAGTTATTTTCAAAAACTTCAAGGGCTATCATGATGAAGAGGAACAGACTAGTGTGTGGGCAGAAAGAACCTTCTAACAGTGGGAGCAGTTCAAAGATGACAGGGTCTCACTCAAGAGGCTGTGGGAATTTCAAGTCAGTGAAACATGGCAGAGGTGAGCCCTTGAGAAGGACACTGAATGACAATGGTTCCAGATCAGTTTTCTGTAGAACATTGTGTCCACTAGATGACTATTGATGGGCTATTGAAAGAAATAAAAAGTGTGTGTGTGTGTGTGTGTGGGTGGGTGGGTGGGTGTTGGTGGCTGTGGGACTGTTCTTGGGAACAGGTAAGTTTGGGAAACACCAGTTTGAAATCAGGGAAATATGTTGTTGACTTATTTCAATAACATCTTATTGTACTTACTATGCTATTGTGAATATCGTGAACATCAAAGAGGCTTCAGCATTACCTCAATGTATTTGACCAAAGGAATGTTTATTTGTCTAAAGAATATCTTTCAACATCTCATGAGGTGTTGTCCCATCGAACTCAGTTTAGGAAACATTTTTATATAGAATGTGGTCACTGTTTCTAAATGTCTCAAGGACATTTTCAGACCTGATAACCTCTGCCACTTTTGTGGAAGTGGCGAGGAGGACATAAACAAGGAAGAGGGACACTTATTAACAAATGGGACAGACATATGGCCCCTAAATGGTTTGGCAGTATTTTTTGCATGTTATTAAGTTCTTAGTTCTTTCCTATGTTGTCAAAGAATGCTAATTTAGACAGTTTAAGAAAGTGTTAGGTGAAACGATTTCCCAAAGATAAAACCAACAGAGAACACAATGGAACATGCTCTTCTCAGACTAATTGACTTAAAATTTTGTAATCTTTTGGAACTAATGAAAGACTCTGACTTTGTAGGACTGCAGTCAGGAGGAAATTAAAGAAATAAGAGCTTAATGAGTATTATTATCTTACAGAACAGATGACATATTTCTTTACCCTCTGCACCTGCAGTTGTCACTGATTAAAAGGGAAGAGGCCAAAGAAATCACCCCTGATAATTTTGCATGATTGCGTTGGCTCACAGACACATGAGCACATTAGCACCTAGGATATTATGATCAAATTAAACTCTTTGTGTTCATTTTGCCTGTTCTCATTTCCTCAAACGAATGTGGAATTTCTGAATTTTGCTTTTTGGAACTTGAACATCTACTTTGGATGCTGTAGTCACACTCCTCTTTGAAAGCAGGTGTCACAGACCTGGGATGGTACAAAGTACTACATGCAAAAGGCTGTGATGATAAAATAAACACCCCTCACTTCTGCTCGGGCAGCTGGGACTGAAAAAGTCTCCCATCAGAGTGACCCTGTTTTCTTTAGAAGTAGATGTAGGTTTTCTAAGCCTTTGATACATGGTTCAAAGCTCGCTGGTATACAGAGGACAATCCTAAGAGAAAACCGAGGTAAGACTGTGCTCACAGCTTCTAAGTAGTCTGGTTTTAGGGGTCTTTCTGTTTTGCCAGAGGACAAAGAGCCTGTACAGTGCATAGTGCTAAACATGGGAGTAGTTTTTCTCAAGTGATTCCCCCCTCCTTCTTAAAAAACACCGCCAACAACAAAAAACACCCTTAAACCAGCCTATAACCTACCTTACATTTTCAAAATGGAAATGTGGTTTTAATCTTTTTGTATCATTAAGAATACCAAAGGCGGCCCTGGCCAGTTGGCTCAGCGGTAGAGCGTCAGCCTGGTGTGCAGGGGACCCGGGTTCGATTCCTGGCCAGGGCACATAGGAGAAGTGCCCATTTGCTTCTCCACCCCCCCCTCCTTCCTCTCTGTCTCTCTCTTCCCCTCCCGCAGCGAGGCTCCATTGGAGCAAAGATGGCCCGGGTGCTGGGGATGGCTCCTTGGCACCTGCCCCAGGCGCTAGAGTGGCTCTGGTCACGGCAGAGCGACGCCCCAGAGGGGCAGAGCATCGCCCCCTGGTGGGCAGAGCGTCGCCCCTGGTGGGCGTGCCGGGTGGATCCTGGTCGGGCGCATGCGGGAGTCTGTCTGGCTGTCTCTCCCCATTTCCAGCTTCAGAAAAATACAAAAAAAAAAAAAAAAAGAATACCAAAGGCCACTTTTGATTCCCAGGGGTGGGGGGCTGAGGGGTGGGTGGGGAGGTAGCAGGGCTTGGGGTGAGGGGAAAGAAATGTGCTCATTACAATTTGCTGCTGCCACATCGTTGAGTTCCAGGTTGGGATTTCCAGAAAGCAGACTCTGAGATGCTGAGATTTGTATGCAGCAGTTCTTTTCCCAGCTCCCTTGGGATCAGTGTCTACAGGACAGTGGAGACAACAGGACCGGGTCGAGGGACACAGACTGTGACACAGTGACAACAAAGGTTTTGTCCAAGCCGACTGGATGGTCTGGACCTTAGACGGACTCTCAGAGTTGTTCTCCTCTCTGTGCAAGTGGCGTCACACCCTCCTCCCCAAAGCCAGTCACTGGAGGCTGGTTGTCCCCCGAGAGCGTGTGTGACCTTGAATGAGGTGTCACTCTTTGGCTGAAGGCGGTTCTTGGACAGACACTCAGCTGAGAGCCGATGACCAGCAACAATCCTGGCGGCTACAAGAACGAATGCCCTCAATCCAGAAGCAACAGTCACTATGCATCTAGGCACAGACTAGCTTTGCCAGCCACTGGCCCTACAGTGGCCTATAACTAGGAAAAATGAAGGTGGCTAACATGTATTGACTTTCGATTATGTGGTAAACACTTCAAGCATTAACACTGAAAATAGAGTAGTAGTGGCTAAGATGTACTGAGTTTTTATCTTTCGGGTATTGTGTTAAATTTTATATGTGCATGATTCCATTTAATCGTTACACCGAGTTAATCTTTATTCTCCTTCATGAGTGAGGAACATAAATCTAGGAAGAAGTTAAGTGACTTCCCAAAGTAAGGCAAGTATGCATAACTGAGAGTGCAGGGTCTGAATTCAGACAGTCTGCCCCAAAGTCTTCTTTCTAACCTCTGTGCTAGACCACCTGTCTAAACGGTGTTGTGTTCTTGCAAAAATGCTATGAAGCATGTATCATAGTTCTCCCCGTTTACAAAGAGGAAAAACGAGCAACAGGGAGGTTAAGTACCCTTCCTGAGTTCATGTATTATTAGTAATTCAAATAAGTCTCCTCCTGAGTCTCAAGCTCTTGCTCCTTCAGCTGCCCCCGTATCGATTGTAAGCAGTTCATTAAAACCTGATAAATCCTCACTGAACTTATGAGTCCTTGGAGAGTAGATTTTATTTAGCCACATGAATTTATGAGTCCATGGAACATTTCCATTGGAATAGGAGTATGTGCCAAGAAAGAGGCTGGAACCTTGCTCATGAGCTACAGGAGGCTTCCTGGACATCTCCATTTTTCAATGTTTCCAGGCAAACATTGTAGCTACTCAGAGCTACTAAGCAATTTTTATTTGTAGCAGTTCAGGTAATTCTGGAATCGGCACCATAATTAAGGCAAGAACCATATCTGATTCATCCCTGGGTCCACCCCAACAACAGCCACATGACAGGTGCTCAGGAGACATGTGTTGACATTATGAGGGAATATATGGATGTGATGGAAACCAACAGTTCCTGGGATTTCACCATCAAAGACCATGTTTCTTATACCATTTTCCCTAACAAAGTTCTTTTCCTCTTAATAAATGTATGTGAGTAATAACATATTTCCCGATGTTAGAATTAGAAGCCTCCAGAATTCCACTTGAACTGCCCATAAGCAATAGTTAGACAAGACTAAAATTGAATTGATGGAACTATCCTGCCAATAATAAAGTGTCGTTTCCGTTAACGGCTGTGACCACACTTCATGGGTGACTGATCCCTGTCCTGGCTTTCAGTATGACGACCTCTGATCCCCAGATACAGGAGCCTAAAGCTGAGAGCCACCGAAAGCCAAGGGACAACTCTAGGTAGTCCTTAAGATGTTTCTCTCAAGGAAAGAAAGGAAGAGAGAAAGAAAGGAAAAGGAAAAGGAAAGGGGAAAAAAATGTAAAATTTCCTTTCAGCACAAGTTTAACAGCAGCTCTTTCTTAGTAAATGGAAATCTTCCAAAGAGTAGAAAAGCCAGGCAGGTGCCAGCAGACAGAAACTTCATAATTAAATAAATTGCTCTGGAACTTGGAACGCCCGAATTCCCTGAGCACTCGTGCTGAGTGCGGGCGGGGCTGTTTGGTACTGAGGAAGAGACAGGTGAGAACACTTGATCCTGCACAGAAGTGTTCATCCTCTTGAGACTCTACTCTTGAAAGAAAACCCATTGTCTGCCTCCTGGCAATCTCAGTCCTAAAACCCTGAAGGGTCTTTGTTTAGAATTTGCAAAGCTCCCTTTCTTCCTTTCTTCCTTAGAAAATTAGCAGACAGAATAGTCTCCCACAGCGGGAGTCCCTGTCGGTGGGGAGCTGGCTGAGCCCACCTGCTGTCTCCTCCCGGGGTATATGGCTTATTCTGGAACACTGGCTGGGAGCAAACGATGGGCCTGAGGACACAAGACATTTTGTGAACTCTAAACGTCATTTTCCTTGATGTTTGTATGATCTTATTTGAACTGAAAGTGGATTTGTAACGGCTGTCTTTCATGCCACAATGAAAAGGGCTCCTGTTACCATCACCAGAGGAAATGGACCCATCTTTTGCTTTGATTTGACTGCATTGCTTTTTGTTAAACAAACATGGAAATAAAATAAACTGGCAACCTGCCAGGCATGGGATTGGGGGGGGGGGGGGTGGTGAAATAACTCCTGCGTGCTCCTAAGGACTTGGAACTTGTCCCTTTGACAACTTGAAGCAGCTAGTAGTTAGGGTGATGGTGAAGGGTAGTCATTCCCATGTTCAGTATTCCTGCTGGGACAGTGGTGCTGTGACCCCCAGGATGTGTCTGCACTCAGGGCTGTGACCAGGTCTCTAGGACTAACTCCGTACCTTACATTTGAATAATACCCTCGTAGATATCAGCACCTTGTGTGTGAGTGTGCCTACCTCTGAGTGTCATATTCCTGGTTGCACAGTGAGGGGAAACTGGGACTCAGAGGGATTGCATAATTATATAAGAGTATAAATAAAATGCATTGTCATAGTTAGGGCCAGGTTCTCTCTGAATACCGATAAAATTGATGTGATAGTTTCTGTTTTTAACACGCTTCTCTTTCCCCTACTGGACTGCGGGTACCAGGATGGCAAGGGCTGTTTGTGTTTCTGAGCACCACGTCCTCAGCACACAGAACAATGCGCGGCACATAAGAGGTGCTTTACAAATACTTGTTAAATAGATGTCCTTGTCAGGCTACAAATGAAATTTGAACTTGATTTGGGCAGAGAACCTGAGAAGGTCAAGCAGAGAGGGATTTCTTTCTTTTGCAGCTACCAAGGGAAAAACTCAGAGTGACTATAGGTTTGCTGGTGACTTCAATGAGTTTACGTTTTAAACCTAAATAGTTGTAGCAATTTAGTTGTGCAAGGACCTGGTGCAGATCACAGGAAGTCTTGAGAGGGCATTCATCTCCTATTCAGGAGAATGCTGATCATCTAAATCACCAGAGTTCCTTATGAGGCCATTGTTGTACAGATAATTCATATGATCAGATATGCTGCTTCCTGAACAGAAACAGGTTTAGCAAATAATGCTAGGCCTTGTGTTTATGGAAGTTACGATTTGTGACCTATATGTGCCTTTCTACCTGAGGCTAACCTGAAGCCCTTCCAGGGCTTAAACTTGCACACATGCAAAAGTTTGGCTTTTTATTTTATTTTTTTTTAATTTATTTTTTATTTTTTTTACAGAGACAGAGAGAGAGTCAGAGAGAGGGATAGACAGGGACAGACAGACAGGAATGGAGAGAGATGAGAAGCATCAATCATTAGTTTTTCGTTGCATGTTGCAACACCTTAGTTGTTCATTGATTGCTTTCTCATATATGCCTTGACCGCAGGCCTTCAGCAGACCGAGTAACCCCTTGCTCGAGCCAGCGACCTTGGGCTCAAGCTGGTGAGCTTTTGCTCAAACCAGATGAGCCCGCATTCAAGCTGGAGACCCAGGGTCTCGAACCTGAGTCTTCCGCATCCCAGTCCAACTCTCTGTCCACTGCGTCACCGCCTGGTCAGGCAAGTTTTGCTTTTTTTTGCTGGATGCTTCAGTGCATGAAATGCCAAGCTTTGGGGCAAGAGTTTTCTTTCATTTTGTTTTTTCCTTAATTATGTTTTTAAATGAAAGTTCCAAGCTTTCAGAAATGGCCAGATTGACAGGAATTCATGATTTTAATTAGTTACTTCGGGCTGACTCAATTGTTCAGGGGAAGAAAAACCTATGATCATTATTTTAAATTTTGTCAATTGATGAAGTTTCCCTTTCTCAGGAGAGGTTGCGTTTGGGACAAGCAGTAAGTAACCATTTTAGTCCAGTGCATCGAAGAGTCCAGTACAAATTAGTGAGTTGATTTTGAAGATTCTATTTCATTCACTGAAAGAAATATTTCATTCAAAATTAAATGTGTTTAAATAAAATTTTCCAAAGCTATGTTTTATTATCTATAGTTGTTCATAACTACAAAATATGTTTAGAGAAGTTAGAAAAATAGCATATATCAAATGCATTCATTATAAAAGTATTATGAATGCACCCTTGAATATGAATTTTATATGTATACTTGATAAATGTCTAATAAATTTAAATCTAAAATTATGTTATGATATTTAATAGTTAAAATTAATAATACATTGATAATAGCTAAATGAAAGGAATCTGATGGGGTAGGTTTAATTATAATAAACTTTATATTTATAAAGATGATGATAATGACTGCTATCATTATCATTAGCACAGAATCTCACAGCACTAGATGTATAATGTAGGGAGAGTTGTTTTGCAGATTGACTGGTGAATTTGAAAATTTGCAAGTGAGGTCTGCCAAGTGCAGAAAAGTTAAAATCTGTCAAACAAATAGCAATAAATTCACTAAAATCTGTGGCAGTAGCCACAGTAAGAAAAACAGAGTAGCCTCTTCATGGATTATATTACAGCTAAAAGTACAACCTGTTCATGTGTTCTCCATTATTATTGAGGACTTAGTCTTCCAGGCCTTGTGCTAACAACTGAGATACAGCCGTGAGAAAAGAGATAGTCCTCGTGCTCAAAGAGACTGCAGTTTGGTTGGGGAGACACATATCAGTCCAACACATCAATGTAATTACAATTCGAACTAGTGCTTTGAAGAAGTGACATTTAAACTATCACCTGGAAGATGAGTGAGTTGTCCAAGTAAAGGGGCAGGGAAGAAAAGCCACAAAAAGCAGACAAACAAACAACACAGCAGCATCCACAAAGTTCCCCAGGGAATATTAGGCTGGTCCAGACAAGCAAGACTGAGGATGCAGCTAGAATTCAGTGATGGAGAGAATGACCGGAGATGAACAGGATGAGTCACTGGTGACCATTGTTCTGGGCCCTACAGGTCAGTTAAGGATTTTTATTTTCATCCTCAAAGCACTGAGAGGTGATGGAAGCATTCTGAGTAGGAGACTGAATTAATCTCAGGACTGTTAAGTGAATTAGTAAGTCAAGGCCAGCACATTGATGGTCACTGAGCTCAGCACTTCCAGTGTCTAAATCTTTTCCTTTAAATCTTTTCAAAACCAGTTCTCAGTGCCAGGACATCAGAAGAGCTCTGGCTCCCACTTCTCTCACCTCCTGTTGCTTCCTTGGAGAGAGATTTTCTGGTTCCTATAGTCTTGCCTGATTTTCTTCTAAGAAATCTGAATCTGTTTGAAGATGCCTTTTTTCAGGAGAGGTTCCCATTCCAGAGAAGGGCTTTGAGGCTTCATTGACCGAGCTTTGGTTTCTGGACCTGGTCTTTCACCAACTTAATTTCGAATTTATGATGGGGAAAGCATACTCGGATGTTTCCAAGGACATTTGCCCCAAAGCCTCATCACCGGTCTTGCCCTGACAGCACCAGGATACCCCCAAACCCCATTCTGACTTGGATTGGAATTGTGAAAGTTAGAAAGAAATCCAGCAGGCTCCTTCTTACATCACAAATGGATTACAGCTGGGTGTTGCTCTCTGATTGCATTGCTCCCTTCCCCTTCCTTCTTTGAGACTCTAGCTCCTGGAGAGAGCAGTACACAGGGTGTCACTTGGTGGGTGCTCAGTACAATACCACTTATAGAGAGCCAGGCACTCCGCTAAACACTCTACATGACGAACTACTTTAATCCTCCTTATCATGCCCATTTATTTAATATATATATATATTTTTTTAGAGAAAGCGGGAGAGAGAGAGAGAGAGAGAGAAAGGGGAGGAGCAGGAAGCATCCCCTTTCTTTCACAACTCCCATATGTGCCTTGACCAGGCAAGCCCAGGGTTTCGAACCGGCAACCTCAGTGTTTCAGGTCGACGCTTTATCCCACTGCACCACCACAGGTCAGGCCATGCTCATTTAATAGATGGTAAAACCGAGGCTTGGAGCGTTAACTAACTTGCTCATAATAAATGCTGTTGCTGAAACTTGAGTAGAAATAATCTGGCTCCAGATTAGTTATGTGCTTTGATTTTATTTAAATTTTTATGTATCTTGAAATAATTCTCCTGGTAGTCAGTGAGTTGTCATAAGTAAACAGTCTAAATCTATACTATAAATCCAACATCTATACTATAGATCCTACACTATAAATCTCTAATAAAAAAAGAGAGAGTTAGAAAAGGTGAGGGACCTTTATAAGACAACATTACAGTATTTGTATAATCACATCTTTTTATTCCAAAGAAGACCATTCCATAAATAGGTACTAATTAATAATGTACGAATTCAAAGGGATTTAATAATCACTTCACATTATATAACTTTGCTTAAGATATTTTTCTTTATAATGTTAGTGAACATTATTTAAATTTCTACTAGAAAATTTTAGTCTATAAAGGTGGTGGCAAAATGAATGAATGAATGAATGGGTTTTAGGATCTCAGAGCATTCTGAGAACTTTAAAAGGGAGATAATGAGCCTGACTGGGCGGTTGCTCAGTGGATAAAGCATCGGACTGGGATGCAGAGGACCTAGGTTTGAAACCCCAAGGTCATTGGCTTGAGTGCAGGCTCACCAGACTGAGTGCTGGGTCTCTGGCTTGAGTGTGGGATCATAGACATGACCCCATGGTCACTGGCTTGAGCCCAAGGTCACTGGCTTGAGCAAGGGATCACTCACTCTACTGTAGCCCCCTGGTCAAGGCACATGTGAGAAAGCAATCAACAAACAATTAAGGAGACTAAGGACCCACAACAAAGAATTAATGCTTCTCATCTCTCTTCCTTCCTGCCTGTCTGTCCCTATCTGTCCCTCTCTCTGTCTTTCTCTCTGTCTCTGTCACACACACAAGAAAGTAGAAGATGTAGTACATATATATGATAGAATATTGCCATTTGAAACAACATGGATGGACCTTGAGAATATCATGCTAAACAAAATAAATTAGTCAGAAAAAGCTAAGAGCCATATGCTTTTACTCATATGTGGGATATAAAACTAAAAGTAAAAAATGAAGAAACAAGAAAAAAACCAAAAACTCATAGACACAAACAACAGTATGATGTTTACCATTGGGAAGGGAGGCAGGTAGTAAAGTGTAGAGGGGGCCAAATACATGGTAATGGAAGATGATTTGACTTTAGGTGGTGGGCACACAATGCAATATATGGATCATGTATCATGGAATTGCACACTTGAAACCTGTATAATCTTATTAACTACTGTCAACCCAATAAATTTTGTTAAAAAATAAAAATAAAGGGCTCAATGGAGTGGCAATAAGAAAAAAGATTTAAAGTGCTTCTCTAAATAATTACTGTAACTTGAGTAGCATTTGCTAGTTGTTGTTTTTCGTTTTTTGTTTTTGCTAGTTTTAATCCCGTACATTGAGGTTTTTTTGTTTAGCATAATTCTACTAAGACTATCTGAGTACTTGAGAGTACTTGACTGGCATTATTGTTTGCTTTGTCTTTAGTGTAGTATTGACTTTAGTAAAGATTATCTGAATGGAAAAATAGAAATCTTTCCATTATTCAGAGAAATAGTATTTTATGGAAGGAGACTTGACTTGGGGCGGTGAGCACATGATATAATATACAGATGATGTGTTATAGAACTGTACACCTGAAACATAATTTTATTAATGTCACCCCAATAAAGTCAATAAAAATTAATTTAAAAATAAATAAAAGGGTATACTGGAACACACACACACACACAAAACCCCAAAACATATATTTCATGTGAGTACCACAAACTATTTCAACCGGATGGTTTCCTCAATCCTCAAAGCAATCTATTTTATAGAGAAGCACAGAAGAGCACTCTTGTGTTCACCTAACGTCTCTCTGTGGGGCTAACAATGAATTGCTCTCAATTCAGGCCCAGGAATTCTAATCTTAGAATAGTAGAGAGCATCTGAAAAGATATTTCTATGATGATCATGGTTCTAAGATGGGAATTTGGTTGCGTGGGGACCTTCCATGACTTGGCTCCTCAATGCCTAGGGATCTGGTGGGCCAGACCCTCAGTTGGGTGAACATAGATAGCATTAGCACTGGCCTCCACATCACCCTCACCCCCAGCCTTCACCTCTCCAGCTGAGTGTATCTGTGAAACAGTCATTCTTCCCAGGAAATGCACTGCTTCTGATACTCTTTCCAAAGAGTGTCTGCTTTTCCTAAAATGCCAAAGTGATGATGCTACATTTACAGCAATGTATCATCTGCTCTAGCCAGTCCAGGAGAGGGAGTAATGGGACTCAAGCATGAGTGGCTACACACACGTGGCCACAACACCTGTCTTTGTAATGAACTTGAATCCGCTTGTGTCTGTGCTCCAAGGATCCAGATTTCTCATTTGAAGATAGAATTCTCTTCTGAAACTTGCTGTGAGGGACCACATTTCTCCACCTGCCATTCTATTTTCTGAAGGCATTGGGCACATTAGATTTCTTATATAGTCTTTTAGAAGCAGTTGAATGCTCCTTTATCTGTGTCTAATAGAAAAATGCATATGCTGAAAAATATGGATCGGAATTTTTATGGTATCGCCGTAGGAGTGATGTTGTACACGGCAGTTGACCCCGTTTTGTCTGATTGAGTTTGTTTAGACTCAGTATATCTGAGATTTGGAGAAACATACATTGTATGTTTTTTGGTTTTTTTTATAAATTTTTATTAATGTTAATGGGATGACATTAATAATTCAGGGTACATATATTCAAAGAAAACATGTCTAGGTTATCTTGTCATTAAATTATGTTGCATACCCCTCGCCCAGAGTCAGATTGTCCTCTGTCACCCTCTATCTAGTTTTCTCTGTGCCCCTCCCCCTCCCCCTAATTCTCTCCCTCCCTCCCTCCTGCGTCCTCCCTCCCCTCACCCCTGGTAACCACCACACTCTTGTCCATGTATGTTTTAACTTTACAAACCCAAAAGAACATGTTTGTTTGTTTTTTCCTTGACTTTTATGACTCTATATGCTCCTGATTTTCCTCCTATCCTGTGCCTATATCTTTCTCTTTTATTGACTTAACTTTTCTACTCACCCCTTAAATACTGCTGCAGTCTTCTCTTCTCTTCTCTTCTCTTCTCTTCTCTTCTCTTCTCTTCTCTTCTCTTATGGTTCCTGACCAGTTCTGTATCCTGAATATCGGACCTGACCTACCATATTTCCCCATGTATAAGATGCTCCCATGTATAAGATGCACCTTAATTTTGGGGCTCGAAATTTGAAAAAAAAAGTATTACATAAAGTTATTGAACTCAGGTTTTATTCATCATGAAATTCATACAACTCCTCATCACTGTCAAAACTACCATCCATTAGCTTGTCCTCATCTGTGTCTGATGACAAATCACTGTCTTCAATAATGAGTACAAAAAACAAGTGCACGAAAGCAGGAAATTCAAGTAAAATAATCTACAACCACTGTATAAGACGCACCCAGTTTTTAGACCCCAAATATTTCAGAAAAAAAGTGTATCTTATACATGGGGAAATACGGTAGCCACCAAACAAGATCTCAATTCATGTTTCTTAGCCATCTCAGAACTAGACTGAACTCAGCACAACCACTGGAAAGCCTTCACTCCTATCTTTCTGAGTTTAGTGAGCGATGCTTAGCTGTCAGAATACCACTAGAAATGGAGGCATCATTCATGGCCTGTTTCTCCCTCTCCACGGGCATCCAATTCCACACCAATCAAATGGTGTCATTTTCTCTCCTCAGTTCCTTTCAAATATATCTCTTACTGCCACTGAAATTTAACATGCTCCTGTGTCTAGTCTGCATTACTTCAGTAGCTTTCTCATTGTAATTCCTGCCCTGAGTATTCCCCTCTCTCATTCTTTTGTCCTCACGGAAGGCAACTAATCTCCCCCAATTACAAATCTGAGCATACAATCTCCCTGGTTAACACTTTTCAGTTGTTTTAGACTTCTGAAAGCCCTATATCATCTAGTTCTTTTTTTATATATAATTTTATTTTTTTAATGGGTTGACATCAATAAATCAGGATACATATATTCAAAGATAACTTGTCCAGGTTATCTTGTCATTCAATTATGTTGCATACCCATCACCCAAAGTCAGATTGTCCTCTGTCACCGTCTATCTAGTTTCTTTGTGCTCCTCCCCCTCCCCCTTTCCCTTTCCCTTTCCCTCTCCCCCCTCCCCCCCTGTAACCACCACACTTTTATCAATGTCTCTTAGTCTCACTTTTATGTCCCACCTACGTATATATCATCTAGTTCTTTCTCGTCCCTCCAATATCTTTAAGACTTTTTTAAATTTTGTGATATAACTTTTTTCAGATTCTTAACCATATCATTCTTTCTTTCCCTCCCCCTTCTCTCTCTCTCCATCTCATCCACAAATTTAACATTCACATGTGTGTCTTTACCCTTTCTTTGTTACTATATTATCACCTCTCAGACCTCAGTTTATTTATCCCTTTGTCATGGAGATATCCCTCCCTCTGCCCCCTCAAGTTATAGTAGATGTCACTTCAATGTGTACATCAGTATTAATGTTAACTGTATCTATATGCCTGCATCTTCTATTCCTAAGGGCACACATACCTCTGTCAATAAAGAAATGGTATTTCCTCTGCCCGAAAACGTATTATGTCATCCTCCATCCTGCATTCCCACCATTCCTCAACTAAATCCTGCTGATGCCACCACATTCGGGGAGCATTCATTCCTGTGAGAAGTTTTCCCTGACTTCTCAGGCTGGGCTAGGTGACTCCTCTATGATGCTGTGGGGATGAACCATATTCTATAATAAAAGTCAGATCCCACCACTCTTCTGCTCAAGATCTTCCCAAGACTTCGTTCCCCCGGAGTAGACCCCAACACCCTCCCAGTGGCCGGCAGAGCCTGATGGGCTGCTGTCCTTTCCTCTGTGTCCGTCTGACCTTGGTGGTCACCGCTCTCCCTTTCTTTCTCCAGGCTGACACAGGCTACCCCTTTAGGGCCATGGTAATGGCTGAAATGCTTCCTTAGAAACCCACATGCCTCACTTCCTCATCCTCTTCCAACCTTCCCTGAAATATCCCTGTATCAATGAGGCCTACCAACCACCTCATATTGACTTGCAGTTTGTACCACTCCTCTCTGCCTGCAAACTCCTATCTTTTTTTTCTTCATTTTTATAGCACTTATTCCATCTGATCAAATGATATAATTTACTTATGATTAATTTTTAATTCAATAAAAATAAATTTATTATTAATTTAATGGGGTGATTGATTAATTAGGGTACATTATGTTCAGAAAAACATCTCCAGGTTATTTTAACATTTGATTATGCTGCATACCCATCACCCAAAGTCAAATTGTCTTCCGTCACCTTCTGTCTGGTTTTCTTTGTGCCCCTCCTCACCCCGCCTCGCCTCCCCCCATCCCTTGTAATCACCACCACCCTCTTGTCCATGTCTCTGAGTCTCATTTTTATGTCTCACCTATGTATGGAATCATACAGTTCTTAGTTTTTTCTGATTTACTTATTTCACTCAGTATAATGTTATCAAGTTCCATCCATGTTATTGTAAATGATCCGATGTCATCATTTCTTCATTAATTTTTTTTGATATCTGTCTTTTCTTATTAGAATATAAGCTTCACAAGGGTGGACATTTTTATCTGTTTTGTTTATTCAAGTTTTCTAAGTGCCTTCAGTATTGGTTAGCATATAATAGGTGTTTAGTAAATGGATTTTTAAAAATGAGCTGCTTGCCCTGGCCGGTTGGCTCAGCGGTAGAGCGTCGGCCTGGCGTGTGGGGGACCCAGGTTCGATTCCCGGCCAGGGCATATAGGAGAAGCGCCCATTTGCTTCTCCACCCCCACCCCCCTCCTTCCTCTCTGTCTCTCTCTTCCCCTCCCGCAGCCAAGGCTCCATTGGAGCAAAGATGGCCCGGGCGCTGGAGATGGCTCCTTGGCCTCTGCCCCAGGCACTAGAGTGGCTCTGGTCGTGTGCGGCAGAGCGACGCCCCAGAGGGGCAGAGCGTCGCCCCTGGTGGGCGTGCTGGGTGGATCCCGGTTGGGCGCATGCGGGAGTCTGTCTGACTGTCTCTCCCCGTTTCCAGCTTCAGAAAAGTACAAATAAATAAATAAATAAATAAAATAATAAAAATAAAAATGAGCTGCTTATACTTCCTTGCCTATCTGCCCACCACCAAATCATGAACTCGTTGAACACAGGGCTTTTTGTTGTTATGTCTATTTACAGTATTTAGCACATTTTGTGAAAATAGTGGGTTTATAATAAATGTTTGCTAAGTGCATGTATCCATCTCTGACCTTACCAAGACACAGCGTTGCAATGTTTGCGAGCACACCATGCCAAACCAAAGTTCATGCACCAGAATGTGTTCTTAGTGGAGAAACTTTGCTCTAAACTCTCCCAGCATCTGAGATCTCCAAAAATGCAGAGACCAACCAGTATAGACCAACATGGTGACTATTTCTCCCGCAATGGTTAAGAATTGACCATTTTCCATTTGACCTTCCCCCTTATGCCATTCTATAATGGGGGCATTTATTTGAATAAGGCAGAAAACTAAAGGGAAGCCCGAGCACCATGAACGTGACAAGCAGCGCCTTGACCTCGGTGACTCCTCTTTCTCTTTCCTTCCGCAGAGCCCTGCCCGCCATGATGCAGTGGGTGCGCGCACAGAAGCCGGGAGAGAGCGGCATCAACATCGTCACTGCCGATTTTGTAGAACTCGGTGACTTCATCAACACTGTCATAAAGCTCAACTATGTCTTTGAGGAAGGGGAAGCCAACACCTGATAGGACCATTTGAATGTTCATGAGTAAGATAGAGAGGATTCGTTGTGTTGGGCATATTTTCTGTAAATGCGCTGACCTTGCTATTCCATGGAGTCTCCGAGGGAATTGGGGCTGGTGGTGGGTGGGCAAAGGGAGGATCCACTTCCCGAATGATTAGTACCATAGTCTGCATTAGTATAAATATCTCATTTCCCATTTGATGAGCAAAATCTACTTCTAGTGTTAGAGATGTTAAAAAAAAAAAAAGAACAGTGAATTTTGTTTTTGCTGAATTAGTCTTTGTAACGTATAACTCACGAGTGTCTACTTGATTGTGTTTCTGATTTCAGCCTAGATCTCCCGCGCTCTCATTATCTAACTGAACCGTCTGCTCCCTTGCCCGCTTGCTCTTTTTAATTAGATGTTGTACGGGACTCAGAACAATTCAATATCCCAACAGGACGTGTGTTACATTGTTGTACTAAAAATTTATTTGTTGTATGGGACATGGTATAATATCTTGTGGTCATCTGCCATCGGGCAACTGTTGTTAACTTTTGGTCATAGGAAATATGCATCAGATCAGTTTCCCTGCATCCATAATATTGGAGGCCATAGTCAGTGATTTTTGTTGTTGTTGTTAAACCAAAATAATAATGTTTCACAGTATTTTTATTTAAGGCAGATATTAAATATAGAGTACATAATCCTTTGGAAGAACTATCGTGCCAACTCTATCGTGCAGAGTGAGGGGATGGGGAGGAGAGAGTTGCTATTTTAACTCAAGAATCTCTTAATACTATTGCCCTGGAAATGCCTAATAAGTGAAAAATTATGAAGAATATGTTAAAATCTGAGAACTCTGCAAAGAACTCTTACAAAAGCTCTCCTAACAATTCCCTTGATTTTAAAAGAAGGGGGGAAGAAAAGAAAGAAGAAAGAAATGAAAGATTGTGCAAGCTTTCCTATCAAATTGGGATTTCCAAATATATAATTCTGAATCCCAGACTTCGAGGAACATATTTCATGTGCTTTTTTTTTTTCACTTAAAGTTGAAGAAGGAGGAAGGGTGGCAGAGGGAGTCAGAGAAATGCTTTTGAAATTCTGTCTGTGAAATTTCAAGGATCTGTGAATCATCTCCAGCAGAGTCTGCAATCTGAGCAGACTTATTGAATACCGGCCTGGACTCACCCTTTCTGGGTTCCATCCTACCCTAGGGTCGAGAATGAGGCAGCGGCAAAGTCTTCTGTGGTTCAACACTTGAAGTTAGGTCCACAGGGAAGAAAAACGGTAGCACAACAGTGGGGTTATTGCTTCATCCTTGCTGTCTTTGGGATATTTGACAACCCGAAAATAACCTTCAAAGAGCACAGAAACCTGTACCCACAGGCCTTATGGAAATATCGTGAGGCATTTATAAAAATCTATAAGATTTGCCGAAATCCTTATGATTATGGGTTATTTTATCTTCCTGTTTAGAAATAATCACACCTCACTAGTTCCCTGGGAAAACACAGTCCACGTGAAGTGGGTCCATTGAGATCTAAAAGCGTGCTCTCAGCTTTTAATGAGCCTACATATAAGACAGGTGGTTACATCTCTTAGACCTGGGTCTAAAACCAAGGGAGTTGATTCCAAGATTATATATGTCGAGATTATAAATAATTAAATTGATTACAAGATTATAAGGACTCGTTATCAGAAAATAGTACTTATTAGCAACTGCAGGGAAGAATAACTATTTATACTGAAGAGAATGTTCGTGGAAACTGTATGTTGGTAGACCAAGTAGCATGCAGATACACACATTCTACATTCCAGTTGTGTGTATGTTTCATCCTACACAGCAGATCGATGTAGACCCTCTCCTGTGCGGGCAGAGAGATGTAGAACACAAACGCTGAGACATGGACAGATGCCGTCAGATTCTCCCTTTCAAGAGAAAACATTGATAATGTTAAATAATTTCATTTTCAGGCTGTGATGCCCTTAACAATGTAGGAAAAAGAGTGCTAAGACCTTTGAACATAGAGTAGCTAATCACAATCAAATATTTTTGTAAAGACAATCTAGCTTGGGATTTGATTGCCTGCAAATACAGTTTTCTTTGTTTTGCAGTTTTATTGTCCTTCTATCTCTTTCAGCTGCTTTTTAGTGTGCAGCTGAATATGAGTCCTTTATAAAGGACTGTGGATTATTGAAATGTATGTCCTGTACACTTGCTTTCAGGGCCGATTCTCCCTCTGACAAGTCATTGCTCATCCCTCAGGAGGGTCTTAGCCAAGCACTCTTGGAATGATACAAGAACTTATCACCATGACAGGAAACAGAGCTCTCAACATATTCATGAAAAACGAATAAAACATAGGGGCCACTCTGTTGTGTTTCCTTGAATGAAGATGCTTTCTTATAAAGTTTGCTTAGAGTTAGCTTTGTTTAGCTTGTAATTTCAGCACTGGCAAAACAAGCATGCTGAAGGCTTACTTACTAATTGTGCAATTTCTCAACCAGAGAACGTGCTCTGCTGCTTCTAGTGACATGCGTACTGAAGCCTTGTTTGACAAAGGGTACTTTCAAGCCAATGCTACTGTTTTCACATGAACACACAGCACCTAGGTAGCAGGCACTGGGAGGAATGGGACTTGCCTTAATTTCTAAACAAGGGAGCAGCTAGACTTCCAATGGGGGAGAGTTCACAGGGGAGGGGGGGTCCTTTGAAAAGGGAACAGAGAGAAGGTACCTTGGCTGTGTTCTGTTCATTGGCCCGGCCCTAGAGCACTCTCAGCGGGCAGGCTCTGGGCTTTCAATAAAAAGGTGGGGGTGAGGACTAGTGATATGCAATGGAGAGTTTCCCTTCAACCTGTGCTTCTTTGTCTTAGCTGGGCATTGTGTTTCCAGACAGGTGAGGAGTACAGGGCTACGCATAGCTCCAAAATGGTGGGAGATACATCTTGGTGTGCTTTTTGTTTTGCTTGTTTCTTCAGACTTTATGTCACAAATTCCACAAGGCAAAAAAGGAAAAATCCAACTCTTACCCAATCTACAGCAGGAAGTCAAAGCAGTGGGTAGGATAAAGGAAAATATGCAGAGTATCTTTTTTTTTTTTTGGTTTGCTTTCCTGCATGTAACTCTGAAGGACCAAAATGGAAAACTCCTGCCATTCTCATCCATGTCCCCCTTGTTACTACACAATCCTGTGGACGCAGAGAGTGAGGAGGCATCTTTAAAAGCCTTAGTTATTCTGTACGGCGACCTCAGTATTCACTTTCAGCCATATTGGGAAAAGTCACTTTTCATGGAGTGCCACCTAACAGTGAATGTATTAGAGCATCAAGTATTTGGCATGTATACACCTATGTGTCTACACACATGCAAACGTACACACACATTATTCAAGCTGAAACTGTAACCACTCCACCTAATTCTGTTGCCATCTTAAATCTTAAAATCAATGTCTCCTATGGGGGTATACATAAACATAATGCAAATGTTTAAGGGGAGAAAAATCACTAGGAAACCAATGAAAAATGAGACCTTCATGAATAAGAAATACCTAGCCATAATAGTCTAACTACCTTGTCCATTATACTTCCAGCTGGAGACTTGAACATGGATTTGAACAGAAGTTACAAACAAACAAACCCTCATCTTCATTTAAAGTTGTTTCAAGTTCTTTGAGGTTGTCCCTGGTTAGAATTTTAGACTGGAAAGTTGGAAGTCTCAGGAAATGCACGTAGTCATGAGTTTCTCAGTTCTATGGTCTTATAGACCCAATGACACAACCTTCTAACCTTCGGTCACTCGTCCCAACGAGAGCTCCAACGAGAGTGCTTGCCTTTTGGACTGCTGTTAGAAAAGAATGCACAGTGTCCCTTGGGGAGATAGTAAAGTTTCTAAAAGTATTTTACTTTACAGCTCTTTAGTCTTGTCAACGAGATTTCAGCGACACAACGGTGTAAATGCTGTATTTGCCATAACTTATTGGTGGCCCCTGTGTTGCACTCAGTTTTAAATAATGCTCCAAATTGTTTGTTTCCCCCGTGACCGTGATAAAATATTCTGTAGAATTTGTAAAATGTGTTGATTGAGTCTGTTGATAATTGTGTAATTTTTATTTCATTTGTGAGACTATTTTTAGGTATTAGTTCTAAATATATATTTGTATGAGTCAAACTTATTTGCTTGTATGTGGTATGTGTGTGTAAGCATATTGTATCTTATAAAAATATCAAACTCATCCTAAAGAAAAAGGGCACATTATGAACAGCCTTAATTCATCATCATTTTTTTTGTTGTTGTTGCAATTTGGGATTAAAGTTTGAAGAGAAACTTTCCCTTTGTTAAAAATGGCTTTTAAAAAAATCCTAAAAGGAATGTATTTTAGAGCTTACCTGAGTCCACAAACCACAAACAACAATTCAGCTTGTGATGTACCCCATGCTCTCAAAGGTTGCAACCATCAACTAATTTATTAAATTTACAGCCACACAATTAGACTGAATTCACACTGGTTTCTGTCACCAACAGGACCGGCTTATCCCTAAAGCTATCCTTTCAAACAGAGAACAGATTTAGCTTATAAGGATAAGTTTTCCACGAAAAATGGCCTCTCCAAACCATTCCTTTTTAAAAATTAGATCTTCTCAAGTAAGATGAACTGCCTTGGCTCTCTGAGAGTCACCAAAGACCCATCAACATTAAGCGGTCCCAACACGGTTTCCTTTTCAAAAACCAAGTGCAACGCTCTCTCACACTGCTGCTGTCTACGTATAGTCTAGCAGTAGAAAACTTATGACTAATTTGAGGATCTGCACAGATTCTCATGCCCAAAGCAAAAACTCTGTAACCTTCCTTGGGCCTAGAATCTGGGGATGGAATATTAATCTTATTTTCTCTCTTCCTCCATCCTCAATGACTTTGTTCTCATATTTAGGGTTGCCAAATGAAAAACAGCACCCCTAGTGAAACTGAGGTTTCAGATAAACAATAAATATTTTTAGTATAAGAATTACCCATATATTTCATGAGACATAGCAAAAAATTATTTGTTGTTTATCTGAAATTGAAAATACCTGGGTGTCCTGTAATTTTTCCCCTTACCTGGCAACCCTATCCATTCTGCCTCTCTTTTTCAGCAGGGCTATCTAACAAGGGATAAAATCCTACCTCCTTCCATACTCCCAAGTTAAGATACCTCATAAAAATCAATAGTCCTAATACCCTTCATGACGGAAAATGTTGATTCATGCCAAGTCTAATAAATGTTTTATGAAGGACCAACTCAAAAATAGATGAAATAATCAAGCACATTCCTTTATAAGATTAATGCCACCACATTTAAAGTTTCCCTTCACTGGCCTATTGTGAGGTGCTCAGTGTCCCCCATTACTTAAAGAACAGTCTCCAGTAATTGGAACAACCACAAACACCCACACAGAAAAAAAATGCCTCTGGAAAATGGCATCACCTTCTAACTCAGTACCAGGGCTTCTTTCAAAATCCAGTCTCTTTTGTCTTTCAGAGAGATAGCAAACTACTCCATTACTCACCTCGTTATCACCTTAGGACACATTATTTTTGTCATATTAGAACTGATCATCAGTGGACTTGTAGAAAATCTGACATAAAAAGGAACTTTCTTGACTGCCCAAAGACTAGAGAAGAGTCAGGAATAGACAGCCCTGTTGGTGCCTCCTCAGGAGAGTGGGTGGGGGCCGGGCAGCAGGTGGGGGCCTAGACATGAAGTTAGCATGGGACAGAGAAGTTTGCCGAAGCAAATGGTAACAATTAGCACTTTTTCTGAGGAACTGGAAGACCAAGACAGCCCAGAGTAAGAACAGGGAGCTCTCTAAGTTCAGTTTCCAGGACCATTTGCAGAGAATAAAATCATGGTGGAATTCCTAAAATAGAGCTTCCAAATACTGGTGTATCTAACTGCAAATCCTCTACAGGGTTGGAAAGTGGATGGAGTTTTGGAATATTTTTGGTACCTACCTCGGTTCCTGAAATTCCCATGAGTGGTAAGGAAATATTAATCCTATAGTATAACATTTCCATCTCATGGCCCCACTCGTACTCAGTTGTGTTGATTTGCTTCATTTCTAAAGGATGGGCATTTGCAGAGCTGGTGACATTTCCTTCACTAGATACCAGAAATTCACCAGAGGGAGACAGACCTGTGCCTTCTCTTTTTAGGATCTGGTCATTGATACTTTAACAAATGTAGTGTAAAAAAAAATACATGCTCACAATTCTGTTTAGCACATGTAAATTTTTAAAATAAGGTCGTGTTGTTGATGTGAGAAAAAGTTTCTTTGTATCCAGTGAAATGCTTAATAAAGTCCTGGTACCAGTTATCTTCCTGCTTTTATTTCATATTCATCAACGCTTCATTAGAAGCTAAAAAATGGATCTCTTAAATAGGACATGACTCAGAACTTCAGAAAATATAAATCATTATATTAGGATTTCCTCCATGAAAGAATACATTCTCCACCAATAAAGGCAATCCCAGCATAAGACATGGCATGGCAAAGGAACAGCAGAAGGAAAGACTGTGTTGAGCTCAGAGGCTAATATTAAGGTATGTAGTGGGAAATGGTAGAAGGGTCAGTCTAGAATGGTGGGTTGGGGTTTTATGTATTGTGCCATGGGTTCTATCCTGCAAGTAAGGAATGTGATCTGATATGTTCCCAAGAAGAAGGTGAGGCTTAGTCTGGATATCTGCTGAGCAGAATAGTTACCCAACTAGTCATAGGACTATTGCAAATCATGTTCAAAAGAGAGTACACATGTTCAACATTAAGAAAGCAGAATACATCAAGTTAGAGAGGTTGAGCATGACAGATGAAATGAAGAGCATCACAAGGCAAATGGTCTCAAAAATGGGTGGATAACAAAAAGCAAGGATAGAGTAAAATCAAGGGTCTCAAGACTGAGAGAACCAAGGATTGGCTTAATTGGCCTCAGGCTAGAACATGGATGAGTTGGCCTGGTTAAAAGGTACACAGGTGGGGGAGCTTTCACTCAGGGAGACAGCGATGGTTGTTAAGCAAGGGGTTAACATAATCAGGCTGATATTTTAAAAGGATTGCACTAGGGAGTGGGGAACGATGGAGGAAAGAGGCAGTCAACAGGGGTCAGGAGAGCATTCTTTTGTGAAGTGAAAGAGGGAAAGGCTTAGTTGAAGGTCTGATCTAGGGCCATGTCCATGGGCTGCTGTAGTTTAATCAAGAAGGAGAAAGGTGACATTATGCCAGAGTGTTTTGTCATGATGTCAGGGTCACTTGCAGGATGGGTAGAATTTAGCTTAATGGTGAGGAATAAGGAAGGGACTCTAGATTGAAGAAAAGGAGAGCAGAACACTACAGGAGAGCCAATTTGTCAGACTCCTGAGTCTGAACCCATCTGGTGCCAGATGGGTGTTGATATTCACATCTGGTTCCTGGTATGAGCTCCATCTCCTAGAAAGAACTTGTAAATGAGCCATACTGCCTACTGTTCCATGGTTTCCTGTGTCAGTCCTTTCTAGAAATTTCAGTGCAAATGCCTGTGGTTGGAAACTACACAGTGGGCTTGCTACTGTGTGGGCTTGAGCTACTCAGTGGGCTTGCATTTATCGGAGTCTACTGAGACACTTCCAAAGGTCCTCCACTCTACATTCCCACCATGTCCACAGGATATGAGCACTCCTCATCTGTGGCTGACCTTTTGTATGGGATTATGTGCCATGGTCTGGTGGGGAAGAAAACAAACAAAAATAAAACAACTTGAGCTTTGACCACATATTAGCTAAATGATGGATGAAAATTATCTTACAAGAGGAAAAGATGGCTGTCTGTTCAAAGAATGGCCTTGATATCTGCATGTTGAGCTTCAGTTGCTTCCACAGAGTCATTCTGCAGACTGGTCACTGCTTTTTAATGATTCCACTGACGTCAGACTGTGTCTAGTGCAACCAGCTATTTTTATATATCAATTGAAAATTCAGCAGCTATCCCTCCCCTGAATTAAATCACAGAGCAGCAACGAAGCGTGTGCCTCGGCCGTAAGGTAGCTGAACAGCCACTTCTGGGTTCTGTTAGAGAGAATATGAGTTTTTCTCAATCTTCCCTGGGGCAATGGTTTCAATTGTCAGTTGTACAAATCACACGGTGCTTTTTTCTTGAAGTATTTGTAAGAAAGGAAGAAAGGGAATGTTTTGCTTTGCTGATCATCTGCAAGAAAGTTGAGCACAGTGCACAGAGCAAACCAATCTTTGGGGGAGCAGCAAGGTTTAGTGAGAGACAAGGACAGGAGCGAGCATTAAAATGGTTGGTGTTCTTTCCTTGATCTTAACGATGATTCCTTTGATAAAAACCAAATGAGTGATTAGGTTCAGGGCCAAGGAGATTATCTGGGCCCCAGGTTCTGCAGGTGTACCTTTATGACTTTTTAGACTATGATTTTCAAAGAATTTCTCCAGTTGGATACATCTGATGCAGATTTGCTGACAATTCCTGTGACCAGAGAGGAATCTCTGGACTAGAAACCCTTATGATAAGCACATAGCACATCACGACCATCATTGGCATCCTGAGCAAGATCCCCAGAGTAGCTCTGAAAATGTTTACATGTGCTTTCATATTTTGATTAGAAACAAAGCAAACAAATGATCAACAAACAGCACATGATACATGTTCAAGAAAACATTCCTAGCTATGATGGCGAAGGTCATCTAATAGATTTTTAAATCTCCCTATTTAAAATCAGTTTCTTTTACATACAATTTTGTGTGCTGCAGAAGGTAAAACTCATTATTTCATAAACATTGAGGGGGAGTGAGCTGGGGAGGAATAAATATTCCAGTTTAAAACCACCAGCTTTTTGTGGCTCCATGTTGTCTTCCCGGGTAGTACAGAAATTTCAGCAAGGCCCTGTGTTTGTTGGGCTGTATTATATGACTGCACTTTCACATACTCTGAATTTTAAATTGCCAATGATAATATCAGCTCCCAAATGTCAGATGTCATAATGAATTGGCTTTTCAACTTTTCAAGACATTTATTTGCTTTCCTTGCTTCTAAAATGTCAGAAGGCTCTTGATAAGAAAGCTGTGCAAACTATGCTATTTATATAATGTATTTATTTATTTTACAGCAATCATCATACTTAACGGACAATTCTTCCGAAGCTTGTTTTATATGTAAAGCCTGTGTTCTTTGTTTGATATTCTAATTGTTCAGACTGAATCAGCTTTTAGGTAACTAATCAATAAAACCAAAACCTCCCAATATAGCACATTTGACATGATTGATCTCACGACTTCTAGTACCGAAATTTGTGTTTTAAGAAAATGTCAGTATAACAGTGGTGATTATGGGAGGGAAAAGAAGGTGGAGGAGGTGGAGGAGAGTAGAGGGGGATAAATGGTGATGGAGGGAGACTTGACTTGGGGTGGTGAACACACAGTGCAATATAGAGATGAGATATTATAGAATTGTACACCTGACACCTATATAATTTTATTAACCAACGCCACTCCATTAATTCAATAAAAAATAAAAATAAGTGAAAATGTTTTATCAGTCTTATAAGGTCAAAAAATGTCAGTTTAGTGCTTAATTAATCTCTTATTTTTAATTTGCCTTTTGTTCCAGACACACAGCTGTTCCATTGCCCTTTTGAAAGTGAGGGTTGAGTCACTAATAAAAGCATTTCAAGGCTCATTGAATTTTTCTTTGTTAACATCTCAATCTAGCAAAACTGACATAAGAATTGCACCTTGTATCTCAAGGAATGCTATTAGAAAGCAGGATTAAAAATGGACTGTGTTACCTCTCTTCTGTTTTAATCAATGCTCAAATGAAAATGCTCATTGTTGAAAGTACAGAAATTAAACCATAGATTGTGCAGTGGTTGGCTGATTTACTTACGTAATCATTTATTCAGCATATTTCTAGAGTCTCCACCCAGGACGACTAAGCTGGGCAAAAAACACATGGATAATAACTAAAGCACAGTTTCCGGCTTCAAGGAGTTAGAATTTAAGGTGGGAAGAGGCTAGATCATAGCCATAGGTAATAACTCGATAGGTCACAGACTATGTCTCCTTATGTCTCCTTTGTGTCCTTAATGTCTCCTTCTGGACATGCCTTTCATATTAAATTTCTGAAATTCTAAAACTGAATAATACACGAGTAATTCTTGAAAAACCCACCTAAACTACGATCTACTGTAGCTCTCCCAGACTCCTCCCTCTCTGTTCAGCTCACTCTACCATTCAGCTTCTATCCTGCAATTCGCTTGTGCTGCTTCTATTTTAATGTGTCCACTTCCGTGAGGCAGGGCACAGTACCCTAATACGTTCCACAATACACACAGACACGGATTTCTAACGGTGACCCTCAGCAAAATGGCTGTCTGGATTGCTCCTTTTTCAGCAAAAGGAGCAATATTTCCCCATTTTCTTCTCTTCCTCTTCCCCCTCTTCCTTTGTTTTCATGACTTTTCTCAGCCTCTTTAATGTCGACCATCCCCAGCTTCCCATTCGCCTCACCCCAATCCCTGCCTTTTCTCTTTAGGCTCAACGTCATTCAAAATCTCAGGGAAGCTCCCTTTGTCAACTAAGTCAGGAGAACAATATTTTTTAGAATCTGCAGGTGGTACATGGACATCGGTTTCTCCTACCCTCTACTCCTGCCCTTGCCAACCAAGTAGAAATAAATATTTTTTATAAAATTAATTAAAATCCACATAGATATATGAAAAACATGTAAAATGTTGTCTCTTCTATCTGGCTGTCTCCATACTGACCTGTGATCTTAGGTGAGGCCGCAGATCTATGAAATCATCAGGTGCAAAGATGACATAAGAGCACACATTGTCTTAAGACTGAAGGTGGTCAGCCTCCCTCATCTGCCCCCGAGATGTCAGCAAGAAAGGTGCTCTCTCTTTTTCCTGGTTAAGGACTGCTTGGGTCACGCAATTTATTCCCCATCCGAGACAACCAGTAAGTAACCTAAGAAATTATTTTTTCCCTTCCTACTTTAAAAAAAGAGTATCAACATTTTTCTACCTGAAATATCTTTTATAGAGAATACTTCTGTCCTGGCCTGATGGAATCCAGGCTTAACTATTACACTAAAATGATGCTTTAAGTGAAATATTAGTTATATGTTTCAGGAAAGGAGTGCCTTTCTTTTAAGCAATTCTCTATTTTGAGTGGGTGCCAGAAAAAATAAGTCTAAAATATGGAGTAAATCTATTGTAAGAATCCTAGGAAAAGAAGAAAATATCATTGTTTAGTAGAATTCATGACTGTATCACCTTTTCGGATCTCATTCTAAAAGAAAATAAATATACTTATTGCTTTTCTTTTAAAGAGATTTGGGGGCCCTGGCTGGTTGGCTCAGTGGTAGAGCATCGGCCTGGTGTGCAGGAGTCCCGGGTTCAATTCCCAACCAGGGCACACAGGAGAAGCACCCATCTGTTTCTGCACCCCTCCCCCTCTCCTTCCTCTCTGTCTCTCTCTTCCCCTCCCGCAGCCGAGGCTCCATTGGAGCAAAGTTGGCCCGGGCGCTGGGGATGGCTCCATGGCCTCTGCCTCAGGCACTAGAATGGCTCTGGTTGCAACAGAGCAATGCCCCAGATGGACAGAGCATCACCCCCTGGTGGGCATGCCGGGTGGATCCCGGTCGGGCTCATGCAGGAGTCTGACTGCTTTCCCGTTTCCAACTTTAGAAAAATTTTTTAAAAATTAAAAAAAAAAGAAATTTTAAAGAGATTTGGGAGATGTCTTTTATTAGAAATGTGTATGCTGCTAGGAAATTAAGGACAATATAATTGTATCACTAAATTGGGTCTGTTGTATTTGACTTCTTTAAACCTCTTAATGAAACTCACTGTAGAAAGTTTATATAGAACGTCTTCAACTCTTATTTAAAGTATGTATTATGTAGTTTTATGTCTTGTCTCTCCAAATATACTTCCTGCTCTTTGAGAAAAGGAACCAAATATTATTTAATCCACAGCATTTGTCTCAGTATGACAGATAATATATCTTCAAGAAGTGGTTGTTGCCTGACCAGGTGGTGGTGCGGTGGACAGAGCATTGGCCTGGGATGCTAAGGACCCAGGTTCAAAGCTCCGAGGTTGCCAGCTTGAGCATGGGGTCGTTGGTGTGATCATGAAGTCTCCAGCTTGAGTGTGGGATCATAGACATGACCCCATAGTTGTTGGCCTAAGCCCAAAGGTTGCTGGCTTGAAACCCAAGTTTGCTGGCTTGAGTCCAAGGTTGCTGGCTTGAGTCCAATGTTGCTGGCTTGAGTCCAATGTTGCTGGCTTGCACAAGGGATCACTCACTCTGCTGGAGACCCTCTTCTGCCCCCCTATCAAGGCACATATGAGAAAGCAATCAATGAACAATTAAGATGCCACAACAAAAAAATGATGCTTATCTCTCTCCCTTCCTTCCTGATTGTCCCTGTCTGCCCTTGCCCCCACCACCCTCACTAAAAGAACAAAGAAATGGTTGTTAAATAACTTTAAATAACTTGAGAAACTAGAGTTGAGAAACTGTAGGAGTTAGCATAATATAGCCTGGAGGAGAAATAGTTGGGCCAGTAAGAAAAAGCCATTCCTTAAGGATTAGTATCCTTCAAAGGAAAAAAATCAATTGAGTGTAAAAAAAAAAAAAAAAAAAGAAGAAGAAGGTTTGCTTTGTACACAGAGAAAAATATTCAATCTACCTGTTTTTAAAAGTAAAAATGTTTATTTATTAAATGTGTAATACACTTAAAAGAAAATAAGCTACTGTAGTTCTCAAAACATGATTGATTAAAGCAAGAAATGTAGGGAAGCAGAAGAATCAAAAAAGTAGCAGATAAGGGGGAAAGCAGGTGAAGGTGAAGGTGAAGGTTAAAGTAGATCATGGCAGGAGTCAGAGGCAGGAGCATGCAGGGCGGAAGTGAGGGTACAGACAAGTGGACATTTCCAAGATGTTGGGTGGTTGCACATTTTAATTGTTTATTCGGGTTGTGAAGCTCAGAGAAAATGACCATTAATCAGCTTAGCCAGCTATTTAATATTTTAAATGACAGTTACTACATTGCCTTAGTAATGAATTAGTTAATTGATCACTCTTCCGTGTTTACCTGCTCGATTCTTGAATCAGAAGCTGCTGCTTTCCACTGCTGCATTATGGGAACAAATACAGCCCCTTGTTCCCATGAAATCACCCCCAGAATCAACCTTTCTTGAGAACTAGCTTGCCATCACCACAACTCATTCCCCAAATTGAGATTCAGAAGGCCTCTATATTCAAATGAAAACTCTTCTGCATCAGAATAGAGAGTCTCATTTGCTGAATGAGGGAAGCAGTATCAATTGAAGGTTGTTAGTCTGATAACGACCACCCATTAAATGACTAGCAGACGATAATGTACTGACTTCCAGGTCCTGGTGATTGGCTATTTGCATTCATCATCTCATTTCATCCTCACAAGGGATCTCATTTTCACTGCTACAATCCAAAAAAAGAGCCAGGGAGCGGGAGGTAGCCTGATGAGATATGCTGTCCTCAGAACCTGCCAGGGAGATCCCAGTGCCACCCAGCCGCTCAGGTCAATGCAACTTCCATATGCAAAGATAACTTCTGTAGCAGGGCCAAAGATAGCTTTATTACTTTATTTTTGAAAGCAGAGAAGCCAGAAACATTGAAGGGGATGAGAGGGTTTTAGAGGGAAAGAAATGAAAAGGCAATTGCTAAGAAAATGTCTCCAGTGGTTTGATGGCTAAAGAACAATTAGGGGCGGGGCTGAGGTGTGTCAGCACCAGGTCACTGGTTTCAAGATGCTTACACCTCAGACCCTCAGAGGCAGAGGTGGAACTGTAGAATTTGTATAAATTTCTTTTCTGTTATCTGTTCTTTCTAGTTAAAATAAAATAAAATAAAATAAAAATATATCTAGTTAAAAAAATAAAATTAAAAAAATATATATATATATCCAAAGAGGAGAGGAGATGATGGCTGTTAGCAGATTAGCTTCTTGTTTTGTTTGAGACTGTGCTTTATAAATAATTCTTTTCTGCACGTAGGAGTCAGAATCCCGGCTCTGACACTTGCTGGCTGTTATCATAAAAATTCATTAGGCAACATCAATTAATTTGTACCTGTAAATAGTCATTTTTTAGGCTACTGAGTTCTGTGTATACAAAGACAGCAACAGCATAAGACCTTTACTTATACTCTGGATTGTTTGTGTAAATGTATGTCGGTCATTCCTGACTTTGATTTGTTTGGTGAGAAGAGAGACTACCCTTGAGCTAAGGGAGATGATGTAGTAGCTTTAGGATGTAAATGTCAGTGATTTTAAAAATCCCAGTTCACTTTTCTTGTATTATTCCTTTCTAAAATGCAATCAATCATCTAATCAGTAGATTATGCTAAAACCTGTGATTACAGTTTAAAAGAAAATGTTTTCTGGGAAGTTTAATGTGCAACTGCACTATTCAAATGGGGGTGAGCTACCAGACATGGGGAAGGGTTTTGGGCTGGGGGGGGGGGTAGGGGGCATGGAAATCGTTGTGTCAGCAGCCGAGGGCTAGAGTCACTACTCCAAAGACTAAAGGGAACCCTGCTTTTCCTGGGAGACAAGGCCAAAGGCAGCAAAGGCAGTGAGATACGGAATGAACCTATTAGTGGGAAAAAAGGTCTTTTCCGGAACGGAACTCTATAAGACACTTAACATACTATCCTTACATGAGAGACAGACAGCTAGATTTACTGCCATAAAACTGGAGCAACTCAGATAAAACTGGTTTAAATATATTAGCAGCCATCTCTCATATAAAAGAACATGAGACACAAGGAATCCCAGCTTGTTTGGAAAATCTTCATGGCGTCACGGAGGACCCAGTCTCCTATTTCCTGATCCATCATCCTCAAGATCTGTGGTTTCCATCCTCAGCCATTACGTCCGAGTTTCAGGCTGTCAGCAAGACAGAGTAAGCCCCAGTTTCTTCTTGTGTAAGAAAACTTTCCAGAAATTTTGCACAAAGCTCTGTATCTATTTTATTGGCTAGAATTTAGGCACATTGTATGAAGATGCAGGACTGGCTGGGCAATTCAGTCTTTTTCTGGGTGGGAGTTCACACCACTACAAATGCTTGACAGATCTTTAGGGACTTGCTCCTGGTATAAATACATTGAAGAGAAGTGTGGGGTGATTTTCACCACATTATACAAAAAAATTACAAAAAGTACAGCTTCATTTTCATTAGAACATGGTTCTGACTGTGCTTTCTGTGGGTGGATAAAGTTGTGCTTGCAGTCGATGATTTTGAAAAAGCTGCTGTCAATAGGAAAAGAACGTTCCGTTTCCTTAGGGCAATCTCCTACTCCAACTCATAGATTTTTTTAAACGGATTGTTTGGAAAACAACTCAGTAGAGCAAGGAAGGGTATTTTTTTCCCCAAGAAATATCCTGAAAGGTCAGAGTGATAAAGGGCTTAACTTCTGACCTACGTTCCAGTGTCCAGCATTGTGTTGGGCCTTCTCTCTACCCCTCAGTCAGCACATACCTTAGGTGATGATGTCATGCTTATATTCCAGTGTCCTTCACTGGTGACTCTCCAGAGCAGGAATGACAGCACAGTGCTAGGAGAATACATGTGTAGTGGGGACTCAATAAATGCCAGCATATTTAACTTCCCCAGGACTGTCCAGAACTCAGCGGATAAGAAAGCAAGTCAGTTGATTTCCCAGCCTAATACAAAGGGCTTATGTCACAGAATCTGAGATGAGATTCACATGTAGGGAGTTTATTAGAGAAATAAAAAATGAGTTTCTAATTTGAGTCCTTCTGGGCAGTGCCCTGCGCACACCCACACTTGATCTATTCTTTTACTTAAAGATTTACAATCTTCCTCTATATTCTCCTCTACTAGCCACTCATGTTTATTTAATTACGTTATGTTTTCCTAGCTTGATGTGGTTCTTGGTCTTTTGACAACCCCCTCCCTCTAAATGAGTGGAAAATTAACACACTCCTTCATTGATAAACTAAAAGTAGTTCCAACAGCAATAAAAATAGAACATGCTAATTAAATGTTAAAGATGATTGGGCAGGTGGGCATGAATGGCAGTCTCCCATAAGACCTGGTCCCATTGCTGAGTCCTCAGGGCCTAAACACCAACCCCCATAATGCATTTGCCATCCTGTTATGTGAAGCATATAAAGCATGAGTGTTTGTTAGCAGGCAATTATTCTAATTAAGAAAGATTAGTCTAATTAGTCCTTAAATGGATTGCCAATTTCCAAAGAATTTAAACACAATAAATAATAAATGGGAAAAATATATTGTGCAAATGATTTTTTCAAAATCCAGAAAGCAATTCCTGCTTATATGTAGAGCATTTTGGCCAACCCTGGAACATAATGTTTTCAACTTGAACTGGAATCAGTTTTATATAACAATGGGAATTGCTATGTTCAGACATGCCAGTAAAAAAAGAAGTACCAATAAAAGACTCATTATATTTATTCAACCTTGAAAAAAAGTATATAGATATGGAAGGAATGGAAGAAAGACACTGAGAAATAAATAAGGTATGATGCAGTAGTATCTATTTTTAAGTAGCTTCATCTAATAACAATTTATTAATATCAAACTATTAGGATATCCAAGTAGAAACTCTGCAGGAATAACAGGATATAATATCTGATTCTACCCTAAAAAAATCTTGAGTGATAAGCTACTTATGAAACAACAGTAAATTGGCAGAATAAGACAAAACACACAAGCCAAATTACAGGAACACCCAGAAACTCTTTATAGGTCAAAGGCAGGAGAGTCTTCTTCTCAGAGCAAAACTCATAGGCCACCATCTGCCCTGTGGTGGCGCAGTAGATAAAGGGTCAACCTGGAACACCGAGGTTGCTGGTTTGACACCACAGGCTTGCCTGGTCAAGGCACATACGGGACTTGATGCTTCCTGCTCCTCCCCCCTTCTCTCTCTCTCTAAAGATGTATAAATAAAAATTTTTAAGAAACCTCATAAACTTCCAAGAAAGGTTAAATAATTTTAACTGAAGCTAAAACTTCAAGGAGTCAGCTCATCCTGCACTCAAGCTCCAGTTCCCACCTCCCTCCCCAAACCCAATCTTACTCCCTTACTGCTCTCATCAGACCAGCATATTTAACCTCCCCAGGACCATCCAGAACTCAGTGGATAACAAAGCAAGCAAGTTGGCTTCCCTGCCTAATACAAAGGGCTTATGTCACGGAATTCTGAGATGAGATTCACATGGGAGTTTATTAGGGAATGTTCCTGGGATCAGCAGTGGGGAGAAGGAATCAGAAGTCTAGAGAGGGGGAGTTGGGGCCATGATGCATTCAGTGCAAGATCTCAGCCAACCCCACTGGAAGTCCCAAATTTAGCTGGGAGTCCTTAACAGTTGTTTCAGGTTGGATCAATAGGCCCAGGCCATTACTATCCCCAGTCGACTACTCAGTGGATCAAGCCACCCTGAGAAAGGGTTGTGATCTTAGGCAAGGTTGGCTCTCTTCAGTCAAGGGCAGACATCTCTCCACAGCTTGGGTGTTACCAAATCAAAGTCCTGTGCCCAATGCTTCAAAAGTCCAAGACCCAAAATATCAGGGTTTGGAATAAAGAAATGATTTTTGATTGAGAAGGCATCAACCAAGAAGATAAGAGAGCCCTGGCCGGTTGGCTCAGCGGTAGAGCGTCAGCCTAGCGTGCGGAGGACCCGGGTTCGATTCCCGGCCAGGGCACACAGGAGAAGCGCCCATTTGCTTCTCCACCCCTCCGCCGCGCTTTCCTCTCTGTCTCTCTCTTCCCCTCCCGCAGCTGAGGCTCCATTGGAGCAAAGACGGCCCGGGCGCTGGGGATGGCTCTGTGGCCTCTGCCTCAGGCGCTAGAGTGGCTCTGGTCGCAACATGGCGACGCCCAGGATGGGCAGAGCATCGCCCCCTGGTGGGCAGAGCATCGTCCCATGGTGGGCGTGCTGGGTGGATCCCGGTCGGGCGCATGCGGGAGTCTGTCTGACTGTCTCTCCCTGTTTCCAGCTTCAGAAAAATGCAAAATAAAATAAAATAAAATAAAATAAAATAAAATAAAATAAAATAAAATAAGAAGATAAGAGACCTAATCGTGTCTCAGATCCATCTTGCTCACTGGACCAGGCCAAGGGTTTTTAAGGAGCTGGAGAACAGGTATGTGGAAATGCTGGTGGGGCAAGTTTGAATTGGAGGAACTTAGAACTTGGCCACTTATGGTAAAGGGATGTCAACACCAGATCTTCCTGGAGAACAGGCTCTTGGCTTCTGAAAGGGTTCAGGTGTTCCAGTTTCAATTATGTCCTGGTCCTTTGGGTCCCTGTGTGTGTTGGGTGAGAGGAGAGTACCAGACTTTGGTTTTCGATGTAGCTGGTTTTCAATCTTCTCTTCTTTGCATATGCTTCAGCTGTGTGACATGTGGTTTTGGTCTGTGGTCTCTGAAAAACAATTCAGCACCTCATCAAACTGAACAGTCCAGCAATTACAGAGGAAATAAATTTTTCAGTCCTGCAGGGGGGAATCAGAGTGGCACAGACCAACATTCATTGGTTATGCATTTTTTTTCATTTAAATTTCCCTAAGTTGATTGATATTTTTAGAATTGTCTTTACTTACTTTCCACATGTACTCAATATATTGATGTCTTCTGAGTAACATAATTAACAATGCTAAGTAATCAAAAGTATTATAACCTTGTAGATGATAAAACTGGAAAGCATTGGGTTATTATACCTTCTTTTTCAAATAGAGTATCTTTTTATTCTCTCTGGCCCAGCTGTTGCTAAGTAATTTACAACTCAAGAAAGGCTAATGGAGGTCTAAACAATGCACAGATGTCTCTGATTTCTTTATGGTGTTCCTCTGGGAGACATTACGGAAGCCATTCCTCAGCTTTGCCTGAGTTCCTTGTGGAGGTCGATCATAGGGGAAGGGAAGTGCATGTGAACAGAAAGTAGTCCCACTCTTCCTATCAGAGGAGGCAACCAGAGGTGCTAGTGTCAAGATACTATTAGAAGTTGGACTTCTGGGAAATTATTTCATTGAGAACTTAACTATGACATATAAGCAACCATTTGTACCACAGAACATGCAGAAATATGCTAGTAGCTTGCTGAGTTTCTCAATCACTTTCTCCATTATTAACAAGTTTCTGTGGGCCCACTAAGAGAGTTAGAAATACAGTAGTAAATACAACAGATACAGCGACTGTTTTCGTAAAGACTATAGCACAGTGAAGGAAACAAACAATCTAACTAAGAAACACCATCAAGTCCACAGTGACACAGGACATAAGCAAGGCTTCTAATCTCCAGGGGGAAGTGACATTTAAACTGAGACCTGAAAAGTGAGTTGGATTTAGACTTTTAAAGAAGTCAGGGGCAAGTGTGTCTTAAGTAAAAGGAATGACATGTGCAAAGGTCCAGAGGAAATGGGAGAATGACATACTTTAGAAAATGACCAAATAACACTTTTTTCAAGGGCGATATTGAGGGGAAGGAGTTGGAAGTCACAGGGGAGGGAGGTACTGAATCATGAAGGAAACTGTAAACCACATTAAAGGGTTTGGACTTTATTGTCCAAGGGACATAGAGAAGCCATTGCAAGATTTAAAGCAGAGAGAAGGTGTGACCACAGTTTAATTTTATTAAAATTACTTTGGTGGCAGTGTGGAGAGTAAACTGCGGAGAGCAAAACTGCAGGTAGAAATCAGGAAGGAGGAAAGAGATAATGATGGTCTTCATCAGGGCACAGTATTGGAGATGGAGAGAAGTGATTAGTGAAGAGATAATTGGCAATTGGAATATGAGTGCTTAATGATTGTTTGAATCATGCGGGGAAGGGGAGGGAAGTCAGGGAGCATTCCCAGGTTCCTGATGAGGTAATTCAATGAAGACTATTACCATTTGCTGTGTGTGTCGAGAAAGGCTGGGAGAAGGAAAGATTCAGGATGGAGCTGACAGGTTCACTTTTGCACTCGTTCTTTGAAGTCGAAATACCTTTGAGACATTGAAAGGTAGCTTTTCAGTAGCAATTGAACATCACTCTGGAGACTCCCTGGAGTAGAGCTGTACATTAAATTCATGTGAAAGATGAGAGTGACCAGGGAAAGTTCAGAAACCAACAAGAGTAGCAGACTTAGGACTGAGCCATGAAGAAAGTCAACGTTCTAGGATCAGGCAGAGAACAAAGAGTCACAAATGCATCTGAGAAAAAGCACGGGAAGAGGTAGGAGGGAACTGTGGAGAGTTAAAGGCAGGCATAATTCGCTGAGGACCAGTCTGCATCTTTTTCCTAGAACTTTTCCAGTCTCCCAGGCATTTCACTATTACCATATGGTTGAGTTCTAACTAAAGCAATAGGAGCAAAAGTGATGTTCAAAGCTGACACATAAAAATCTCCCTTAATGATCTCTCTCTTCTCCTTCTTGTGGTTCAATGTCAACCCTAGAGGAAGCTGGAAAACTTCCTCATCCCCTGGAAGAAAACATTATTGGACTTCACATGAGTAAGTAGTAAACTTTTTGTGTTAAGCTGCTGAGATTTGGGGGTTTATCTGCTGCAGCAGAAGAATGACATTTACTTATATAGTGTGGAATCCCAGAAGGCAAGAAAAGAGACTATTTCAAAGAGGATGGAGCATTCTACAATGTCAAATGGCTGCTGAGAAACCAAGCAATTAAATACTGAAAAGGGTCTCTTAGGTTGAGCAACATATAGGTCCTGAGTGACTTGCATGTATCAATATTTGCAAATGAAGATCTTTGGGATAAACTGAAGCATATCTACTATCTTGATGGTGGTGGTTGTTTTAAAGCTATTTCTGCATTCATAAATCAAAAGTAATTAGTTTGACAAATTTTGTGTATGGAGTGTTTCGTCATTTTTTCAGTCCAATAAGACGTCTGAGATTGGTTCCAATCTGGCAGAGAAAACCCTGAACTCTATACTAATCAGTTCATCAGTCAGTGGCTGGTTTGACTGACTACAACAACCACACCTGTTGTGAATTCTCTGAATTTTCTAAATCAGTGATTTAAACCTAAATTTTATACACACAGTAAGCCTTAGTGTGTTTAACAGGCGTAAGGACCTTGTTTAAAATGTAGAGGCCTAACCCCCCACATCTAAATATTCTAATTCAGTAAATAGACTGGGGTCTGAGAACTCACCTTTTTTAACCAGTGCCTCAACTAATTCTGGTCAGCTTAGTCCTTAGCCCACACCTCGCTAATCAGTGATACACATCTATTGAAATGCTTTAAAATTTATTTTCAGAAAAGAAACTAGCACTAAGCCTCAGGTACTTAGCACCAAAGTGAAAATTTGAAAAACAAAATTAGAAAAGTGTTTTTGTCTAAATAAAATGGAAGGGGGAGTTGCAAAAGGCAATGTCGCATTTTCCGCCCTTCTACATTTACAGCATTATTTTCTCCATTTTTATACAGTACATTGTTCCCTGTAAAGCCAGTAGCAATGGCCACCATCACAGCTGTCTGGCTTGTATAGGTTCGCATTTGATTCCAACAGATGGTAATGAAACAACGGAGCCAAGAACTGGTGGGCCATTACCTTTAATCCTAGCTCGCACCCAACAGGTGAGAAATACACACAGTGGGGAAACACTTCCCTTCCATTCAGGGCTCCCAAAGCCACTGACTCATCCAAGTTTCCTAGAATCAAAGATTTCTACCTCACCAGCCTTATTCACCTCTGTTCCCCATCTCCTTCTCTCTGCACAAACTGGCTTCTCCTTCAGCACTCTGCCATCTTGGCTGCTTCTCCTCTGCAATGCTAATTTCAAAAACAGAGAAAGAGAGAGAGAGAGAAAGAGAGAGAGAGAGAGAGAGAGAGAGAGAGAGCGAGCCCCTGGTCTCCCTTATTTTATAGTGTAGAAATTAAAGCCTTTAAGCCAGTATACAAATAAGGAAGTCTCTGATACAAAGTCACTTATCTGAGGCATAAATGGGATTCCTCATAAGAGTGCAACATGACTGTTCCTCATATCATGCAACAGTTAAGGGTGTGGGGAAAAGCTTAGTGTTGAGAAGATCTTAGTTTTAAAAGGGTGGGAAAGACTTAGTCTTAAAACTAAGCCTTGGGCTATAATGACTTTGCCAGTTTATAGCCTTTCTCCCATACTCCATGCAAACTATAAGTGAGCAAACATATATATCATATTTATAAACTTATTTGACCTACGTTTCCTCACTGTGAACTTTTAAATAAGATGTTAATTCAATGATGACATTTTCTTCCTTCAGAGCCCCAGAATGCAATTAGCAGGTAACATGCAAGCTCCTGTAGTACTTGATGCATTATGAACGCATGAAAACAAGAATGGTTTTTACTAAGCCTCAGATGTACAGAAAGGCAGTCGAGGACAATATCACCTCCGTGTTACATTCTGCCTGAAGCCTGTGCTGTATGCAGCTCCCACAAAGCCTGTTTACCATTAAAATTTCATTTACTCCCATTAAATCAATATCTGAGAGAGTTTATCCACAGAAATGTCATGTAGAGGAGTAAGCAACTGAGACGTTAAGAAGCTTGTGTACAAAAGGTTTATGCAAAAAGTGTCCATATTCAATGTCTGGTCTGGTTTTGTGCAGAATTTACCTCTGTAGCTAATCCACTCTGGAAAAGGAAGGAGGGAGGGAGAGAGAGAAGGAGAGAGAGAGGGAGGGAGGGAAAGTAAGGTATGAAGGAAGGAAGGGAGGGAGGGAGGGAGGGAGGGAGGGAGGGAGGGAGGGAGGAAGGAAGGAAGGAAGGAAGGGAGGAAGGAAAGAAAGAAGGGAATAATTTAGCATAAAGGACAGTATAGCAAGTCTTCAGGCCACTAAACCAGCCACTAGATTGTACTAAGGAAAAACATTTGAGACTTTTTAGCTTTATCTTTTCAACCTCTTCAGATATCATTAAAGTTCCGTTTTAATTAACTGTGAAAAAGGTTACTTTTGATCATTTCAAACAATGACTACAATGGGCCAGTTTGTTTGTATTTCGGGCTGACATCATTTTCTAATTACCAATTGCATATGAGTTGATTTGCATTTAAAATACATGCTGTATTGGAACAGACTGTAAATGTAATTTTAAAATCCAGGGACTTTGAGAATTGCGCTATAATAAATAGTGTATTAGCCTGACCAGGCAGTAGCGCAGTGGATAGAGTGACGGCCTGGGATGCTGAGGACCCAGCTTAAAAACCCCAGGTCCCCAGCTTGAGTGTAGGCTTATCCAGCTTGAGCGCAGGGTTGCTGGGGTCATAGACATGACCCCATGGTCGCTGGCTTGAAGCCCAAGGTCGCTGGCTTGAAGTCCAAGATTGCTGGCTTGAGCAAGGGGTCACTGGCTCAACTGCAGCCTCCAGTCAAGATACATATGCAAATACAATCAATGAACAACTAAAGTGTAGTAGCAAAAATAGATGTTTCTCATCTCTCTCCTTTCCTGTCTGTCTGTCCTGTCTGTCCCTCTCACTAAAAAAATAAATGTAAAGCCAGTAGCCACGGCCACTATCACAGCCGCCTGGCCCATGCAGGTTCGCATTGGATTCGGACCATCGGTAAAGAAACAACGGAGCCAAAAACTGATGGGCTGTCATCTTTAATTCTAGCTTGCACCCGGCGGGCAAGTAAAAATACACACTAGGCTCTAAAACCCACTCACATTCAGTGCTCACAAAGCTACTGACTTATCCAAGTATCCTAGAATCAAAGGTTTCTAGCTCACCAGACTTATTCTCCTTAGTTCCCCATCTCCTTCCTTCTCCAGCGTCAAACTGCACAAACTGGCCTCTCACTCAGCACTCTGCCATCTTGGCTGCTTCTCCTGGCCTCCTCCACGTGGCCTTTCTCTGCTTTCTGCTCTGCTCTCTCTTCTAATGCTAATAATCCCAGGAACCGAGAGCGCAAACTCTCGTTTTGCCCCATTTTATAGTGTAGAAATCCAAACCCTTAATCTAATATACATAATAGGGAAGTCTCTAATACAAAGTCACTTCTCTGAGGCATGATAGGATTGTACCACCTCATACCAAAAAGGGTGGGACAGGCTTAATCCCAAAACCAAGGCTACAAGGATTCTGCCTGCCCCCCAACACACATTAATATCACCTGGGGCGACAGCCTCCACATGGGTAGTGCCACTTTAACAAAGTGAGTATAATACATTTTATCTGCCCAACAATAAATAAATAAATAAACGAGGTCTTAGAAGTCCACCCCCTTCCCATATTCTTTTAAAAGTGGCTTGAGCTCAATTATTCAGAGCTAAAAACACTGATCTTATTAGAAGTTGGGAATGGCGTGTGCGATGGTGCACCCTGGTGGTAAGCAAAGGGCGGCCAGACTTGGTGTATTTGATTAATATACTCACCACAGAAAGCAGCTCTATTGTTTTAAGTTTCTTTGTATCTCAGGCAGTAATAAACAAATAATACTCCGCTCTGAGCTTTCTCAGAGGACATTCTTTCGTTGTGTTTTTTCCTTCCTTTGGTCATCACTCATTGCTTGTTTTCTTCCTTTCTCATTTCTCCTTCAAAACTGGGAAAAAATAAAAGAAAGAAGGAAAATGTGAAAGATTTCTACTGTCTTAAAAGCAGAAACTGTTCTCCTGAAAATTTTAGGTCAAAGATCCTTAGAGGGGAACTAATGGGAATGCGCTATTATAATAAACAGCAGTCTCGAATACCTTGTGAACCCTCTTTTTTTAGTTAAATATTTATTAAAGTATATCATATGTACAGAGAAGTGAGCATATCCAAAGAGTACAACTCAATAAAATTTCACAAAGTGAATATACCTGCATGACCAGCACTCCGATGAAGAAATAAAATATTATCAGCTCTCAGAAGCCCTCTAGTTCCCCTGCCAACCACCCCACACCCTGTAGGAAATGTCATCCTGACTTCTCACTCTATACCATGAATGTAATTTTTAGTGGCTTTCCAACAGTCTATGAATAGACCATATTTTATGTAACCATTTCCCATTTTTCTAATGTTGGACCTGGAAGATGCTTTTTTATTTTTAACCACAACACCCTCTGGGCATACATCTTTGTTGTGGACCCTCTTAAGGATAACAGACATGCTCCTATAGACCGCTGGTCACACCCACTCTTCCTGCTCTTTGTTGGGAAGTAATTATCACAAGATAAAAGGGAAAACCAAGGACTGCTGTGGATAAGACATCAACTGCTGTGCTGGCCACAAGAAAAGAAATCTTGTCATGTTTTCGGCTTTTGTTCTGTGAGCTCTGCAGCCGCAGCCTCCACAGAGCAGAACCACGCTCTGAGACTCCCAATGACAGAAAAGTCACAATGTAAAACCTAGCTCACCTCACTCTGCCTCTCCACAATCAGAGGCTATACAAGTGTCTTTCAAAGGGATAGTTTTTTGAGATCCTACATCTTATCTTTCAACCTACAGGTTGGGGCAAAAGTAAGAGAAATATGAGAAATAACACAATAATAATCCATAAATAATAATACAAGAATAAACTTTGTGTTTTGCGATGCACAGCTGTAAGCCTACTTTCTTAGACTAAGTGGGGACTTGCTGAGTTGTGCATAGGTGATGTAGATGGGACATCAACAGTGTTAGCTGTGATCATTAAGAAAAGAGAAGGCAACAGATCCCAGGAGAACACAGAGCTCAACCCCTTTTCAAATTAAGGGAAATCTAGTGGAGGAAAGAGCATCCCACCACAATGTACTTAGGGAAGGACGGCCCATTTGGACACATTTTGAATCCCCTGGTCCTTGCAACCATTTCCCATGGCCTCACCACTTGATAGGTGAATCATCACTGTCTTATGTCTTCTACATAAGATTTCATTTGTCTTATGTCTCCTACACTCCCTGAGCACCAGAACTCTATATAATAGTGTCAAGATTCTGGTCGCATGATCCCTGAGGCCATATTTCTTTTTCTTTTTCTTTTTTTTTTTTTTTGAGGTCAGTTAAAATTGTCAGATCTAATGAATAAAACCAAGTCCTCATCTGGCTGATGTCTCTATTACATTTGGCCTAAGTGTCCAATCTCTCAGAAGCGATCCCCTCACGTCTTTTTTTGTGGCCTTCCACCCACAGCTCTCTCTCCCATCTTCACTCTGATTGCATGTCCCTTCATTTCCACCTCTCTCAGCAGGACAGCCCTGTCTTCTTATCCACGAGCGCTACATGCAAGCATTTCTGCAGCTCTGTAGCATGAACCTGCTGTGGTTTTGGCTTGGCATGAGGTCAGAGCTGACATGAGGTCATGTTGGCATGGCCATTTGATCCAGTGTACAACACCGTATGGTCACACAATCACCAACCACATTGCTTAAGGGAAATATCTAGGGTAGAAAATCTGCCGAACTGTGGTCGAGCTAAAGGAGGGAGTGACTTCGCGCCAGGTCTATACCAAGTCTAATCAGTTATAGATAGCGATGGGCATGCTACCCAAACGGTAGGCCCCATGGGGAGCACTGGGTGAAGGCCAACAGGCTGCTAGTTTATGACATAAGCATTCTTCACCCTGGGCCCCCAACCCATCTCTCTCACAACCATTGCTTACCTGTCGTCAGTCTCCCGCCCTGCCCTTTGCTTCATCCACAGAGGACGTTTTGCACTTTTGCCCTACTTTTTCATGCCTCTGCCAAGGTCGTTCTGTCACTCTGAAATGTCCTTTACCATTTCCTTGTCTGCTAAAATGATCTTTTAAGTTCTAGCTTCACCTTCCCTGGGATAACGTCCCCTACTTTTGCGGGCACCGGTGTTCACCTCTATGTTCCAATTCTCCTGTGTGCTCACTTCCATTTTAGTAGTTCCTATGCCCTACAGGCCCTATTTATCAATACAGCTATCATAGTCACACAATTTTTTTCACTTTGAAGAAGATAATGTGATTTAGGCCTAACTCAACCAGTGAATAGTTGCTGAGTAGTTACTGGGCATTTTTCTGTCTGCTCAGTTTTATGTGGCCTGCTTTAAAGTCTAGATAGAGAAGGCCTGTTTTCATGAAAATATGCCATTGTGACTGATTTATTTTTAATTGAAAAAATGATCTCAATTTGGCCTTAAAGAAGAATCCTCCTCCTTGGGTTGGGTCTCACAAAGGCAGAAACTCCATTCGAGCTATCTGTGTGGCTTTGAGCAGCTTAGTAGGCTTTTTGTTTTTTAGCTGCAGAATTTATTTAATTAATCTTTACTTAGTACTGACTCTAGATCTGTAGTGGTCTAAGTACTATGATACAAAACAAAAACAAAAACCCCAAAAGAGCTGTTTATGCCTTCAACAAACTCATAAGGAAAGGGGGACATTCATAAACAATTATGATGCAGTTTTATAACAGTTAGGACTAAGATCTCTTTCATGATTAAAGTTATGTGACTCTATGAGTTTTAATTAAGTTGTAAGTAGTTTACATGTAAATGAGTGTCTTTGAAGACCTTATTCTCTTAAGGATTTAAAATATGCATCTGTACAATTTGTTTACATTTCTAATTCGTAATTGGCTGTTTTGAAATCTCTTCTCATAAGACTCTAAAACTGTAAGTGGTTGGGGATGCATCTGCTCCAATCCCTTCTTGTACAGACGAGAAAACTGACACATGGAGAGGCTGAGGGACTCACCTTCCATCGGACAGCTTGTCACTGGCAAAGGCAGACCAGACCGGCAGGTCCCACACTTCACGCACCTGCTTGCCTATAAAGACGATTCATCCTGGTACCTCTTTGCCCGCTGAGGTGCCCTGTCGGTTTCATTGCATTTTGTTTACCTTCTCCAAAATTATTACTGTGCCATTTTGAGGAGTAGATCTTTAGTCTTCACATATTTTGAAAATTATACAGTGAAAATGTTGATACGTGCTCCTTTGGCCAGGGAAGGAGGTCCGTAACTAGATCCTCACTAAGACACAGTTACAAATTCTGTTTCTACAGTGTGTCTGTAAAGTCATGGTGCACTTTTGACCGGTCACAGGAAAGCAACAAAAGACGATAGAAATGTGAAATCTGCACCAAATAAAAGGAAAACCCTCCCAGTTTCTGTAGGATGATGTGGCAGCATGTGTGCATGAGCAGATGATGACATAACACCGTGAGTACAGCAGAGCAGCCCACGGCCATGCCAGTCAAGATGTGGATAGTACAGAGGAAAGTTCAGTGTGTTCTGTGGTTCGCTAAATTCGAATCTGTGACCAAAGTGCAACGTGAATGTCGGCGCATTTATAACGAAGCGCCACCACATATGAATAATATTATTTGGTGGGATAAGCAGTTGAAGGAAACCAGCAGTTTGGTGGAGAAACCCTGTTCTGGTAGGCCATCAGTCAGTGAGGAGTCTATAGAGGCTATACGGGATAGCTACCTAAGGAGCCCTAAAAAAATCTGTGCATGAGCCCACATCGAACTGCACTGAATAAGTATGAAACTGGGAGAGTTTTCCTTTTATTTGGTGCAGATTTCACATTTCTATCGTCTTTTGTTGCTTTCCTGTGACCTGTCAAAAGTGCATCATGACTTTATGGACACACTGTATTTGGTTGTTTCCAAATACAAAAATGTCTTCATTACTCCAACCACAGTATTATCCTAATTATTTTATTCCTCATAACCAACAAGATGTACTGAAGACATGGTATCTATGAGTCTTTTCCTCTGAGCTGTCAGGAAGTATAGATTTCCAGACTATCGTCCTTACAAGGGGTCTTAGAATACATGTAAGCTACTCTCCACGTTTTAGATGTGAAAGCAGGCGCCAAGGAGTTAGAACCTTTCCTAAGGGCCCATAGACTGTCACCAAAGCTTAAACCGGGGTCCAGTTTTCTGATTCACAGGCAGTGCTCATGTCTAAATGAAAGAGTTCTACTGAAACACTCTCAGAAAATAGTAGTCTCACTTTGGATGAATGCAAAAAACTGCAATTAAAGCTATTTTCCTAAAAAGAAAAAAAATCTGCTATCTGCTCTACATCATAGCAAAGCTTTGGAAACTGCTCCTACCCTCTCATTCATAGTTATTTTCTTATCCAGTGGTGCAACGGATCTATATGTGTTCGCCTTGGATAATAGGTAAACATTTAATTTGTCTTAAATTAAAGTAGGAGAAAAAGAGTGAAACATCCATGTTTGCCTTAATGATTTTTGTTGTTGTTATCAAAATAGCTTGTTATAAAAATTCCTTGAGCCATATTCTTGTCCACAGATGGTTTCCTCAAAATATTCCAAATAAAAAAATTGCTGACATTATATCTTAAGGATAAATAACTGGACAAATAAGATCTTCCTTTAACGTCAGCCAAGACCAGCATGGACACACTATGGGCCAGAGCAGCCTCGCAGGAGGCAGCCCCCGACCCAGCAGCTGCGAGTTCTTCTGTGCTCAGTACCAGCACCACAGGTCTTCTTGCTACTTCTCTTCAGTTAGCCCCCCAGAACATCAGATCTTCCTGTCTGAGTCTCTTCAGCTCCGGCTCATTCTTCTCTCGAAGCATCTATCTCCTATCTCACTGCGGCCTTTGTCATGTTTTCTGTCTCCTCAGGCATCAGTACAAACCTGTGCTAAGACAGGACGTGTTCAGGTGCCACCAAACACTTATATCACATAAACCAGCGAATTCCCACCTATATCATCTCTTGGCACACTAAACTAATGACTAAAAATTCTGCAGCACACCAAAAACTATTTTTTGTCCGTCTGGCCAAAAAAAAAAAAAAGTATCATTTTGATTGATTCAGACACATGAGGAAATGCAGGACAGAACTATCCCAGTCTTCGAGTCTTAGCAGATACCTGATTTAGCACAGTTACGGTGGGTCTTTTCTTGGATAACTTCGCTTGCTGTCTGCCACACTCCGGTGTCTCTGGCTGACCGTGGGAAGTTGGGACCACTGCACTTTGGGCCCTATCTTCTCTCCACAGCTCGACCGTGGTGGAGACGTAGGACGCGCCAAGGCCCTGAGTGACGGTCCTTCGCTGTTATCTGGTCTTTGGCGCAGCTGTGTACCTCACCTGAGAGCCTGGCCTAATAGCTTTATGCAGTCAGATAATTATTCACCAGACTATCTCCACCCAGCACATGCTGGGGAGGAAAATAATAGCAGGAGACAGAAAACATTATCTGCCTCAATTTCAAAATTGGCTTCCAGGGACTGGATTCTGGTTCGTGTTAGGAAAAAAAAAAAAAAAAGAACAGTCTGCCTTTTACTTCTGCTGAGCCCCTCCCCCATAACTTCACCACCACACATCAGGAAATGCAAGTGATTCAGGGCTGTTTCCCAGGGATGGGGATGGAGATACAGAAAACTCAAAATTCCCCACTTGCTCTACATGTCTAGAAGGCCTCCAGGAGTGTCAGAGTGTGAATGGACAGAGCCCCTTCCCGTGGGAGGCTGGGGAGGGGGTGGGGGAGGAGCGGAAAGCAGGATGTGCAGGGCGAAGGCAAATTGGTTTCAGGTGGTACATTTCTCCTGGACCCTTACACCACAGTATAAACCTGAGCTCCTGCACCATATTAAATTACTTTAAGCAGCTTCTACCACCTTAGAGTTTGACAGTGGACTTTATAAACTGTCTGTTTGCTGCAAGTTTCTCTCTCTTTGTTTTCTGTTTGTACTGTTCCCTCCTCCTCTCCCACTTTAGCTCTTCAATTCCAGTTTTGAGAGACATGCATTAGGAAAAGTGGATTTTGAAATGAAGGAAAGACAAAAGAAGAAAACAAGAAAGAGAGGAAGGGAGGGAGGGAGAGAGGGAAAGAGAGAAAGAGAGAGAGAAAGGGAAAAAAAGAAAGAATTTATTTGCTGCCTGACCAGGCAATGGTGAAGTGGCACAACAGAGCATCGGCCTGGGATGCAGAAGACCCAGGTTCAAAACCCCAAGGTAGGCCCTGGCCGGTTGGCTCAGTGGTAGAGCGTCGGCCTGGCGTGCAGAAGTCCTGGGTTCGATTCCTGGCCAGGGCACACAGTAGAAGCGCCCATCTGCTTCTCCACCCCTTCCCCTCTCCTTCCTTTCTGTCTCTTTCTTCCCCTCCCGCAGCAAGGCTCCATTGGAGCAAAGATGGCCCGGGCGCTGGGGATGGCTCCTTGGCCTCTGCCCCAGGCGCTGGAGTGGCTCTGGTCGCAACAGAGTGATGCCCTGGAGGGGCAGAGCATCGCCCCCTGGTGGGCAGAGCTTCGCCCCTGGTGGGTGTTCCGGGTGGTTCCCGGTCGGGCGCATGCGGGAGTCTGTCTGACTGTCTCTCCCCGTTTCCAGCTTTGGAAAAATACAAAAAAAAAAAACAACACACACACACACAAAAAAAACCCCAAGGTCGCCAGCTTGAGCCCAAGGTTGCTGGCTTGAAGGGTCACTTGCTATGCTGTAGTCCCCTGATCAAGGCACATATGAAAGAGCAATCTATGAACAATTAAAGTGCCACAATGAAGCACAGGTGCTTCTTATCTTTTTTCCTTCCTGCCTGCCTATCCCTATCCCTCTTTCTGTCTCTCTTGCTAAAAAAGAGAGAGAATTTACTTGCTCACTTACATAGTGACAAGACTTTTTGGCACAAGTTTTTCTCATTAGAAAAGGATTTCTTGCTTATTACAGCATTTAATATATTTCATTCAATGAGATGTTTTCTAATTATTTTCTGTGTATTCCAAAAGCCAGTCAGAAACACAGAATTTGAAAGGTATTTTGAAAGCAGATAAAATCACCTTCTGGTATAGGGATATTGGTATTTTTAAAAACTTATTAAATATAAAATAAACAATGTTAATAATTTTGGGATTGGTAAGTGATCATTAAACAATATAAAAACAACTATTTTCACCATTTGTAATTTTTAAAATATTTTTCTACATTTAGTGAAAGGAGGGGAGGCAGAGACAGATTCCCGCATGCACCCCAACCAGGATCCACCCAACAAGCCCAATAAGGGGCGATGCTCTGCCCATCAAGAGCCCTTGCTTCATTGCAACCAGAGCCATTTTTTAGCATCTGAGGTGGAGGCTATGGAGCCATCCTCAGTGCCTGGGGCAAACGTGCTCCAATGGAGCCATGGCTGCAGGAGGGGAGAAGAGAGAGAGACAGACAGACAGACAGAGAGACAGAGAGACAGAGAAAAGCAAGAGGGGGAGGAGTGGAGAAGCAGATGGTCACTTCTCCTATGTGCCCTAGCCAGGAATTAAACCCAGGACATCCACACACCAGGCCAATGCTCTACTACTGAGCTAACTGGCCAGGGCTGTAAATTTTAATTGTAAGATTTTAAATATTTGGATGTGACTCCAATATTCTTTTCCTGAATTTATGATTTTTAAAAATAAAGTAGAAAATCATTTTATTTTTAAGTATATTTGTTTTTTAAATGAATAAATAAAATCTAAAAATTTTTAAATGATGGGAAGAAGAAATGTAACAACATAGTTATGCCTTTGTTTGCTCTACCAATATCTTTTAGAGAAAAAAAACTTAAAAATTTAGACATTTCAAATTGGGTTTAGAGTATATAGAAATTTCTCCCTAAACTATATTTGAGTCTCTTACTAATATCTTCAGCTTAACACTTATTAAATTTTATTCTGACACTAAGTCTAGAAAACTGGAATGCTTTTGCAGAGAAATGCTTCAATAGTTTAGAATGTATTGAGATTCCTGACAAGAGTCTGTAAGAAAAAACATGAACTTAGTCACTCGGACTCGGCTGTTGTACTGAAGTATCTGCTAGTGTTTCTTCAAGTCATTGGTAAGTTTTTTGCTTCTTCATTATTTTTCTTCCTTTATTGGTGAGCATGCGTGTGAGGTTTGTGTTTCTTGGAATGGCTGGTTACAAAATTTTTCTAGATGAAATTATACTAAGTTCTACAGACTATGTTTTATTAATACAGAGTATCCTTTATAGTATGTGATTGCTAGGTGACAAGGGCTATGTGAGGTGACTGGAGATTTCATTTGACACGTTTGGGAAGCAAACCTTTGTACAGTGTATTGTCATCACTAATTGAAGTGCAATAATCTTGTCAAATCTAACTGGTTAATATTTTCATTCATTATTCTGTTGTTTCTACTTAGTGTTCATCTTTAAGACTAATGTTTAAGACAAGAGAAGTTGCGGGGTTATTGGGCTCATTTTAGTGAACAATTCTGAACTCTGAAAGTTCTGATCGAGGTGTGATGTTATATATTCAAAACTGAATTTCTCACAAACTTGCCATGTATCCTTTCCCTGCACAGAATTACGTGACTGAGTCACCCAGCTGTTGTGTGTGTATACCAGCTCAGTTTACCACTGGGAAACCACTTCATTTGCCCATACTAAGAATTTAAAAAACATTTTTTTTAGAGCTTATGTTAAGTGTGGGGTGGAGTAAAAATAAAATGTGGACCTGAGTTACCCTTAAAAAAAATTAACCTTTGGGAAACTTTGGCTATAATTTGAGAATAATGTAGAAGTCATCCTCTGTATGTGGATAATAAACAGATACATTAAAAAATAAATTAGTTCTTCCTCTTCTGAGGGTTAGGTTTCTAGATGGGGGTTGTTTGCTCCCAGGAGGACATTTAGAAATGTGTGGAGGTGCATTTTGATTGTCATAATGACTGGGGACAGCCCCAGGCATTTAGTATGTGCGGACCAGAAACCCTCAGTGCATGTGACATTCTGGCTGATGAAAAACTGTCACATCCTAATGCCGATAGCACCCCTGTTGAGAACTGATGGTGGCCCTATTCTTAGTAAGTATGATATATGGGGAGATATTAGGAAACCAGAATGTTTTTCCTTGTTCTTTCTTCTTTCTTCTTCCTTTTTTGTTCCTTTCCACTTCTGCAGTATAACCTCAGGCCAAAAAAATGAACTAATTAGGATATAAAAACTTCCTTCTTGCAAAAACTATAGTTAACACCCACTAGAAGCAATTGGCAGTCTAAATGCTCATTGGTTGTGCCAAAGGCTTTGATGGTTTTATGTAAGACGGTAATGTGCTACAAACAGTTTAATCTTATTGTAGGAAAACAGTGCTATTATCTCGGAAAACAAAAGATTTTTTTAATTTCAAATGCTCAAAATTAGGACAACTGTGGAGGCTTAAAAACATTGAACCTGAAAAATAGGATTTAAAATTCAAGTGAAGCCTGTTAAGAGCCCAGATACCATTGTTATGTTGATATGGAACAAACATAAGAGACTCTTGAAGCCCACACATATGTTAAGGAATGAAGTGGAAAATCAAGCATGTGTTCAGTTCATCCTTGGCCAAGTAAACATTTTTATCCTTTGTTTTCTCCATTAAAAAGAATTAAGGTTGGATACACATCTTTAAAAATTTCATTTTGGTTAATCTCATTGTATGTATATAAATACACTTAGTTTTATTTAGTAAGTTTCTTGCTTTAAAACCTATTTATTCATAGACATGACCCCATGGTCCCTGGCTCGAGCCCAAAGGTCGCTGGCTAGAAGCCCAAGGTTGCTGGCTTGAGCCCAAGGTCGCTGGCTTGATCAAGGGGTCAGTAGCTCGACTGGAGCCCCCCACACCCTGTTAAGACACATATGAGAAAGCAATCAATAAACAACTAAGATGCCACAATGGAGAATTGGTGCTTCTCATCTCTCTCTCTGCTTTCCAACCTGTCTGTCCCTGTCTGTCTGTTTCTCTCTCTCACTTAAAAAAAAAATAGATTCTTGTGAGCCTTCAAAAATATTTTTTGTAATATTTTATAGTAATGTTGGGTTTTAATTGTGCATTTCTCTGTTCTTAACTTTTTGAACTATTGTGAAAAAATAAAGTGGATACTAAAAAAATTACTTGGCTTGGGACTGAGTTCAGGTTATTATACTACATTCAGTTGAACTGTACTTTAGTTTTATGTTATAAAACTGAAATTATCACAATAACCATTCAGGTTCAATGGTATTATCACCAACCAGAGTGTCAGAGCACTAAATGACTGGGTCTCAAGGTCTAACATTTGGAAAGAGGCTTATCAGCTTTCCATTTTGAAGCTTTTTCTGTAATATTATATAAGCTTCTCATTTTTTTTTTAAAAAAAGTGATTGTCTCATAATTTAGCTAATAAAAGCATTACAGAAAATTATGGGACTACTCCAGTGCAAACACCTAAACCTCAAAAGAAAATGATCTTTGTTGTTTTCCATACCTCTAAGCCTAAAAGAACACTGTATTCAAATGGACTGCTTCAAAACTCACCTATTAGAAAAGACTGAGACAATGCAATCACACAAAAGGTCAATTTGGCATATTCTGTCGTGTCAAGGAAAGGTATTTTGAGCTCTTTTCTTGAAGGGTAAGCTATTTAGTGCCATGTCCATGCTGTCTTGGGAGTTTTGCTTGGTGACTTGGCATCTGGGATTGCTCATCAACCCAGCTGGTTGTATAATTGCTGTTCCCCACTGATTTCCTCTAAAATCACTGGAGATAAGACCAGGAAAGAAAGCACTTATTCAAGCACCATTCCATTCAACCATCCAGTCCTTGTAGAATAATGAGTTCACCCCAGGTTTATGACTAATTCACTGCTGCTCTTTTTGTTCTCTTGCTTCCTCTGACATGTATCTCCCAAGTGCCATTTGGGGTAACAATACCTATTAATTCCTAAATATCACCCATAGGAGAAACCAGAAAAAATCAAAAAGCATTTGTTTATTACAATAGCGTCTGAGGCAAGTTCAGCTTCAAACTGAATGGACATCTCTCCCTCACATTCTCATGAATGAGAATCTTTATATCTGTAATCTAATTGGATTGAAAAGCATAATTTACAAGTGAATATCAAAAGGATTTATGTATGTTTAAGTTTCTAAAGATGGGAGGAAAGATTGGGGAAAGTAATTAGATGAATATGGTTGAAAGGTTAAATTCATTCCCATCTAAAAGGCTACATGAATTTCTATTGAACAAAGCAGTTGGTCATATTGTAAGCCCCAAAAGGACAAGGAGAATGGCCGTGATCCGAATAGGCTACTATGCATTTTAACAAAGTTTGGAAAAAAGCAAGCCCATGGAAGAATAGTGCAGACTTAGAGCACAAGAAGCAATGTGCTAAAAGGCACCCAAGGTGAATACCAAAGAGAGGGGAGTCAGTTTTCCTCTGCAGACCACTGTGCAGGCAAAAGACTGGAGGGACCAGATTGCCTCTCCCAAGATAAATAACTACCTCCTGACTTTTCCCCAGCAAGAGACTCTAGGCTTGGGGACACAGGTCTTACACATGGAATGAAGAACATCAGAAGTGATAAATATGGATGATGTATATAAAAATGAACTATTTCTTTCTTTCAATTTCTCTGAAAAACATATTTTAAATTACTTTCCCAACCTTTTTTTAATTATCACCCCCGGTGCCCCAGTAGAGCCCGAGCTCTACATCAATCAGGCGTCCCTAATTCGACTTCCCCACACAGTGGGACACTCCTGCTTAACAGCGGGGCTAGTGGCCTCTTCCAGACTGTACTTGAGGCGGCTATGAGGATTCTACTTATCGTACCAAGACCAGTCGCCACCTTAGGAAAGACATGACCAACACACAAGTTAGTTGCAAGAATCACACAGGCAGTTTATTACTCACAGATCCTGTGGCATGCCTGGGTACAGTTTAAGGGGGCCCCACTGGCTTGATCCTCTTAGCTGTCCTTGGTCAGAGCAGTATGGAGACAGTCCATGTTCAATATTGGAGTCTGGGTGACTAACTGCAGCAGGGAAGCCCCTTACCTTAAGTACCTTTTCTGGCCTATGCCTTCTAACAGTTGTTAATCTATTAATTTTATAAATTACAATTTATATAACTAAATAATTACATAAAAATTTACTTAGCAATAATCATGCAGTTATAAAGTTAAGTTATATCATAATAGCCTTTTAATTTTTTAACTTAACATTCTGAACATTGCATTACACAAAAGAATATACTGTATATTTTTCTTGTTATGTATAAAGCACAGATATATATACAACATATAAATATGTATTCAATATATCTTAATATTAAAATATATCACATCAAGCCACTTTTAGGGAGTTTCTAGCAGGGAGCTCTTTTTTATCTATATAATTTCACACACATACTAGCTGGGCTCCACACAAAAGGGATATTCTTGCCTATCATATCTGTACGTACTAGATTAGTTCCCACTCAGAAGGCATAGCCTTATTCACTTGCCTTAATGGCTTTCAATATTATATTTCTATATTATATTCTATATATATCCCATATTCTTATTTCTATATTATCTTCTATATTTTTCTATATTTCTATATATCTAATTACTATGACATTATATTACTGTAACATCCAGAAACTCTTTTAGACTTTCTTCCTCCTAATGACTCACTGTCCCCCCACCAAGTAAAATTTTAATATTTAATATATATTGAATACATATTTATATGTTGTATATATATCTGTGCTTTATACATAAAAATAAAAATATACAGTATATTTTTTTGTGTAATGCAATGTTCAGAATGTTAAGTTAAAAAATTAAAAGGCAGAGCAGCTACAGCTTGGGCACATTGAACCATCTAATAGCCCATGGAATACACTTCCATATTTTGATGTTGTTGCCTCCTGGATTATCAAGGAGCATAGGCGACCCTTACAGCTTATAGGTTTTGAGCCTCAAAATTATGGTTGTTCCTTTTTTCAAAGGATCAACACGGCTCTAGGAAACTTCCACTAAATGGCAAATCGCATCTGCAAATCAATGGACAACTTTATACTGAAACAGTCAACTTAAAATCAGCTTAAAGACTAGAATTATATGCCATTATCATGCTTTTCAGCATTTGCCATATTTCTCCTTTAATCTATATACAGACAGCAAATATTTACTTATGGTTGTTTCCACTATAAAGACTGCTGTCTTAGGGACAACTGCTGATGAACTATTTCATCAGTTCCTCCTTCTTCAAAGACTTGTATGTCAACATAGAGCTCCATGTTTTATAGGACATACTTGAGCTCACTCCATGCTCCCTGGAGCTTTAGCACAAGGGAATGCCCTTGTTGATCAAGCTACCCAAAAGAAAATTATTTGGAGCAACCATGACAGATCGAGCAATTCAGTATCATACTATTCATCACCAGAATGCTGCAGCCCTGTGTAAACAGTTTCAACTTTCTCGGGAAGCAGCAACAGATTGGTAAATCCTGTCCAAAAGGTCCTATACTACAATATGTCCCTTCATTTGGAGTTAACCCTCAAGGACTCCTACCAGGACAACTTTGGCAAGTGGATGCTACTCATATACCTTCATTTGGCAAACAGTCCTATGTCCACGTTACAGTGGATACCTATTCTGGATCTATAGTAACCTCTGTCAGAACAGGAGAGGCTGCTAAGCATGTTATAGCTCATTGTCTGTATGCATTTTTCTATTATTGTATTTCCTAAACTGGTTAAACTGACAATGGTCCTGCATATGTAGCAAAAGCATTTACTGTATTTTGTCAAACCTTTCGAATTATGGGTATTTCTTACAACCTTTAAAGTCAAGGTATTATTAAAGTGTACTCAGAAAATATTTTAAGGTCAATTTTAAAAAATTTAAAAGGGGGGGAGTCATATCCTGGAACTCCTATGGTCTACCATATCATGCTTTTTACTTAAAAATTTTAAAATTTCTTTTGAATGCTGATGAACAGGAGATGCCAAATCTTTTTCTCCTACAAACACTTACCTCCTTTTATTTGATCCAGCTAATAACACTGTTTTGTCTCTTTCCAAATAGCTCCAGATATGTAGAAAAGGTTTATATAGGCAGATGGGGACCCTCAAACCCCTCAGCGAGATCTTCTGAGCATGGCTTTTAAGGTACCAAGAGGCAGAAAAAGCCCAATAGAGATCAGGTGAACTACCAGCTTTTAGGATATACCCTTAAAGGCTCCAACACCCCAAAGGGGTCTCATAGGCTTCCATCTGGGTCCTGCTTCAATAGTGAATAGGAAGGTTATTGAGCTAAAGCCTGCCAGGCTTACATGCCTTTGCTGTGAGGAAAAAGGGACACTCGAAGGTAGGCTTCCCTCTCACTCCTCTAAGGGAGAGTTCAGTCTCTTCCAGCCCTGCTCCAGCCACCTATGACCTAACCTTGCCCAGAAAGCTGGGGTTTGCCACTGAAGGCTGAAGGTGCCCAGGGCCATTGGCTCCATCTACAACACTGTGAACGAGCCTAGGGTATTTCTTCCAAGAAGCAGGTAAATTGATCTCATTTGCACAAGGGCCACTTAACAATGTCTTGCCTGAATAGTCAGGTTTTTTGTTCTTCCCTCGAAGATCCCTGTTGTGGGTGTTGATAGTTCTATTTTCTGCTGCTTTGTTTAATATATAGTGTTTCCTTTATTCTTCCTACCTCAATGCCCCACTCATATTTCAGGCTGGGAACTACTCCTAATTTAGAGCTCTCTTTCCCCCTTTTGCCAACTTCTATTATGAATTTACCTTTGCCACCCAGCTTAGTGTATCCCAAGGTTCTCTATACCATGCCACAGTCACAGAGCTCCAGGGAAAAACAACCTGGTCTCATCTCTCCAGGCAGAGGAGAACAGAAGCTCCATCTCCACACATGCTGCAGATGGCTTTTCACGTCTACCTGAATCATTACCAGCTAGAAGCAGCAGTCATTGGGACTTGGACGTGAGCTGCAAAGTGTAGAATTGTGACAACAATTCCAGTGCCATGCGGATTTTTCCTGGATGTGGACTTTTCCTGGACTCCTGCTCCTTATGACAGCTCCTAAGGGACTGAACTGGGGTTGGGTTGCATTTGCAGGGATTTGGAATGGTTTTGGTGCCAATTTGGACTTAGTGAACATGTTAAGGACACTACTTTTTTATGGATTCTTGCTGTATTGGCCAAGATTAAAGGCTTTAATCACTATAAAAAAAATAGAAAAAGAAGATGGATAAAGAAGATGTTGCACGGAGTGACGTCACGGAAATGGCGCCGTGAGCAGCGCGTCCGACAGCTCTCCCCTAAATCACAACAAATTTATCAACTAGAAACAGAAAAATTTATCCTCGGAGCATTCCGGAGTTCCACACAAACTGGTAGCGAAAGGACTGTTATCACTTGAATCTGAGAGACGAGGGTGCGGAGGAATCTACCACAGGGACCATCTTTCAAACCGCAAGGAAGTGCGCCTGTGGTGAGTCAGCCCATATACTTGGGAACCGCGAGCCGCCGCGAGCCGCCACCACGAGCCGCCGCCGCGAGCCACCACGAGCAGCCGCGCACGCGCCCCGGTTGAGCACCGCTGACGTTCCCAGCGGCCCGCACACTGCGAGTGGGGGTCGCCGGCCACCGGTGCCCGGAGCGCCCCATTCACGCGCGTGCCTTGGGCATTCCACGCGCCCAGGGCGCCCTGCTGGCCCGCACACCCAGGGGGCTCCATTATCCTGCGCCTGGTGCGGTCCAGCCGCCAGCAGCGGGGCGAGCGGGAGAGGCTTGGGAGATTCTCTCCGTGGGCGGGGCACCTCACCCAGCCATTCAAGCTAACAATCAAGCGTTGGGGGAGGGGCGCGCGCAGGCAGCCTAAAATACCTTCGGAAGCACAGCTGAGACCCAATCACTGAAACTAGCTTAACCCATGAAATCTGCGCACCCTCGGTTCTAATTAATAAGATCTCTCTCAATTCAGCGTTCCAAGACAACAGGCGTGATATTTTTTAGTGCCTCTCGCTAAAGGGGCGGGGGCAACTTCTGATTAATAGAGCCTCCATATTTAGGGATAAACGCTAACAAGAAGGACTTGGCAGATAATAAGGTCTATACTACACTAGTCGTAAGCAGAGACTAGTGCCTCTTCTTCCCTGCAAAAACAGGCTACAAAGTGTGGAAAGCCTGGGTTGAGAGGTCCAACTAAATGATAGGCGCTGAACAGTCACCTTGACAACAATTGACTCCCACCCCCGCCTGATTACACTGGAGGCCCTGACTCTCAGAGCCTTTCCCAAAGCCTTGCACTGAGTGGGGATAGAGTGGGGATTTCCCAGCTCTTTGAGCCTCTTACTCCCCAGGCAGAAGCAGTTGCAGCCTTATAGCTGGATCACCAGGCTGCTAATTCAGAAAGGGGGGACTAGGAGAGAGAATCCAGGAAAGCAAACTCTCTCATCGTTGGACCCTGCAAACACCAACAAGCCTTTACTTCCAGCAAGACTAAAGCCAATTATATGACATTGCCATAGAATCCCATCAACTGCAAATCCCTACCTAAGAGTGACACAGGGGCAGAGCCTGGGGTACAAAGTCACCGACCAGGAAGAGGGAGAGAAAAGAAAAAGGAAGAAGTTAACCTCTCAAAATCAAGAAAAACCCACAGACTTTACAACTTGATCCACTATTTTGTTGTTGTTGTTGTTGTTGTTGTTTGTTTCTTCTATCTTTTTGCCTTTATTTCCTCCACCTCGGTCCTTCTATTCTCTGCCCATCTTATGCTTCCCCTTTCTTGAACTACACTACCCATGAGTGTTGCATTTTATTTTTCTTCTTCATCCTCACCCTCCTTTAAGGTTATACTCCAAAACACCTAACTCTCACTCTCTCCTCTTTTTTTTTTTTTTTTGTCTTGCTTTATTTTGTTTTTTTCTCTTCCTATTTTATTTCTTCCTTCATTTTTCTCTTTTTCTTATTTTTTCCTTTCTATTCGTTTTTTCTTTTCTCATTTTACTTTCCTCCCATATAATCCTCAATCATGAACAAATTAGTTAATTTGGGACTCAAGGCTTTTTTTTGGCTTTATTTCTCTTTTTTGCTTTTGTTTTTATTTTTTTTTCTTGTTTGTTTATTTTTGTGGCATTTTGGGTCCTCCCAACCCAAGGTCTCCATTGTATTTAGTCTTCACTCCACTTAATACAACAGATTTTTACTTATTATTTTTATTTTTTCTTCTTTATTATTCTTTTTTGGTCCTTTTTTCTGGTTCCCTCTTATCCCTCTCATTATATCTCTTAGTTGACCATCACATACAAGCAAATCATCTTATGCTTGTCTAAGATTTTCTTCCTTTTTTTTTTTTTTTTTTTTGCATTTAGTAGGTCCCTACTCCCTTTTTTTTGCCCCTTGAACTCTTCACCCCAAATCAGGCCCTCCATTATAGGCACGATATTTCCCTGAGGAGGGGAGAGGAGGGAAAGAGAAGAGAGAAAAAAAGGGGGAAATAATAAATTATTACTGTTTTTTTTTGTGGGGTGTTTTACCTTTTTTTTTTTTTTTTACTTTTTACTCTTTATTAATTCTAATTAGTGCTATCAATAAGACCACCCTCAGATGCCGATAAGAAAGAGGAAATCGAATATTATGGATACAAAAGAAAGAGAGGTAACACAAATAGATGTGGAAAAATCTATGGAGAAAAGACTTAACATATTGGAAGCCTTGGAGCTAAATGACAGAGAATTTAAAATAGAAATCTTAAAAATACTCAGAGATATACAAGAAAACACAGAAAGGCAATATAGGGAGATCAGAAAACAACTCAATGAACACAAAGAATATATTACCAAGGAAATTGAAACTATAAAAACAAATCAAACAGAAATGAAAAACTCAATTCACGAGCTGAAAAACGAGGTAACAAGCTTAGCTAACAGAACAGCCCAGATTGAAGATAGGATTAGTGAAATAGAAGACAAACAACTTGAGGCACAACAGAGAGAAGAAGAAAGAGACTCAAAAATAATAAAAAACGAGAAAGCCCTACAGGAATTGTCTGACTCCATCAGAAAGAATAACATAAGAATAATAGGTATATCAGAGGGAGAAGAGAAAGAAAATGGAATGGAGAATATACTCAAACAAATAATAGACGAGAACTTCCCAAGCCTGTGGAAGGAACTAAAGCCTCAAATTCAAGAAGCAAACAGAACACCAAGTTTTCTTAACCCCAACAAACCCACTCCAAGGCACATCATAATAAAGATGACACAAACCAATGACAAAGAAAAAATTCTCAAGGCAGCCAGGGAAAAGAAGAGTACAACATATAAAGGAAGGCCTATTAGATTATCATCAGATTTCTCAGCAGAAACTCTACAAGCTAGAAGAGAGTGGACCCCAATATTTAAAGCCCTGAAAGAGAGGAACTTTCAGCCAAGAATACTATACCCATCAAAGCTATCCTTCAAGTATGAAGGAGATATAAAAACATTCACAAATACAGAAAAGATGAGAGAATTTATCAACAGAAAGCCCCCACTCCAGGAAACACTAAAGGGGGTTTTCCAACCAGATTCAAAGAACAAAAGAAAACAACACCACAAGTAACAGCTCCACCAAGAACACAATAAAACCAAACTGAAACTGTGACAACAAAGGAAAAAAAGGGGGGAGAGGATGGAGATTAACAGTAGCAAAGGATGATGAAGTGCAGAAATACTTATAAGATAGGGTACTACAATGAATATGGTAGGTACCCTTTTCATTACTTAATGGTAACCACCCTTGAAAAAACCACCACAAAAACACTTGACTTTAAAAAGGTAGCAACAGAGGAAAGAAGTATGGAACACAAACAAACAAAAACAAATGATAGGAAAACAAAAGAGAAGAATCAAACTAGATACAAAACTAACAGAAAGCAATTTATAAAATGGCAGTAGGGAACCCACAAGTGTCAATAATTACACTAAATGTAAATGGATTAAACTTACCAATAAAAAGACACAGAGTAGCAGAATGGATTAAAAAAGAAAATCCAACTATATGCTGCCTACAAGAAACACATCTAAGCAACAAGGATAAAAACAAATTCAAAGTGAAAGGCTGGAAAACAATACTCCAAGCAAACAACACCCAAAAAAAAGCAGGCGTAGCAATACTCATATCTAATAATGCTGACTACAAGACAGAAAAAGTACTCAGAGACAAAAATGGTCATTTCATAATGATTAAGGGGAAGTTGAATCAAGAAGACATAACAATCCTTAATATATATGCACCAAACCAAGGAGCACCAAAATATATAAGACAGCTACTTATTGACCTTAAAACAAAAACTAACAAAAATACAATCATACTTGGAGACCTCAATACACCGCTGACGGCTCTAGATCGGTCATCCAAACAGAGAATCAATAAAGATATAGTGGCCTTAAACGAAATACTAGAACACCTGGATATGATAAACATCTACAGGACACTTCATCCCAAAGCGACAGAGTATACATTTTTCTCTAGTGTACATGGAACATTCTCAAGAATTGACCATATGTTGGGCCACAAAGACAATATCAGCAAATTTAGAAAAATTGAAATTGTACCAAGCATATTTTCTGATCATAAAGCCTTGAAACTAGAATTCAACTGCAAAAAAGAGGGGGAAAAACCCACAAAAATGTGGAAACTAAACAACATACTTCTAAAAAATGAATGGGTCAAAGAAGAAATAAGCGCAGAAATCAAAAGATATATACAGACAAATGAAAATGAAAATACGACATATCAGAATCTCTGGGATGCAGCAAAAGCAGTAATAAGAGGAAAGTTCATATCACTTCAGGCCTATATGAACAAACAAGAGAGAGCCGAAGTAAACCACTTAACTTCACACCTTAAGGAACTAGAAAAAGAAGAACAAAGACAACCCAAAACCAGCCGAAGAAAGGAGATAATAAAAATCAGAGCAGAAATAAATGAAATAGAGAACAGAAAAACTATAGAAAAAAATCAATAAAACAAGGAGCTGGTTCTTTGAAAAGATCAACAAAATTGACAAACCCTTGGCAAGACTCACCAAGGAAAAAAGACACAGGACTCAAATAAATAAAATCCAAAATGAAAGAGGAGAGATCACCACAGACATCATAGATATACAAAGAATTATTGTAGAATACTATGAAAAAGTATATGCCACCAAATACAACAATCTAGAAGAAATGGATAAATTCCTAGAACAATACAACCTTCCTAGACTGAGTCATGAAGAAGCAGAAAGCCTAAACAGACCAATCAGCAGGGAGGAAATAGAAAAAACTATTAAAAATCTCCCCAAAAATAAAAGTCCAGGCCCAGACGGTTATACTAGTGAATTCTATCAAACATTCAAAGAAGACTTGGTTCCTATTCTACTCAAAGTCTTCCAAAAAATTGAAGAAGAAGCAATACTTCCAAACACATTTTATGAGGCCAACAGAACCCTCATACCAAAACCTGGCAAGGATGGCACAAAGAAAGAAAACTACAGACCAATATCTCTAATGAATACAGATGCTAAAATACTAAACAAAATACTGGCAAACCGAATACAACAACATATTAAAAAAATAATACATCATGATCAAGTGGGATTCATCCCAGAATCTCAAGGATGGTTCAACATACGCAAAACGGTTAACGTAATACACCATATCAACAAAACAAAGAACAAAAATCACATGATCTTATCAATAGATGCAGAAAAGGCTTTTGATAAAATACAACACAATTTTATGTTTAAGACTCTCAACAAAATGGGTATAGAAGGAAAATATCTCAACATGATAAAGGCCATCTATGATAAACCATCAGCCAACATCCTATTAAACGGCATAAAACTGAGGACTTTCTACCTTAAATCAGGAACAAGACAGGGTTGTCCACTCTCTCCACTCTTATTCAACGTGGTGCTAGAAGTTCTGGCCAGAGCAATCAGACAAGACAAAGAAATAAAAGGCATCCATATCGGAAAAGAAGAAGTAAAGCTATCACTTTTTGCTGATGATATGATCCTATACATCGAAAACCCGAAGGACTCCACAAAAAGATTATTAGAAACAATAAACCAATACAGTAAGGTCGCAGGATACAAAATTAACATACAAAAGTCCATAGCCTTTCTATATGCCAACAATGAAATATTAGAAAACGAACTCAAAAAAATAATCCCCTTCACGATTGCAACAAAAAAAATAAAATACCTAGGAATAAACATAACAAAGAACGTAAAGGACCTATATAATGAAAATTACAAAGCATTGTTAAGGGAAATCGAAAAAGATACAATGAGATGGAAAAATATTCCTTGTTCTTGGATAGGAAGAATAAATATAATCAAAATGGCCATATTACCCAAAGCAATATACAAATTTAATGCAATTCCCATCAAAATCCCTATGAGATTTTTTAAAGAAATGGAACAAAAAATCATCAGATTTATATGGAACTATAAAAAACTCCAAATAGCCAAAACAATCCTAAGGAAAAAGAATGAAGCTGGGGGCATTACAATACCTGACTTTAAACTATATTATAGGGCCACGATAATCAAAACAGCATGGTATTGGCAAAAAAATAGACACTCAGACCAATGGAACAGAATAGAAAGCCCAGAAATAAAACCACATATATATGGTCAAATAATCTTTGATAAAGGGGCCAACAACACACAATGGAGAAAAGAAAGCCTCTTCAACAAATGGTGTTGGGAAAACTGGAAAGCCACATGCAAAAGAATGAAACTCGACTACAGCCTGTCCCCGTGTACTAAAATTAATTCAAAATGGATCAAAGACCTAAATATAAGACCTGAAACAATAAAGTACATAGAAGAAGACATAGGTACTAAAATCATGGACCTGGGTTTTAAAGAACATTTTATGAACTTGACTCCAATGGCAAGAGAAGTGAAGGCAAAGATAAATGAATGGGACTACATCAGAATTAAAAGTTTTTGCTCAGCAAGAGAAACTGATATCAAAATAAACAGACAGCCAACTATATGGGAACTGATATTTTCAAACGACAGCTCAGATAAGGGCCTAATATCCAAAATTTACAAAGAACTCATAAAACTCAACAACAAACAAACAAGCAATCCAATAAAAAAATGGGAAGAGGACATGAACAGACACTTCTCCCAGGAAGAGATACAAATGGCCAACAGATATATGAAAAGATGCTCAGCTTCATTAGTTATTAGAGAAATGCAAATCAAAACTACAATGAGATACCACCTCACTCCTGTTAGATTAGCTATTATCAACAAGACGGGTAATAGCAAATGTTGGAGAGGCTGTGGAGAAAAAGGAACCCTCATTCACTGTTGGTGGGACTGTAAAGTAGTACAACCATTATGGAGGAAAGTATGGTGGTTCCTCAAAAAACTGCAAATAGAACTACCTTATGACCCAGCAATCCCTCTACTGGGTATATACCCCAAAACCTCAGAAACATTGATACGTGAAGACACATGTAGCCCCATGTTCATTGCAGCACTGTTCACAGTGGCCAAGACATGGAAACAACCAAAAAGCCCTTCAATAGAAGACTGGATAAAGAAGATGTGGCACATATACACTATGGAATACTACTCAGCCATAAGAAATGATGACATCAGATCATTTACAGCAAAATGGTGGGATCTTGATAACATTATAAGGAGTGAAATAAGTAAATCAGAAAAAAACAAGAACTACATGATTCCATACATTGGTGGAACATAAAAATGAGACTAAGAGACATGGACAAGAGTGTGGTGGTTACCAAGGGTGGGGGGGGAGGGAGGACATGGGAGGGAGGGAGGGAGAGAGTTAGGGGGAGGGGGAGGGGCACAGAGAACTAGATGGAGGGTGACGGAGGACAATCTGACTTTGGGCGAGGGGTTTGCAATATAATTTGATGACAAAATAACCTAGACATGTTTTCTTTGAATATATGTACCCTGATTTATTAATGTCATCCCATTACCATTAATAAAAATTTATTTAAAAAAAATCATAATGAGAAATAAAATGGACATTTAAAAAAAATAAAAAAAAATAAAAAAAATAAAAAAAAGAAGATGTTGCACTATGGTATACTACTCAGCCATAAGAAATGATGACATCGGATCATTTACAACAAAATGGTGGGATCTTGATAACACTATACGGAGTGAAATAAGTAAATCAGAAAAAACCAAGAACTGCATGATTCCATACATTGGTGGGACATAAAAATGAGACTAAGAAACATGAACAAGAGTGTGGTGGTTATGGGGGGGGAGGGAGAGGGGAGAAGGGGGAGGGGCACAAAGAAAACTAGATAGAAGGTGACAGAGGACAATCTGACTTTGGGTGATGGGTATGCAACATAATTGAATGACAAGATAACCTGGATATATTTTCTTTGAATATATGTACCCTGATTTATTGATGTCACCCCATTAAAAATAATGAAAATTTATTTATAAAAAAATTAAAAGGATATTAAGATACTAGAAAGCCCAGTGGTCATACAAAATAACTGCTGTTCTAGATATTATAAATTGTAATTAAAATGATTTGTGCAAATGTGTCTGCTAATTCAAACTGAATTACCCAGGGCAGGTGGCGAGGACGCCCCTTTGCTTACTGCCCCATGGGGTTTCCCCCTTCTACTTGCTTAATTGCTTAAAGTAGAGTGCAATGAAGGAAACCACTGGCGGTACATTTCTTAAGAGCCACCACTAGCTCAATAAATAAAGGTGATTTAAATAATAAAATGTTAATTCACTTGTCAAAGTTCTCTTTGTACACAACATTTCTTGTGTAGATCTTTCCATCATTTTTAAGCTCGCCTTGCAGAGGACCATCAATTATTTTTAATTTTACGTGCGTTCTTTCATGAACTCTTGAACAGGCAACATAAAGTTGACCATGTCCAAATGCAGGCTCAGGTAAAAAAATGCCAACACACATAAGCGTTTGGTCCTGAGACTTATTGATGGTCATAGCAAAGGCAAGTTTTACAGGAAATTGTCTACATCTCAATTGAAACGGCAATCCTGTTTGAGATGGAGCCAAATCAATTCTTGGAATGACATGTATTTCACCTTTAGAGGAGCCAGTCAAAGACTTAGCTATTATGACATTATTTTTCAATTGGAGAACCTCTAGTCTTGTACCATTGCAAAGACCCCTTCTGATGTTAAGATTTCTTAACAGCATAATAATTACTCCAATCTTTAACCTCAATTTGTGAGGTGGCATGTCAGAAGGCGGGACTATTTGAATGCCGTGGCAACTTCACCCCATTGGCTAGTACAGTTACGCAAGCAACCAATAAGCTATTGGTGACAAACAGACACTTAAGCCACATATAATAAAGATAACAACTTTATAACTTCATGATTATTGCTAAGTAAATGTTTGTGTAATTATTTAGTTATATATATTGTAATTTATAAAATTAATAGCAAATTAGCAACCTAAGTAATACACAATAAGAAGAGCTTATGAAACTTAATTATTGAAAAGTAATATAATTTAAACATCAGATTTCTTAAAATTATTTTTAATAAACAACTTTAATTTTTGGTTGATATATGAAAATAAATAGCTGCTAGATAGCAATTTAGATGTAGGCAACATTTTTTTCAACACGACATAATGGGTTGAATCTTTTTTTTTTTTTTTTTTGTATTTTTGTATTTTTCTGAAGTGTGTGTGGGGGGGTGGATAGACAGACAGACTCCCGCATGCACCCAACCAGAATCCACCTGGCATGCCCACTAGGAGACGATGCTCTGCCCATCTGGGTCGTTGCTCCATTGTGGCTGGAGCCAGTCTAGCACCTGAGGCAGAGGCCACAGAGCCGTCCTCAATGCCCAGGCCAACTTTGCTTCAATGTAGCCTTGACTGCGGGAGAGGAAGAGAGAGACAGAGAGGAAAGAGAGGGGCGGGGTGGAGAAGCAGATGAGTACTTCTCCTGTGTGCCCGGGCCAGCAATCAAACTCAGGACTTCCACATGCCGGGCTGATGCTCTACCACTGAGCCAACCAGCCAGGGACCGGTTGAATCATTTTTATAGAATTGAATAATAAAATACAAAATATATTTTATTTAATTATCAAAGCTTAAGTCAATAGCAGCCAATAGATGTGAGTAGGCTACCTCTTGCCTCAAAACAGAACAATCAACAGAAAAAAAGGCATCTACTCACCAGGGTTATTTAACACTGACTTGTGTACACTACATCCATCTTCTACAAACTCAATGCCACCTGTGTGATCTGTAAGAAAGCCCAACAAAAGAAATTAAATTCTTAGGAATAAGGTTCTGTTGGGTAGGGTTAAGCTTTATGGGGCCACAGACTACTGTAATACCTAAGAATTTTTTGTCACCCCCACCAACAGCCAATTTCCATTCTCATCCTTGTAAGGGTGACATTATTCCTGTTGTGAATGCACAGTTTAGAGCAAACATAACAATATTTGTGGGGTTTACATGGAAACTAAAGCATCAAGACCCATGGCCAGGATTAATGAAGTTATAGAGGTACTGGTACTAAGGAAAATGGAGAGAAAAACAAAACAAAAACCCAGCTCTAAACTGAAAATGATTGGAAAAAGGACCCGAGAAAAGATGGAGAAAGTGGGCAAAGGTGAGAAGCAATGGCTTTGGTTTGTCGTCAAAGACTTTTGTTTCTATTTTTTAATTATGTAAATAGATGACTTTAATAAAATAAAGAAAGTATTTTAATAGAATATTAAAATTAAACTATCAAGAATGTTTATTATATCCTTTTCCTTTTAAAATAATCTAGTTTATAAAAATACCTTTTTTCTAATTACACTTAAAGCATTAGTAAGTCCGTTAAAGGAAAATAGCATAACAGAATGATTTGGGTGCTCATGGGAATATTGAAGAACAACAGAAACTAAAGAAAAACTATTTCCACTAGAGAGCAGCAGATGGCTAATTCCCCTTTGACCACTTATTTTTTGCATTAAGTTGGATAATCACTGAAGTACACAGAACCTTAGATTCTCCTTTCTTTATAATACTACCTGCATAAAAATAAGGGCTTTACACACAGCCAACAGGTACATGAAAAGTGTTCAATGTCACTAATCACCAGGATAATACAAATGGAAACCACAGTGAGATATGACCTCACACCTGTTAGAATGAGTATCATTAAAAAAGAAAGAGAGAGAGATAACAAGTGTTGACCAGGATGTGGAGGAAGCACTGTTGATGGGAATGTAAACTGGTGCAGCCACTATGAAAAACAATATGGAGATTCCTCAACAAATTAAAAATAGAATTACCATATGATACAACAATTTCACTTCTGGATATATTAAGGAAATGAAATCAGGGTATTCAAGAGATCTGTGAACTCCTGTGTTCACTGCAGCATTATTCACAATAGCCAAGACATAGAAACAACCTATGTCCCTCAGTGGATGAACGCACAGAGAAGATGTGGTATATATATACAATGAAATATTAGTCAGCCATGAAAAAGAATGGAAACCTTCCATTTGTAACAAAATAGGTATATGCAAGTGAAATAAGTCAAACAGAGAAAGACAAATACTGTACCATGGTATCAGTATTTATGTATAGAACCTAAAAATAAAAAAATAATAGAGCCTAATTCTTAGAAAAAGAGAGTAGAAAAGTGTTGCTGAGAGCTGGGGGTGAAGGAAATAGAGAGAGACTGGTAAAAGTGTACAAACTTTCAGCTGTAAGATGAATGGTCTGAGGATCTGATGTGAAACATGGTGACTACAGTTGATAACACCGTTTTATATAATAAATGGAAATTTCCTAAGAGAGTAGAACTTGAATGTTCTTGCCAAAAAATAGAGGTATATGTGGTGATAGATGTGTTTATTAACTAGAATGGTGAGACTCCTTTCACAGTGTACATATATATCATTAAATCACCATGATCTACACTTGAAATAACTTACAATTTTATTTGTCAATTACCCCTCAATAACCTGAAAAAGAGGGGCTGTCACAGTAAAGCTTGACAATAATTAATAATTAGAAAGAAAGCTTAAATTCTTTCTAAGCTTGAAGAAAATAACTCCATAACCTTTTATCTGTTTTCTTCTATTCTACTTACTAATTTTTTTTCATCTAATAAAATCTCAGCTCAAATGTTTGCTCTCTATCCTTTCATGACCTCCAAACTAAACTCCATGTTCTTCATACTTTCTCATAACATTATTATTTTTATGGCACATACCATATTTTATTATATACTTTATAAAGTTATAGCTTAAAATATGATATATTTTAAGTTATTATATACTTTTTGTGCATTTATTTGTTGGCATCACTTTTACTTAGTATACTGTAAGCAAACTCATGAAAGCTAGGCTCATAATCTGCTTTATTCACAATTTCTTTAAGGATTTAATTAATTCCCTCATCTATAGGAGGCACTCTTTGAATATTTTAAAAATGAACCTGGAAAACGGGCTTTTAAAATAGTTCCAAATTAAGGGTAGATTGATTGGGAAATAGTTTAAGTTTCTTATAAATTCTCTGGAGAAAATTTTTTTATAAATTTGTAAGAAAAAGTGTTTTTTTATCAAGTCATACAAAGAATAAACACAGCTAAATGATCAGCCCCATATTTTCAAATGTTTGCAAAACATGTCAAGAAATCAAGAAACTCTTTGTCCATGTCAACAGAAGTTGGGTTTTTTATACATTTACAGAAAATACTACTATTCATCAGAGTTTGGTTTTTGTAAAATGTGACCTTGCCAAAAACACTTTTCAATTTGTTCCATTTCTTTCATTTTTATCTCTACTTGGCCACAGACCTAGTGAAGAGTAGACGGGTGATTGGGAACTGCTGTCTCCCAGTGTTGGGGTAAACCTCCTGGACATGTACTATTAATGTGCTTGATAAGCTTCCAAGCATTTGGCTGAAACAACATCCTCCTTGAAGAACTTGGAAACAATTGATAAGCCAAGTCTCACTGCCTTTTACTCTCAGACGGTTGTTAGAACTTGGACTTGTCTACGTGACCCAACACAGCATTTCTTCCTTTGCCTGGCAGCTATAACTGTGCTCGTGACCCCAGTGACATGGGATATGGACTCATTTCTTCCTTTGTTTCATGCCTCAGGTATCATCCTTTGCCCAGAGGATCGAGCCGCTGCTCTCATTTGCTTTGCAGTAGTTTTCCATAGCTTCAGAATTCAGAATGAAAGCTTTCTCTCGGAGTGCCTTGTCACACCTGTCTCAAGGACTTCACATCTGCGTTCATTGTTTTATTGCCTCATTTATTTGCTATTCACAACCCAGAAAATAAACAGTGCTTCGTGCAGCCCACACAAAGCTCTCCCAACAACCAGACCTGAACTTGGGATGACCTTCTTTTCTCAACCTCTTCTCTTCCACTTGATAGACTGACCTTCCATGACCTACATCCAGAAAGCTGTCCTGATTTGAAAGAACAGTTTCTACCCTTCACTTTCCACTCTATCCTAGGAGAGAAAAAAAATTATTTCTGCTAAATATTTCACTGATTTATTCATTTCTACCATTGCTGCTGGTTGTATGTAGCTCAGAGAAAGCAGGCCCGACACACCATTCACTTAATGGCAGACAGGGCTCAGGGCTGACGTCAGCGCGGACACACGGGGTGAACTGGCTAGGGTACATTCCGATTGAGCAGTGCCATGCCACACCACCGTGAAGGTGTTCGAATATCTCTTTTCAAATTGTTTAAAATCACAATTATTTGAAATTCACAAAATTTATCTTAGTTAAGGATCATTTGTTTATAAATAACAAATGTACATTCAAAGAATCACAGGCAAGAAATAAAGATGATTTATCAAAAGGAAGCAGTATATTTTATGGAAACCCAGGATAGTATGCCTGGGCCTTGTGAGGGACAACATTTACGTTCTCTGGAGCCGCGTGATCTCACATCTGTACATTTCTTCAAATTTCCACTTCATTCTTTCTTTCTGCAGAAAGGCACTCTGCTTCTCCTTACGTGTAGCTTAAGTAAGCTTCGCAGTTTGTCTAACTAGAGCCTCAGTCCCCATCCCCAGTCGTGGCACACGAAGTCTAACTGGCTCAGTCCCAGTTCTGGCCCACAGCCTCACCAAAAGGCAGGAATGTGAGACCTGCAGCCAACTCAGCAGGCCCCACAGATCAAATCTTCTTAGACAAGACTGGGCAGGTTTTTCTCCAAGAAAACCTCCTAGCACAAAATAAATAGAGGCAGAGAGAATGGCCTGCATTTTAAGAAGATACATTATTTTAAAAAAACATTAAATAAATATTATATTAGCTAAATATTACAGAGCTCCTAAAAAGCTATGTAATTTACATATTTATTTTGTTTGTTTTCTCTCTCGTCTGCCAAATAGGCTGTGAATTCCACAAAGGAAGCATTTTCTTTCTGTCTTATTCACTGTCCAAGTGCCTGGTCTAGTGCCTTGTACTACACTTTTGCTGAACGTGTGAATAAAAGGCCTTGGGTAATGCCAGTGATAATTACAGTGAGTATGACCTGCAAAAGAGAATAAGTGACCACATACACAGGAGAGGTTATAATTTCTGTGACAGACTTCTTATATTTTCACTTCTCATATTCATGTTCTTGTTTCCAACTATCATTATCTTATTTTTTCTCTTTCTCAGAGAGAGGCGAAGGGGTGAATAGGCAGGGACAGACAGGAAGAAGGGAGAGAGATGAGAAGCATCAACTCATGTTTGCAGCATCTTAGTTGTTCATTGATTCCTTTCTCATATGTGCCTTGACTGGAGGCTCCAGCTCGGCCAGTGACCTTTGGGCTCAAGCCAGTGACCATGGGGACATGTCTATGGTCCCACGCTCAAGCCAGCAACCTCAGGGTTTCGAATCTGGGTCCTCAGTATCCCAGACCGACGCTCTATCCACTGCGCCACTGCCTGGTCAGGTGCCCCTTTAGCACTTTGAAAAGTATTTTGCATGCCATAAAATGCTACCCACATAGTAGATTGTTGTCATAGTGGAGCCTTAAGAAAATGTTATATATTAAATGCTTGTGTCCTCTCCCCCCAATTTATATGTTAAACCTAGTCCTCATTGTGGTGGTATTTGGAGGTAATTAGGTTGTGAGAGCAGGGCCCTCATCAATGGGGGATTTGTGCCTTTTTATAACATAGACCTCAGAGAGCCCTCTGGCCATTTCCACCCTGTGAAATAGAGAGAAGACAGCTGTCCATGAACCAGGGGGTGGGCTCTCCTCAGATGCCGAGTCTGGAGCACCTTCAACTTGGACTTTCTAGCCTCCAGAACTATGAGGAATGAATTTCTGTTGTTGATAAGCCACCCAGCTTCTGGGAGTTTTGTTTCAGCAGCCTGAATAGACTGAGACAGAAAATTACCTTGGTAACAAAGGATAAGACACATGGGACAACTAGAGGTCAAGGAGCAAACTAGGAAGTTGACTCAGAGTTTACCATATTTCCCCATGTATAAGACGCACCTTAATTCGGGGGCCCAAAATTTGAAAAAAAGACAAGCACAAAAATGCAGGATATGCAAGTAAAAAATCTACAACCACTATATAACATGCACCCGATTTTTAGACCCCAAATTTTTAAAAGGTGCATCTTATACATGGGGAAATATGATAGGTCAGACCTATTTGACCTTAATCAGCATTTTTTGTTACCTTTTCCCAGAAAGCCCTGAAATTAAAATAATCCAGATTTCTCTAGAATCCTAAAAGGGACAAGAAGTTACAGAGGCATAACATAGAAATCTCAAAATAGATTTTTATGACAAAGATGTTTATGTTAAGTCAGTTTTAGATTAGGATATTAAACAGCAGTGCATTTTCTTTTCATTCTAAAGAATCACCAAAGGGTTTGTTCCATTCATTAATGTGTTACACACAATTCTTAAAATATCTAAATAAAAACAATTCTTGGAGCATTTTGATACAGGAAAGATTATTGCTTCATTCCAAGTGAATGAGAAGCTACAATGGTAGAATTTTAGCTAAGGGCATGTTTGTAAAGGCATAATGTAAAAGTCAGCATTTTTCTTGCAAATTCATCATGTAGACAACTCAATTAAACCAGAATTTATTTAATTTCTAGTTAATTAGTTACAAAAAATAAATATTATTTAGGTCCTATTATTAGGAACTTTGTATCTATTCAGTGGAGGAGGAAAGAGATGATAATATACCATACAAATAATCATAATACCTGGCAATTTCAGGTGAGTTTTATGTAAGGAGGTAGAAAGCTAGCTAAGCTTAAAGAATAGAGCAATTATATAGTATCTGATCTTAAGAGTGAAAGTGTTTATAAAGGACAGGAAGATTTAAGAAGGAAATACATTTGAAATGGCCCTCGAAAAAAAAGATACACAATGCATTAATATTCCATAATTTCAAATTAGGGAAGAAACATTTTTGAAAAAAGCTACATTGGCAGAAGAAACTGTAGCACATTTTGAGGAACAGCAAGTTGTCCAACCTGGCTAGATGCTGATTATGCAAAAAAAAAAAAAAAAAAAAGGAGAGAAAATAAATGTCAAGAAGTAACATAGGATCAGAAGATCAGATTGTTCAGAGTTTCAAATGTCAAGTATTTGAATTGTGGACAGTCTTCTGAAAAGAGAAACATTAAGATTGTGAGTAGAGTTGGTCACTGAGATGTGAGCTCTAGAAGGAATAACCTGGCAGAATAGTTTAGGAAGAATTAGAGGACTAGTGAAGTCACTGATGCAATCTCTGATTTGTGCATTCATTCGGGCTGGACACGGAGCTGTAACCATGGACATGGTGTGGAGGTGGAAAAGATAGAAAGTATGCTGACAAAAGACACTCCCAAGATAAGAGCTGCTAGACTTAGCATCCAGTAGAATAGAGAAAGTGTGGGAGAGAATAAGACATCTCTGTGACAAGGTTTTCTATTGGGATACTATTAGCAAAGGATACTATTAATAAACATTAGAAGACAGGTTGGCGGACTAGGAAACATTCAACACGAATGTGATGGCTAGATCCATGGAAGTAGATAAAATATCTGATGAAAGGAAAGAGGCTGAGGAAAAACTTCCAGATGGGAGTAGGAAGAGAATCATAGTGGGAGGAAAGAGAAATTTCCTGAGTGTTCAGAGAAAAAGATGCTTCCTGTGTCAAAAAAACCAACAGTGGATTTAGAAGTGGCCATTCTGTTTGGCCGTGAGGAGGTTACTGGTGGTCCCTGAGAGAACAGTTCTTGTGGACTGTTGTATTTATAACCCAGATTGCAAAGAGTCAATGAGGAGTAGATTGTAAGTAATCAAATGCAGCCAATTCTGACTCTCCTAATAATTTTAGTAGTAAAGGAAAAGAGAAAAAGCATGGTGGCCTGAAACCCAACAAAAACTTCTATTTTCTTCATCTGAGAGTTTTGATCTATGAAATCACCACATGAAATAATTTACAATTTCACTGTATCTGCTCACACATTGAGTGACGAAGTACATGCTAAAGTACTTGTGAAGTAGATGGGGTCATCAGCCTTGGCTCTAATGAGAAATCACAGTATTTTTGCTGTAATGATTAGTTGTCATGTGAACACTTAGCATATGAAAGCCTTCAGGTAATTGGCAGCATCCACTGTTCATTGTCTTATGCTAGGGTTATTTTCTTGGTAGAAAATGCCATTTGTCTGTAAATCTATCCTCATTAGGAGAGGAATAAAGATTTTGAACAAAATACATATTCTCCTTCTAGAAAAATTATAATGGCTCCATCTTAACTTTCCATTTCCTCCTATACCCTTCTGTTCTTTTACAATGAAAGGCTTTTTCCACTGGTTAGTCTACATGTGAGCTCACTAGCAACTTTCTATGTTATGAAAATAGGGAGTATTTTGTGGGAAAATGGTATTCATGTCACCAGCCAACACGTTAGAAGGCTCAGCTGGTGAACTTCGTAGGATGTGCTGCTTCTCAGTAACAGGCATCCAAATATTGCATAGAGCACTCATGTTCTTAGGCATGCCTGAGCGTAACTGCACATGAACATTCAATTCCTAGCTCTGGAACAATCATTCATTCTTCGGTCCCAAGTAAGGCTACTTCTACCCCCTGGAACTGGACACTGTGGTTATACTGATCAGACCAGAAACTCAGAAAAGTTTTCCTGTAAAGAGCCATACAGTAAATCAGTAAATATTTCAGACTTTGTTGGCCACACGGTCTCTGCTGCAGCTACTCAACTCTTCTGTTGTATCACAGAAGAAACCATACAAAGTGACGCTGTGTAACTTTATTTACAGAACAAGTAGCTGGCTATAGTCTGCCAAACCCTGCTGTAGAAAAGGACCCTGAGTGGACACGGCCATAAGGACCCAAGATGATGGACCCAAACATACACCACTGAAAATAAGCTAGATTCTCAGTTGATACCATGTCAGTTGTACACTTGGATCACAGATGTTGGCACTGCATCTGAAGAATTCCTCCATACCACCCTCAACTCTCTCCCCCTGGGTTTTCCCGTGCCACGTGAAAAGCTCACAACCTTCTCACTTCTCTGTCCTTGTAGCCCATGTTGCTCAACAATACTATGTAGGCTCATCTTATTGGCTCCTGACTTTCATCTTTTTAGGTTATGACTGCCAGAATTTTCCTTGAGCGCTAAACATCATGACCTATGGAAAACGTATTTAATTTTAGGGCCTCCAAGAACCAACTAAAAAAAAAAGTGTAGTCACCAAATATTTTCCCTCTTTATTTATCATCTCTAATAGTCAAGGTGAAACTGCTACACCAGCCCCAAAGTGTCTTCAATCCACCATGCTGCCTTCTTTCTTAGCCTGAGATTTCAATCTTTACAGTCTCATTCCAGTACAAGAGAAAGAAAACAAACTGGAAATCAGATACGTGTATTCTGGTTCTGATTTACTCTGGTTTGGGACAAGTTACTGTCATGCATGTTAAAGCGTGTTGCTTGGAGTAGTGGTTCCCAATTGTACTTGAACAATCTTTAGACCTCTTGAGGTACTCATTCCCCACCACATGGTAAAAATTTCAGTTGTTTGAGGAGTATTTTTTAGCTGCTTCCCATATTGAGAATATAGTTAATACTTTTTAAAGAAATTTTCTACTATTTGAAAAAGTATAAAAAACACTTTACAAATAAGAAAACAGTTCCAATGAAGTCAAGTGACTTATTGAAGAGTGCACAACAGGTTATTGAAGAATCAAAAGGCTCCACATTCTCAACCCCTACAGTTTTCTTTTCTTTTTTTTCTTTTTTTTTGGTGTGTTTGTGTGTGTGTGTGAGAGAGAGGCAGAGACAGAGACAGGTACAGACAGACAGGGAGAGAGATGAGAAACATCAATTCTTCATTGTGGCACCTTAGTTGTTTATTGATTGCTTTCTCATATGTGCCTTGACTGGGGGGCTCCAGCCAAGCCAGTGGCCCCTTATTCAAGCCAGTGACCTTTGGGCTCAAACCAGTGACCATGGAGTTATGTCTATGATCCCACGCTCAAGCCAGCAACCCCACACTCAAGCTGGTGAGCCCATGCTCAAGCCAGCAAGCTCAGGGTTTCAAACCTGAGTCCTTTGTGTCCCAGGCCAACACTCTATTCACTGCGCCACCACCTGGTCAGGCCACCCTACAGTTTTTTTTTTCTGTCACATGATTTTGTTCCCTTTTACCTTCTTTTACCTTATTGTAATATGCATATTAGCCAACCATAAGCTATGTTGCAAACCTTTCATAGAGGCATAATTATCACTAGATGCAAAAAAACAAAAACAAACAAACAAACAAAAAAGCAACCTGCTTGACTATTGCTATTTAAATCTTTCCAAATTAAATATCCTATTTGTTTTTGCTGGTATGTAGGAACAATTTTTTTTTCTATAATAAACTTGGACCTAGCAATCTTACTAAATTCATTTATTGATTCTAATATATGTCTGTAGATTCTTTGGGATTTTCTACATACATGTTCAAGTTGTCTACATGTAATAGCATTTTCTTTACTTTCTTTTCAATGTTATACCCTTTATTTCTTTTCTTTCCTTATTGCACTGGATATGAACTCCAGCAAAGTACTGAATAAAAATGGGGGTAGCAGGCATTACCGCCCTTCTGATCTTAGGAGGACCAGGTTCAATAATTTTCCATTAACTACGGTGGTAGCCTCAAGTTTTGTATAGATACTCTGTCAGAGTAAGAAAGTTGTCTTCTTTTCTTGATTTGATGAAAGTTTTTATCAGAAATAAGTTTTGGGTTTTAGTAAATGTGTTTCTGCATCTATTAAATGATAAGTTTGGGGAGGTTTTGTTTTATTTACATTATTCCACATCACATCTTTGACAGTGTAACAGCAGAAGATTAAAGAACAACTTATAAAATAAAAACTATAATTTATTAAGCAAAATAATTCCATAAGCAAAAAAAAAAATAGAAGAAAAAACATATTAGATTACATTAAAACGAAGTTCTTCTCTTCAATCAAAGACACCATGGATAAAATTAACATGAGTGAGAGAAGAAATCTTCAAAATCTAAAATTTACAAGACATTTATAATTAGTATCTAGAATGTATGGGGCATACCTGAAAATCAGGCAGCAAAAGTAACTAAAGAAATACAGTAGAAAAGTAGTCAGAAAATATGAATTCTTAATTTGCAGATAGAAAATTAGAATGTCTGGCAAGAAAAAAAAGATGCTGAAGTTCACTATTGATCACAAACTATTTAAACAACCATGAGATAACACTTTGCATAGATCAGATGTAACATCACATGCTAGGAAGAACTCACTAGTGAGAAGCCCTCAGAGGCGTGGTAAGAGTGTAAAGGTGTATAATTTTTCTAAAGAGCAACCCGGAAGTCTTTAGACACTTTCTGACACATTCATAAGAAAAGTATACACTGTGTTTCAACCTGCAGGGAGCTGAAGGCAAGAGAAGTACACAGGAAGAGAGTAGGTAAGTAAATGTGGTTAACACAGTGCATGTTCATGCCCCCATAGAGTTGCATTCAGTAAGGCTCAGAAGCACAATGTTGAATGAAGAAAGTAAGAAATCAAATTAAACTTTCAGCAAAATACCAATTTCTGTAAACCACAAAAAATACACATGGAAAATGAGACATTGTATTTTTTAAGGCTACACATATATCTAAATAATCATATGTAAGGATAAACACCAAATACATTAATACATATAACTAATCTGGGAGAAGAAATGAAACAAGATCTTGGGGGTAAATAGTGAAATACAATAAGCAAGAAGATTTTGCAGAGGTCCATGATGCTATGGTTCTATAACCTATGGAATGTGATCAATTCTGTACATTTAAATCTTTAGAAAAGTGTGGGGTGGCATTTAAAAGTTATATATTATGTGTATTTATGTGAAAACTTACACAGAGAGACACACACATTAAATGACCAGAAGTATCTATTCCAAATATTAATAGTGGTTTTATCTGATTATTAAAAAACAATTTTAATTTTCCTCTTCACACTTTCTCATATTTTCTAAATCTCCCTAAAGAAACATTAAAAAACAGGAAAAAATAAGAATCTATACATATTGTAGTTAAGTGAACAATCCTAAAGAACAAGAGGGCAATTCTAAGCAATTGACTCTAAAGAGTTTTTAAAAAATGGAATCAAAGATTTCTTTTCTCTGCAGTAGCAATACTTACTATAATACCCCTTGAATGGGAAAATCATTGCAAACTCAAGTCCCTGTGTCGTATCTCACTCTTAAGAGTTTCCAGGTAACTGCTGGTTGAGGCAATCGTTTACAAAGTCCAGAGTTCCCACAGACTGTTTATACAGCACACTCTCGGTGGGCTTGGTATCTGTGCTATGACTGTGCTACCTTGTGTTAGCTGGAATTAAGGGGAAAAGGCTTGTTTGGATTCTCATTTAAACCCTTTTTATTGTGAGCACCTATTGTTTCATCAGGCATTTTCGGATTTGCTCCCTGGCCGTCCCAAACTCTGTTTAAAGGTGAGTGACATGACGATTTCATTTGTAATCTTAATATTTCAAAATTATAGATTGTGTTCCCAACAAACTTACCTTTTCACGTGTAAAAATACATACCTCAGATTAATAGTCTTTTTTTTTTTTTTTGGTCTTTTTTAAAAGTAAGCAGTAAATACTTTGTATAAATTTCAAAAGAACCAAAGGTTCATGTTTCTTAAGGAAATTTTTTTCCAGAGAACTACCTTGTTGTTTATGATTAAAAGTAAAGCAAACATAACCTTTAGCTAAAAAATCAGTCACATGGCCGGGATCCCCAGTCTGCGCTAGCAATGATAGATATCATTTCTTGAGCTCCTGGGGCATGCGTGGAAAAAAAAATTAAGAAATAAGAAACTCAAGAAGTTTACAAAGAGGGGGAAAAAACCCACTTATATTTGAGAGCAAATTAGTTTATCCTCTGAGCTGCCTTACAGACAAATTGGTCTAGGGAGGGTAACAGGTCAAAATCAGATGGACTTCACTCCACACTAGGATTCTCTAAATGCCCACAAAGCCATTTCCAGTGGTTCAGTGGGACTACTGATTGTCAGAGTTTAAGAGGGGCTGCCTGTTTCTTATGAGAAATGGGCAGAATTACTGCCCTTCCTCATGGTCCTGCAGATGTTTCTTATCTTCCTCTCTCACTGAGTATTCTTTTGTTCCATGTTCGTATGAAAACCTTCTAGTATGGGTAAAATGTCTTCATATAATTTTAGATATCCCCAAAATGCCTAGAGAGATTGGAAATTAACAAATAAAGAAACATTTAATATTTGAATAGAAATTGTTCAACATAAAACAGTTACTCCTCATAGCAATAAAACATTATTAAAAAAAAAAAGACACTGGCCCTGGCCAGTTGGCTCAGTGGTAGTCGGCCTGGCGTGCGGGGGACCCGGGTTCGATTCCCGGCCAGGGCACATAGGAGAAGCACCCATTTGCTTCTCCACCCCCACCCCCTCCTTCCTCTCTGTCTCTCTCTTCCCCTCCCGCAGCCAAGGCTCCATTGGAGCAAGGATGGCCCGGGCGCTGGGGATGGCTCCTTGGCCTCTGCCCCAGGCGCTAGAGTGGCTCTGGTTGCAGCAGAGTGACGCCCCCGGAGGGGCAGAGCATCGCCCCCTGGTGGGCAGAGCGTCGCCCCCTGGTGGGCGTGCTGGGTGGATCCCGGTCGGGCGCATGCGGGAGTCTGTCTGACTGTCTCTCCCCGTTTCCAGCTTCAGAAAAATACAAAAAAAAAAAAAGACACTGCTAATTAGTTCTTTTAAGAGCTTCTCCTCAAATAAGAAGCTTTGACCTACCACCTTAATTTAGAGCCATTTCCAAAATGCTTCAAAACAGTTAATGCCAAAGAGATCAGAATATTTTTAAGGGTTCTGTTCTTGCAGTTTTTGGTGATAACTGGAATAAAATCCACCTATACTTTTCAAGCTCTGGGAAGTTAAAAAGAGCGGTGTCTGCTGAGAACTGAGAATTGATACCTTCTTGTCATTCAGCTTCTCCCAGTCCCTTACACACTGATCATGTAAATTGCTTTATGAATTTATTCTCTCTGCAACTGAAATAACTATTCTGGAAGATATCTATTTCTTCAAAATCTATTAAGAAAAGAAACACAAATAAACAAACAACAGCAACAACAACCAAACCCTCTATTTAACTTCCTTTGTTGAAGCAGTCCTGTATAAGAAATCCCAGTTTGCGGATGGGATGGGAATGGTGGTCTGTCTGGTCATTAAACCAGGAAACTTCACATTGTGTAGAAAGCTCAGCTCCCAAGGGTCTTTAGGAAAACCATTCAAACTGGGGCTCAGGACTGATGTTTAGGCCTTAGACCATTCTATCTGATCACAACCTAAATTCTGTCTGAACACTCTAGCCCTGATGTCCTCTGGTTCTGTGCTGCTGGGAAAAACTAGAACAGGTAACTTACCAGTGAACTACAAAACAGGCAGGAGAAGTGATCAGTATGATTGAAATAACCTAGGACTGTAGCGGCTTATCTATGAGCTGGATAAAATATAGAATAGAATAGAATAGAATAGAATAGAATAGAATAGAATAGAATAGAATAGAATAGAATAGAACAGAATAGGATAGAATAATAAAATAAAATATTGGATAAAAAACATGGGAAGCATCTTCAGTCTCTGTCTACCCTCCCCAAACAATGGTAATAAGTTATATTTCTTTGTATTTCACTCTGTGCCTTGCAGCACACAATGGACATTCAAATGTGTGCTGATTCCTTTTTAAACTGAAGGACATATTTAACCACGTCAATGAATTTGGTTGATTTTATTCCAACATTCTTCTCTGAGCTTGTAGGAAAGTTTAAAAAGCTTATTGATTTATTAAGAAGAAATGCTCTAATTTTTGAGCATATGAGAGAAAGAATCTTTATATTTGATCTCAAGGCTTAAACAAAAATTTATAAAATTATGAACCTCATGTCATCACAATTAAGAAATGTAAAAGAACCACATCAAAATATAATCAGCCTGAGTGTTGATAGCACGATGGGTGAAGCATCAACCCAGAATGCTGAGGTCACTAGTTCAAAATGCAAGGTCACCAGCTTGAGGAAGGGGTCACTGGCTCGGCTTGAACCCCAGGTCACCAGTTTGATCCCCAGTCAAGGCACATATGAGAAGCAATCAGTGCACAACTAACTAGTTCAATGAGTTGATGCCTCTCTTTCTCTTCCTGTCTCTCTCCCTCTTCCTTTCTCTTTCTATCTCTCTGTGGGGAAAAAATCTACATCTATATAGATATCTAGATATAGAGATACAAATATAATCAGAAATTCACCCTTGAAGAAGCCATATTTCAGTAGGGCAAACTGACAATATCTATCAAAATTTTAAATTTACATATTATTTGAGCCATTTTGCTGCTAAGAATACAACCGACAACCACATGGATATACATGGATGTACTACAAAAGTATGCTAAGATATATTACAAAGATGTTTATTGCAGTGTGTGTATAAACTAAATGTCCACAATTAAGATAGTGGTTAAATCTAATATAATACATCCATATGGTATAAATCTATAGAGCCATTAAAAGGAATTAAGTAGATATGCATGTATTAGTATGGGGATATCTTCAAAGTATATTATGGAGTGACAAAAAGCAAAGTGCAGAGGATATATACGTCATATGAACCCATGTGTATATCAAAAACATGCACACATGTGTATATAAGAGGTGGACTAATTAAATCAATTACAAATATTTAAAAATAAATCTGAATCTCTTGAGTTCTAGTTTTTTTTTTTATTACAATCAGCTACTACAACAAGCTAGACATTAACCAGATTATTACTCTTGCTAAAACAATGAATGTCAACTGAACAGGCAAATTCATTTCTAAAGTCAATGAAATACTTTTATTTCTGGCAGAAATATTAAAAGTAGTATTACAGAAGATTCTGTAATAATGGACTCAAATTACATTATTCAAATTTGATGAAAACCCATTTGTAAACTGTTTCTTCTACTCAATCAATTTAATAATATTTATAATTTTTTTAAAAATTTTAAGATTTTATTTATTGATTTTAGCAAGAGACAAGAGAGAGAGAAAGGAGGGGAAGGAGCAGGAAGCATCAACTCTAGTAGTTACTTCTCTTGCCTTGACTGGGCAAGCCCAGGGTTTTGAACAGACAACCTCAGCATTCCAGGTTGATCTATCCACTGGACCTACACAGGTCAGGCACAATATTTATTATTATATACTATGCTTACTCTCAGTCTTCTAAATGCTAAAATGAACAAAACAGGCAAAAATGACATACTCATGGTGTTTCTATTCTAGTGAAGAAGGAGAAAGGAAAGAGGAAATATTCATTAAAACTTAAATAACAATTTATGTATAATAGGGAAAGTATAATAGAGAAAAATAAAGAAAACTGAAGAGGGTATGGGAAATGCTGGTGAGAAATTGCAGTTTCCAATAAGATGGTCAGGAATCTGATTTTGTTTGTAAGATGAAAAGTAACTAAAGCCATATGTCCAAATCACTTTGAATATTTAATATCAAAACATTCAAGTGTTTAATATCAAAACATACAATTAAATGTGCAGCACTCTTAAGTGTTATGACTTATTTTAAAAGCTAATATGTACTGAGTGATGATTCTACACCAAGGATCATTTTCAGCACTTTATATGAATTTTCTCACTGTATCCTAACAAAGCCTAATGAGAAAAATAAAAGTATTATTTCTATATATCCTATCAAAATAATAAAACTGAGGCAGAGAAATAAGGCAAAGGGGGTTTTACTTGTTTAGATGAAAGTTACTATATTTCAGAAGTATTTTCTCTATATATTTAATCATGTCGCATGTTGTTAGACATAAAGATCAAAATGGCAATATTGGGGGCGGGCAGAGATGGTTTTGCAAATTTCTTTCAGTAATTCATAGATCCTCAGAGCTCCACAGCACACAGGTGAAAAGTACTGGTCAAAGTTTTCTCTGGCGTTCAGCCACATCTGGTCTGGGTTGTAGGGCTCGCGTGGTCTGGGTGGTGGGTCTCCAAGCATCAAGAGGTGCTTCAGTAACACACTAATTAAGGTTACTACAAATTCAGTGAAAGGGTGTAGCTCATCTAAGATCAAAGAGTCTTAGACTCATCCTTGTCATGTAGCCTCAATGCCCCTCCTTAAGCCTCAATTTCATCACCCCCAAAATGAGGGAATTTAACTTGCAGACTTCAAAGATCTATTCCAATTCAAACTTCTGACTCTGAAGGTCACGGCAGTCAGACAGGGAACTTTCTTCAGCAGGTTTCCAGGCTGTCAGGAACCTGAGTAGAGCTTCCCACAAAATGGCCCTAACTTATTCCCCAGACCCAGAAAAGTATGAGAAATGAAAATGTACTGGAGGGTCCAGCCCACACAAAATTAGAAGTTGTTTTGAAAAGTATAAGGTTGTATAAGAATTCCCATTTTGGAATGAAATGGGTTACAAATGGATCCTATTAGGGATAGGCTACAAGACATACTTTGTCTTGTAGCCTATCCCTAATAATTTGGGAAACATACTTGTACTGGGGGCTGTAACCACAGGAATACATACCCAAAAAATCTTTAGAAATAAGATTTGTGCTTATGAACATGTAAATTTGTGTTTGCCTGCCTAAGGGAAGACAGAGAGACACCTACGATAATATCTGAGCCTCTGACTGACAATGGTTTGCACAGTTTTACCCCTAACGAGTCTTTGATATGTATTTTATATCCTTCCTTTTCAGGGCCTGGAGGCTCTCAAAGCATGGCCAGACACTCCATCTTGTATTTCATCCTGCTGAGTGTTCTGGTTGACAAGAGCCACGCCTGTTACTGTGATCATTACCTGTGGAGTGAGTGGTCCACCTGCTCCAAAACCTGCAACACTGGAACCCAGACAAGATTTAGGTTGGTGTGGGCTGTGTGTGTGTGTGTGTGTGCGCGCGCACGCACGCGTGTGCACGTGTGTGAATGCAAGCGCTCTGGGAAACATTGAGGACGGGGTTAGCAATATCAAAAGGGCCACACGAAGCAATGGGAAAAAAATAGTATCTCTCAAACTGAGAACTCGTAAATTTGGATGAAGTTTGAGGTCTTTTCCACATAAAGTTGAATGGAAGTCTACATTTTTCTCTGCGTAAAATTGAGGAATTTCAAAGAAATGTAATTAAGAATATATGCAATATTTTCTTTTCTTTTTTTTTTTTTTTTTTTTTTTTTTTTTTTTCATTTTTCTGAAGCTGGAAACAGGGAGAGACAGTCAGACAGACTCCCGCATGCGCCCGATCGGGATCCACCCGGCACGCCCACCAGGGGCGACGCTCTGCCCACCAGGGGGCGATGCTCTGCCCATCCTGGGCGTCGCCATGTTGCGACCAGAGCCACTCTAGCGCCTGAGGCAGAGGCCACAGAGCCATCCCCAGTGCCCGGGCCATCTTTGCTCCAATGGAGCCTTGGCTGCGGGAGGGGAAGAGAGAGACAGAGAGGAAAGCGCGGCGGAGGGGTGGAGAAGCAAATGGGCACTTCTCCTGTGTGCCCTGGCCGGGAATCAAACCCGGGTCCTCCGCACGCTAGGCCGACGCTCTACTGCTGAGCCAACCGGCCAGGGCAGAATATATGCAATATTTTCAGTCGACTGTTTACTTAGAATCACTACTCAAGCTTTTTATTCAATCAGCATATAACTCTGCTCACCACCCTTGAGTTAATTATAGAGAATTTTCTACTCATTAAAGCAAGTATAGCAGGACCTCAAGCGAGTGGCACTGCGCTATTAGCTGATTGTTGGCGTGCCCGGGAAGGTGGGAGAGCTGCATCCGCTTGATAACATTGAATAATTCAGTCTTTTCACCAATTCAGACTACTTGTCCCCAGCAGTTTTTAAAAATCTGTTCGGTGTTTCTGTTCCATGAAGATGCTTGCATGACTTGAAGGAGAAACACATGTATTTAATGGGTTTTAGCCATTTTAGCACTTTTTAGAGACCTATTTTAGAAAACTATTTTTACCTATGTAATGTGAGTCCCATTAAAATAACCAGTTAACTTCCCTCATAAACCATCTGCTAAGTATGTAAACACAGACGTGTCTTAATACTGTCCTGCGACGGAGTCCCTCCCTAGCTCTCTGACCGCGGACCCACGAAGTGCAGCAGGAGGGCCTGTTGTTCCTGACCTTCAGGCCCAGGACATGGCTTCTCCCTCTGGCCCTGCACATGCGGCCCCTGCACACGCTGTCATTGCACACGCTGCCCGTGCACATGCCATCCTGCACACACTGCCACTGTACATGCTTCTCCTCCTGCTGCCCCTGCACACACCGTGCTGCACACACAGCCTCTGTACACGCTGCCCCTGCACACGCCACCCCTGCACACACTGCCACTGTACATGCTTCTCCTCCTGCTGCCCCTGCACATGCCGTGCTGCACACATAACCTCTGTACACGCTGCCCCTGCACACGCCACCCCTGCACACACTGTCACTGTACATGCTTCTCCTCCTGCTGCCCCTGCACACGCAGCCTCTGTACACACTGCCCCTGCACACGCCGTGCTGCACACATGACCTCTGTACACGCTGCCCCTGCACACACCACCCCTGCACACACTGTCACTGTACATGCTTCTCCTCCTGCTGCCCCTGCACACGCAGCCTCTGTACACACTGCCCCTGCACACGCCGTGCTGCACACATGACCTCTGTACACGCTGCCCCTGCACACACCACCTCTGCACACACTGCCACTGTACATGCTTCTCCTCCTGCTGCCCCTGCACATGCTGTGCTGCACACATGGCCTCTGCACATGCCGCCCTAGCCACAGGCCCAGCCTCTGTTACCTGCAGAATTCTCGTGAATTTTTCATGCTGTATTTCTCATGTTACTTTCTCTTGGATTCAGTGGCCCAACACCACTCTAATTCCATCTCAGTCATTGTACTTATCACATGTATTGTCCTCTTTTAAGCAATTTGCGGGAACTTTCTCCTCTTCCGGGAATTGCATCAGGACCAGCTTCATGATGTGGGACCCCACACCGAGCAGGGCTAAGTGCCTGGCTCAATGATCTACCATCACTGTGTTGAAATTCTTGATTTTTGAGTAAGAGCTGCCCCCCCCACCCTGGTCATTTTCCACTGGGCTGGGTAAATTACATACCCAGTCCTGAGTTCCATGAAATGGTAAGAACTGTCCTTATGCCAGCCTACCTGATTGTTCATTAAAACCTTTCCTTTTTTTCTCTATAGTTAACACTCAGTGACATTTTTCTCATTGGGCTGGAGCCACAGTGAACACACACACTCATTCTAAGCAGACTTTCCCTCACTATTCCAGACAAGTAACAATAAATGACTACTATGTGACAAACCACTGCAGCCAGCTTTGCACCTTCCAGGAGACCAGAGAATGTAACTGGCAAGCCTGCCCTATCAACTGCCTCCTAGCAGATTATGGACCATGGTCCAACTGTGACCCTTGTGTTGAAAAACAGGTAGGTGGCACATGGACATAGTCAGGAAATCTGAGTCTCAATGAAAAAGGCTCAGATTCCCTGAAAAGCTCAATAGCCACAGAAATCCTGAATTTCTTCCATTTCTGAAAATAAACTTTCCACTTTCCATTGAAGCAAAATTTTATGTAGCAATTTTGGGGGTGATCAGTTGGGTTCATCTTACATGTTTCACTATTGCATGGCCACTGAAAGGAAATTCTGTCCCCAGGACCCACACTGCAGCTGCCCAGCTCCGTGCCCTCTGAGGACACAGGAAGCACAAGCAGGTGCTGGGAATGGGGATTCCAGTCCAAAGGTTAAATCAGACAGAAATATGAGGCATTAACGAAAAGCCTGACTCCCTGTCCTTCCTCTTAGTTCCTCCTCCCATGGGAAAGTCCCTCAGTTTGTTTACTGTTCCCAGAGGCAATATATACCCACCTCAAGTTCGTTCCTGTAAGGACATTGCCTGTGTGAACCCCAGACCGGGCGGGTGCAGAGCATTCACACGTTAGGAAAGAAAAAGAAACTCATCTGTGTAGTACCTGCTCTCTGAGCCAAACTGTTCAAGGCCCCTTACACACACCAGCTTATTCAAACAGACAGCACGTTGTGGGTTTTTACCCACTTTACAGAGGAGGAGGTTGTGGGCCATCAGGAGTACACCCCTAATGAATGTAGGAGCTGCCCTGTGAACTCAGATTTTTCTGACGTCACAGTCAGTACTTCATAATCCTTTCATACTTTCATACTTCCCTGACTCTGTTCTACTAGTTGACATTTAAAATCTTTTCAAGTGTAGAGAATGTGTCCACATTGGTTGCATGGTGACTTCCTGGGCAAGAAAATTCCCAAATCCTCTCACAATTATTGTTCACACCACACTGTCTTTAAGATGTGGAGGGGCCATTATTAATTCCCGGAAGAATCTGCACTCAGGAGATAGTCGGTAAATAAAGGTGCATTAGATTTCAATCTCATTTAGAATCATGTGCTTTTAGAGTTGGAAGTCTTAGAACTCTTTTTGCCCACTTCCTCATTTCAGGAACACTGGGGCCCAGAGAGGCGACGACTTCCTTAAGGACACACAAGAATGGAATTAGAAAGATTATTCATTAATTCAGGAAACAGTATAGTAGAAAATCACTATGTGATTGAGAAGCCCAGTTTTCTTAGATACATTTTGGCTTTGACCTTTCCTCAGAGTTACTCATCTTTTTCTCCTTTTTCTTCCAGTTTAAGGTCAGATCTGTTTTGCGTCCCGGCCAGTTTGGAGGACAAATGTGTATGGAGCCCCTGGTGAATTTTCAACCATGTATTCCATCCAAACTCTGCAAAATCGAAGAGCTTGACTGCAAGAATAAATTCCGTTGTGACAGTGGTAACGTACTTTTGAAAAATGTTTAGCCTCTACTAAAAATGACTTGATGGACCTGAAGTTATTCCAGTTCACTCCGGCAAAAGACATGCTATAGAAAGCCCACCATATTTTAATTGTGGAGATGGAGGTGTTCTGCTACCAATTACCAAGCTATTCATGTGTGAAATGATAGCCTTCAAGCATTTAAACATCTCAATGACTTACCGGATTCATTTGCTCATTAAGTATGGTGTCCAGATCCCTACATTGGTATAAAGATGAGGGAGAGAAAGGAGGAGGAGGAAAAGAAGGAGGCAGATACTTTTAGAAGTTGGCTATTAATAAAGTACAAATCTATAATCAGGATAAACAATTGAAGCAACAGACTAAAAAGATTTTTCATATAGTTTATTAAGATAAGAATATTAATATTAAGACATTATGTCAGGGAGCTAATGATAGATGAGGTGACAAATTCTATGGGGTGGCCCACTGAATGTCTCCAAAGGAGGAGACTGAAAATGATCTCAACAATGGCAACATTCCCTTTGAGTCCAATACTCATTCAGATTTATAAATTTGGTGACGTTTCACTAGATTATCATCAAGTCTTGAATGTACTATTTAATCTAGGTAGTATCTTCTTGATAATTAATAGTTCTTCAATGCTCACCATTTTGAGTAGTCCAGATCAGATTTCTGCAAGCGTTTTTAATCAAGGCCCAGATGGTAAATATCGTAGGCCTTGCGGGTCATCGGTCTAGATTGCAAGAACTCAGCTGTGGTGTCTTGGCATCTGGGCTGCAGTGGACAGTACATAAACAAACGAGCATGGCTGGGCTCCAATGAAGTTTTATTTACGAGAACAGGCGGCAGGTCAGTTTTAGCCCATGGGCCATAGTTCACTGTCCTCTTATCTAAACAGCCCATTTGAAGTTAAATGTAGAGTTCAGATGAATAGTTTGCATCATTTCTCTGTGCTCTGGAATACACTGAAAAGTAAAGCGTTTATAACCAGATCGAAGATTTCAAATCCCATAGAAAATGGACCCAGACCTTGGACTGAAGGTCTCTCTCCTTTGACTCCTTGCTTCCTGTCTTCAGTTTTGCCAATCTTTTCTAAATGTCAGACAGAAAGGCTGGTGTCGGGGTTTTCCCTCTGTGCCCTGCTCCCCCAAACCTTGAGTTCTTATTGGATGGGACAAGGGCAGATCAATACACATCATGCCTATATGAGTCAGGTCATGTGAGATACTGACAAAAGAGTGAATAGGAGAAAAATCCTGATGGCAATGGCTGAGAACAGACCTAAGCATCATATCCAAAAGATTAAGATAAAGATTTCGAACTGAAGAACAACGATGGGATGCTTGAAGGCGAGTTTTTAAAACATTACCAGGAAAAACTCCTTTATTTAATAGATGATCAATTCTATAAAATTTATTACAGAAGAGCTTTGTTTAAGCCAAACATATTCAGAAGTTTAAGGCTTTACATACATCCATAGGCCACCAATGCATAATGAGCAATCTCAGGAAAGTTGGTGGTGTGCACACACAACTGAACACCAGTTCATCAGCAATATGTCCACAGTCATTGATAAGAACAGAAAACAAACAGGCAAAACTATTGAAATGCATCTGCAGTGGTTAGTAAGCAGCTGTTACCCCGAGCTCCCTGGGTAAACTACTGCCCAGGTCCCTTCACCAAGAATCCCTAGGTCTTCCCAAGATTCATTCATTCATTCACTGGTTAATCCCTGGTACAGATTTGGTTGGCAACCATTCTTATTGGGTGATGTCATGGGAAATTGGTTGTTAAATATTCTACTAAAGGTGATTTACTACTATGCTCTCCTACAACACCCACCAGTGCCACTCTCAAAGGGAATAAAAGGTTGGATGAACCATCACTTATCTGACTCAGGACAATATCTGGCCCTCAATTACTGAAGAACTGTCTATCCCTAAGCGTTTTCTTCTTTCCTTTCCTCCCTCATAGTTTCTGTTCAGAGTTCTCCAAAAGGCCTCCACTCTACGTGTATTAGTTTAATGAATGCTTGAGAATTACCTATGAGGTTAACCTCCATGCACTGTGCCAACGCCTCTCTCAAAGTCCTACTTTTAAGCATAGATGACTAGAGAATTTGCAGCTGGTTTTAAAAATAATATGTCATTGCAGTAACAAAAATCTGTGTAAGTACATAGGAAAAAACATATACAGTTTCTAAATGATCACATGGCTCCAGGTGTAAGTGTGTATGCAGTATGTGTATATGCTGGCTAACTGCTGACTTCTGCAAATCCTATGTTGTCCAAGGTGCCCTTCACTTTTCCCCTCCCTTCTTTGATATAGGATGCATGTGTGGCTTACAGTATCTCTCCCATGGTTCCTACTCCATTGAGTTTTTTTGGCCTGGAATTATTTTTAGCAGTGTCCCATTGGACCTATATCACACCTGCCACATTCCTAAACATCACTCAAGAGATGTCCTCTTGGCCCTGGCCAGTTGGCTCAGTAGTAGAGCATCAGCCTGGCGTGCAGGAGTCCCAGGTTTGATTCCCAGACAGGGCACACAGGAGAAGCACCCATCTGCTTCTCCACCCCTCCCCCTCTCCTTCCTCTCTGTCTCTCTCTTCCCCTCCCGCAGCCAGGGCTCCATTGGAGCAAAGTTGGCCCGGGCACTGAGGATGGCTCTGTGGCCTTTGCCTCAGGTGCTAGAATGGCTCTGGTTGCAATAGAGCAACACCCCAGATGGGCAGAGCATCGCCCCTTGGTGGGCATGCCGGGTGGATTCCGGTCAGGCACATGCAGGAGTCTGTCTGACTGCCTCCCCATTTCCAACTTTAGAAAAAAAAAGAGAGAGAGATGTCCTCTTGCTTTCATCCCTCCCCTTGCTAATAGGTCTTCTCCATAATGGTAGAGAACCAGCATTCCTGATTACAGGCTAGAGGGTGAGGGACAGGAGGGGGCTGTCGCTGTACACAAGGCATTTCAGTTTTTGTAACATATATAGACTGATCTCAAGTATCTTTAGGAAATTCAGCAAGTTTAAGAGGGAAAGAAATTATCAAAAGTACATGAAGTCTTTCTTATTTCTTAAACTCATAAATTTAAGCTGCTACCTAATAATGTTGTAGCACCTAGGCATTTATTTAACTTGTCCAAAAAAATAATTAGATATGGTAAATTATACATAGCGAAACAATTATATGCAGTAATTATAATGATTACATAATACAAAATGTAGTAATTTGTGTATAGTAAAACAGTTATAAAGAGTAAAATGCACAGATAATAAGTGTGAAATTTAATTTTGATGAATGTATACACCCCCCAATAATCAAGATATAGAAAATGCCCATAAACCTAGAGAAATCCCTGTTTTCCTCTTTCCAGTTAACCCTCCCTCTTGTTCTTGATCATCATATAAAGGAGTCACGTGGTATGACTTTTATGTGTCTGGATGTTTTCAACATAATATTTTAGAGATTCAGCCATGCTGCTATGTGTGTGTGTGGGGGGGGGGGGTACATGTAGAATTACAATTTTAAAAAATAAAACAGTGACCTTGAGTTTGCTGTCCTGGGTCATATCAAAATTCTGAACCTACTGTTCATTTTCTCCTACAGAACATGATTCTATAATATTAATGAGCTTATGCAGAAAGATTCTATAATATTAATGAGAAAGATTCTATAATATTAATGAGCTTAATTCTCTTATTTAAGACCATCAGCCCCACAGTGACTCTGAATCCTAAAAAAAATATAGGAGAAAATATCAATTTATCATTTCCACCTCCGTATGTTCCTAAATCTTTATCAAAAATGGTGAAAACTGGCCTGACCTGTGGTGGCACAGTGGGTAAAGCATCGACCTGGAAGTGCTGAGGTCGCCGGTTCGAAACCCTGGGCTTGCCTGGTCAAGACACATATGAGAGTTGATGCTTCCTGCTCCTCCCCCCTTCTCTCTCTCTCTCCTTTCTAAAATGAATAAAAAATAAAAATTTAAAAATTTAAAAAAAGTGGTGAAAACTTAGGTGGGTGCTAGATTTCTTGAGCAATTACTTTGTAAGTTATACAAGTGTCTAATCACTATGCTACACACCTGAAACTAATATAATATTGAATGTTACCTGTAACTGAAAAATTAAAAAAGATTTTTAAATGTAAGGCATGATATTGAATAAGTCTGTTAAAAAAAGTGAAAACTTGCTTTTAACTTTTCTTTGAAATGTAATGCCCTAATGTTTCAAATGAATGGTGTCGTAAATGATCATTTGTTGAGATGCCGCTGTTTGCTTTTCTCTACCAGGCCGCTGCATTGCCAGCAAATTAGAATGCAATGGAGAAAATGACTGCGGTGACAATTCAGACGAAAGAAATTGTAGGAGAACAAAACCAGTGTGCTCACGGAAGTATGGTCCCATCCCTAATGTCTTTGCGATGGGCACTGGGTAGGTATCATCTTTTTACCATTTGGGGGAATAGAAGGGTCAAAGAACCAATGCGCTGGAAGCAGCGATGGAGCAATGAGACCCGGTCTGCCTTCTGCACTGAGCTCCTCCTGCTTGCCCAGCCTGTCTCCGGCACTGGGCTGCCATGCTCAGGCCTCCTGTGGCCATGATCCTCACCCCTAGGGAATAAAATTGTTTAGCATGTTCGCTTTTACTTTGTACCAGGCAATGTTATAGGCCCTTCATACTTGTTGCTTGTTTTCATTCTTATACATCCTTTCGGCAGCTCTGGAGAAAATCAAGGCAAACTGTTGGGGAGGGGGGGCAGGATGGGTTCTTGGGGCCTGGTTTTGAGTGGGTGAGTAACCACTTCTTCAGAAGTGCCAGGAGATCACAGAGAACAAGGGTATCAGGAAACTGCCTATGATTGTGTTGACAGAACACGAGAGAAGCAAAACCAGCCTTCAAGGGTTTGAGTCCAACCCTGAGTCAACAGTGAAAGATCATGCCAGGGGAAGGACTTAGGCAAACACAGGAAAAGAGGGTGATGAAAAGCAATGGTGTGAGAAAGTTAAGAGAGTTAGAGGGGAAATGAACATGGCTAGAGCATTCAAAACTTTTCTCACAAAACCCATGGGAAGGTCAGTACAGTTAAAAGCTAAAGGTCAGACCTGCATTACCATCTGGTTTTTGTTCAGTTTACAAACTGCACCTCAGAAAGATTTAATAACTTATTCAACTCTACCAACTAGTAAATAGCAAAACCAGGATCCAAGCCTAGACTTCAAAACCCAGGCTCTTTCTATCATTGTGTGCTAATTCAGGACAATAACCAGCTTAACAGTGGGGACATACTGGAAGAAACCTCAGGAGACCCTGCAACCTTCATCCCAATCTTTGAGTAGTGCTCAGAAATTCTACTGTGCATCTTTCAAGTCATGAGGGCATTAGATGTTTGGCAAGGGAGTCTAAATTCATTATACTGAGCCAGTGTCCTAGAAAGCTTTAGAAAATGTGAGAGAACTCAATGGAAACAGAAGAAGGAAGCCATGGTTGGAACCCTCAGAACAATCAGTAATGATAATCTCCTGTTCCCATGATAAAGAAACCTCATTCCGATTTTTGGCCAGAAGGCAAATAGTTTGCCATTGGCTTTCATGGCTTTGTATTGGGCTTTTTTAAAGTCTCCACTCATGCTGCCAGACTTGAGGCACCAAAGCCTTGAGGCACCAAAGACAAAGAGCAGCCATTGCAAATACAACCTCATTGGATCAGCATGAAAAGCAGAAGCTACAGAACCAAATTCAAGGCCAGCAGTACAATGGGACCGCCACTAGCTTGGACCTGAGGGAGCCAGGTTCTAGACCTGGTTCTGCATCAATTCACTGCATCATAGCCAAGTTATTGAACATCTCTGGGCTGCAGATCCCTCCCCTCCCCCTCTAAGTTTCTTATTTGAGGCTCTGTCTTAAGAATTTCTAATTAGAGTTGATTTCAGTGACAGTGTTTCAACAGCATCTTCTTATCAATGTGCAGAAATGGTTTTCTTTTTTCCCTTCCCCTGAAGAAAGACCTCAGACAAAACTCCCACTTGATAATCCTGTTTTTCTGACGTTCTGGTTGATGAAGGGTGACCTGACAAAGCCACCTCTTGCTCAGTTGTTCTAGACTCTAGGGTCACAGATGGGGGTGTCCACATGCTACGTGTACTTTGACAGATGGACTGTGTGGGCCGCTGCCAAGCAGAGCTGTTATCCCAAGGATTCTCAGAAATGAGCTAAACCTGCTGGCTCGGGACAGCTAGTCCTCTCCTCGCCTCCCCAAGAACTGAGAGTTTTGAGAACTGCTTACTGGAATCTCTTCCTAATCTGCTGGCCTTAGAATCCCTGCCCCCCTTTCTGACACATTTCTACCACAAAGGTAGCTTCCCTGATGGCTGAGCCTTTTTAAAATGGCATCTCCCCAAGGAAGAATTTAAGAAGACAGAACAATATTCTTAAGTTGCCAACATCAGTCACCAGGTCTTACACCTGAAGCAAGAATCAGTGATATTAGCAAACTGTTTATTTTTTTCTCAGGTTCAGCCAAGGTACAAATACACACACACACACACACACACACACACACACATTCACACACAAGCATATTTATATATGTATATATAATTTTTTTTTTTTTTTCATTTTTCTGAAGCTGGAAATGGGGAGAGACAGTCAGACAGACTCCCGCATGCGCCCGACCGGGATCCACCCGGCACGCCCACCAGGGGCGACGCTCTGCCCACCAGGGGGCGATGCTCTGCCCATCCTGGGTGTCGCCATATTGCGACCAGAGCCACTCTAGCGCGTGAGGCAGAGGCCACAGAGCCATCCCCAGCGCCCGGGCCATCTTTGCTCCAATGGAGCCTTGGCTGCGGGAGGGGAAGAGAGAGACAGAGAGGAAAGCGCGGCGGAGGGGTGGAGAAGCAAATGGGAGCTTCTCCTGTGTGCCCTGGCCGGGAATCGAACCTGGGTCCTCCGCACGCTAGGCCGACGCTCTACCGCTGAGCCAACCGGCCAGGGCTGTATATATAATTTTTAAGTTAGTGCAAAGAGTTAGAAAATATATGTTAAACCATATTAGATAAAAGCCCTTTAGAAACCTATAATGTTAAAATTCATGATGCATTTTAAAATTTATGATGCATTTGAAACACTAAAATATTTAAAGCCAATTTAAATACCAAAGAGGAGAGGAGAAAGAACAGGACAGAGTTGACTTAACTGGTGAAAGGTTCATGGGGCCTGGCCTGGGAGAGGCGCCTCCGTGGAAACCCCAGCTCTGGGCTCTCTGCAAACAGAGACTTCCGACCCCAGATGTGTGGGAGCTCTGCTACCTTCTGAGTTTCCTTGTGACCTGGGATCCAGTTTGTGACAAACTCGTAAGCTGGCTGCATAAGGCAGTATAAGGTTAGCAGTTATTTTTCTTCATTGATCCCTCTTAAGTGAGAACATGAAATGATGAGCCTGCAACACCTGTGTTTGTCATGCTGACTTAAGTAGTTTGGGAACTTCTCCTCATACTTCCTCCCTCAAGGACCCATTTTGATACAAATTCAAATGTGAATAAGAACACACCTCAGATTGTGCTCACAGCTATTGGGGAATAAGATGCATCTCACGGGACCCACAGGAATCACTCCGCTTTTCGGACAGCTTCATTGAGCTCTATGTCCCCTACCAGTTCTCCTACTGTACCTGTTTTCCCCTCACACCGCCACCAACTCACACTTCTGACGCCAGATGTGTAGGAGCTCCCCCCATAAAATAATTCCCTGCGGCACCAGCTGGGCGTCACTATATCTACCTGGATACAGTGTCAGATGCCACAGATTAAGGGCTCAGTCCCCCAAGACTGCCCCCCGACTTCCGGTGCCACTTCACCCATGCTTCTGACACATGGAAGGGTCCCAACGCCCCCCGCCTTGGGTTTAACTTGCTAGAGGGCTCGCAGAACCCAGAGAAACAGCTTACTTACTGCTTCCCAGCTTATTATGAGCGGACACGGTGCAGGATGCAGAGAACACTCAGTGGGAGGAGGCTCGGAGCTTCCACACCCTCTCGGCGTGACCCTCTACCAGTACCTCCATGTATTTACTAGAACTCAGCCCTCTGAGCCCTGTACTGTTGGAATTTTTTTTGGAAGCTTCATCATGTAGGCCTGCTCAATTGTTAACTCCATTTCCAACCTTAGCTGGAAGGTGGAGCTGAAAATTCTAAGCTTCTCATCAAGGCTCGATCTTTCTGCTCACCAGTCCCCACCAGGAGCCCACTAAGAGTCTCCTTGTTAGAAAAAAAGACACTGCACATATGGGTACTAGATTTATCAGGGTGATTACTTTGTGAGTTATAGAAATGCCCAATCACTGTGTTGTACACCTGAAATTGATATAATATCGTATGTCAACTCTAACTGAAAAATAGAATTTTTTTGAAAAGGACACTACTAACACCCAGGATATTCTAAGGGATTTGAAGCCCTGTGTCACAATCTGGGGTCAAAGAGTAAGTATGAGAACAAAAGATGCTCTTAGTGCTCTTATCATTTAGGAGATTACAAGGGCTTTCAGAGCCCTGTGCCAACAACTGGGGGCAAAGACCATTAGATATGTTTTCTATTATCTCACTATATGTAATCCAGCATTACCAAACTTTCAACACAAAACTTTTTTGCCACAGAATACATATTAATATCTATAAGAATTTGGAAAATTATTAACATCTGGGAGGACTTTCTTATCTACCAAAGAATAATTTTCTTACATACTTAATTTGTGCTAAGCTAATTAATCTATATGCTTCAATTTCCTTATTTGTACAATGGTAATTATATGTACTTCACATAGTTATCATAAATATTAAATAAATAGAACATTAAATATAGATCAAACAGTGCTTGACTTACAGTAAATAGTACGTAAGCATTTGTTAAGTAAGTTTTAAATGTTATCAGTTAATAAAAACATTACTACAGTTTATTAAACTCTTGCTGTTACCATGTTCTTATTAGCTTTGTATAAGAATTCCTTTGCTGTAGCTTACTGAGAGAAGGGGATGACCTACAAAGGCATTAGTTATGTAATAATTCATTTCATACTCTGCATCCAAAGTGCGTGCTGGTTGTACAAGACATGAAGACATGACAGAATTAAAAACGCATGCTTTATGTTATGCGAAAGCCTACAACAAGTGAGGGGGAGGAATGAGGAGAACCTGCAGGACCAGGGCGCTGAGTTCTGACTTCCAGCCCGTACCAGTGCTTTGCCCCGACGAGGAAAAGAAGAGCTTTTCTTCAAGTCACTTGTCACGCGTCAGACATGTCCAGGAGAGGGGCTTCTTTCATATCGGCAAGGCAAATTTTAGAGATTGCTCTACATCTACTGAATTCTTGATGATTACTTCACTTCTAGGTTTAATCTCCTGGCGGGCGAGCCCAGAGGAGAAGTCCTGGATAGCTCTTTCATGGGAGGAGTGTGTAAAACTGTCAAAAGCAGTAAGGCGAGTAATCCATACCGAGTGCCCGCCAACCTGGACTATGTCAACTTTGAGGTATGACAGCCTATCGTGGTGGCATTTCAACATCAATGGGGATTATAAGCTAAATTCCCAATGAAAAATTAGTGATGCATGAAGGGACAGAATATAAAAGGTAATGAACATTGTTCATGGCCTGTTAGGTGTTTGTGTTGAATTGCTCTATAAACCAGTGAGGTCAGTGTAATTATCACCAATTTACTGATAAAAAAAACTAAGCTAATTAATTGACCCAAAGTCAAACATCTAGTAAGTAGCAGATTAGAGATTCAAGCCTAGATTTCCCAAATTCCAGAGTTCTTGCTTTCCCAGTGAACATACAGCTGTTCATATCTCCAATAGAAAATAAATGGTTTGATTTATTCAGAATTTTCTCCTACCATAGATAGTTCTCTCAGGAAACCACTAAACTTAAACATGAAGGAAAGGAATGTATGCCTTCTAAAAACTCAAGATGACTCTCAGTATAAGGGGATAGCTCTGCCAGTTCCTTCCTACTTTATTAGTTGATCTGATTTTCTGTGTGTTTTCCTAAGTGGTAATGAGCGTTACTGCACACCCCAGAAGCTAGCCCAGGCCTTCCTCATAAGGGCTCCCTACTTGTTGAACTGAACAATCTTTCTTTTAATTTATGGTAAGAGAAACAGAAAAGACATGATTTTCATAGAAACATTCATGCACACACATTGATATACTAGAAAGAATTTCAGGTTTAATGATTTCTGAGACCACTTTATGGAGAGTATGAATTCAGCTAAAGTCATTGAACCCTCATCTTTAGAACAACTTTGATATACATATAGAGACACAGGCACTTTCTCCAATGTGATAAACTCAATTTAGCACCATCTAATCAACATTAATGGTGTGGGGAATGTCCTCAGGGTCCAACTGCCAAATTCAGACACCTTCTGGGAGACTTACCCTGAAAGCCTCATGTCTGTCTGAAGATGGAAGAGACAAGAGGACTAAGTGACCGCTGATCAAGTCAAGGGACCACCCAGGGGTAGATGCTAAATAACACTAGAGGGTCCACTCCCACCAAGGGAGGTGGTATGCTACAAGCTCTGCTAGTATGCTACACAGTAACTCAGAAGAGACATTTTCCCAAAGAAATAGTAGCATCAAAATTCTCTCAGTGATGGTACTAGAGTTAAGATGTATTATACTGAATAGGCTTTGCAGCCAGAGCTAAACCCCAAATATTTATATACAATATGGTTCTGTTGGAGGATGCTTTCTAGCTCTCTAACAACTAATCCATAAGCTTGCTTTCAAAATACAATAATTTCCAAAAAATATTTACTGCCAGTATCCTCCGTATCTATTTGATGCGATTTTACAAGTCAGAGAGGTTAAGCCCAGCACTTAGAAGTTAGGACCAATTGGGCTCGGATGACATTTCACACTTACAAGACACGTTAGAGTTTTCAAAGTCCTTGCATATATTGTTTTACTCAATGCCTATCACAGCCTTCCCAGAAAGGTAGGAGAGTATTAATATCCACCTTCCCAGTAGGAGATTTGGGCTCAGTGAAGATAGGAAGCTTTCTCAGAGCTGTGCAACCGGTCAGCAGAAGAACAGGGTGAGCATCCTGGCTCCCACTCCCGTGCACAGTGCGAGATGAGGCCCTGATGCTTTTATCAAGAAAGACATCAACAGCTGTGCTATGCATGTCAGGTCTGAGGACCTGCAGCAAACTATCGTTTAAAAGGTGTCAGCTGGGAGATTCACCAATGGAGCCAGGCCCTCCAGTTTACAAGGGCTAATTGTTAAATTTTCATAAATATTGCGAGCTGATTGTGAAGCACAGCCATTATTAAATAGTGCATATATAATCTTACTAGTAAATAAAAATATTACAAATAGGGGTGGTAGTTACTCAAAATGTATCACTTTTCAATGGTGGTGTTCCATTTACTCTCACTGCTGCTCCTGAGACTACCTGATATCTATTGTACCTGTGTCATGAAAACACTATATAATGATTTGCTTCTATGCCTCGTTTCCCCCATTGGAATTCAGAGGCACCACGTAGGTAGGTGGAAAGCTATGGTAGGAGTGTGTCCACCATGACAAGAGGCAAATGCTGGAGTAAATCATGTCATTTTCCCCTCCCAGAGAGCTGGCTGTTAAACATTTACCAGCAGACCCCTGGAACTACCCACGGAACTTGGTAACCCAAGTCTGCTTGGCAAGTTATATCAGGAAAAACAGCCTGAAAACCCCCATTCAGAATAGAGTAGACTCATTGCATTATCAGTGTCATTCTAAAACTTGTCGAAGCTAAAGAACCTGATCTCTAATTACATGTCATTGAGTTCTGGGAGATATTCAGCTGCTGGTGAAGATCACAGAGCTATGTATGTCTTCAAACAATGATTTGGAGATGGCCAAACCCAAGGCCGCAATCTATCGGGTTACTTTTCACTGATTTCTATATTTTTATGCCTTTGGCAGGCAAATGCAAATCTAAGCTAAACCTTATTTAAAAACGGTAGAGGAGGAAAAATTCAGCAGGCATCTGACTTCCCTTCTCCTGCAGGATTGGTGTTTTGTTTTGTTTTTTAAGACAGATGATATTATGGGCTAGCTATAGAGAGGCTCCTGAAAGAGGGGTGGGGAGGCATTGGACAGGAGGTAGGAATAGGGGAACATAGGAAGAATTCTGCCTCTCTAGGTTCCCTAACTGCCAAATGAGGAGCTGTCACCCAGAGCCTGGCATCCACCTCCACAGGTGCACTTACTCAGGAATCTTATGCTCTTTTCTTTGCTGTTGCTGCTTTGCTACTGGCTGTGTGCTGAGCATTTGCTATTACCAGCAGAATGCAAGGCATGGTGACCACTACACTTTGACTCTCACCAAGACACTGACCTACCTAGAAATGGCCCCTTGCTGCATCCCTAAGCCTGGAAAATGTACAGCTCTACACTCCTTCAGAGCCTTCTGAAATCCCTGGTAAAAGTCTTTAGCCTGACCATGTAGTGGCACAGTGGATAGAGCATCAGACTGGGATATGGAGCACCCAGGTTCAAAACCCTGAGTTTGCCGGCTTAAGTGTGAGCTCTTCTGGTTTGAGCAAGGCCCACCAGCTTGAGCCCAAGGTCACTGGCTTGAGCAATGGGTCACTTGCTCTGCTGTAGCCCCCCAGTCAAGGCACATATGAGAAAGCAATCAATGAACAACTAAGTTGCCACAACGAAGAGTTAATGGTTCTCATCTCTCTCCCTTCCTGTCTGTCTGTCCCTATCTGTCCCTCTCTCTGTCTCTCTCTCTGTCTCTGTTACACACACCAAAAAAAAAAAAAAAAGTCAAAACTTCAGGCTCTGTTTCTGACCCTCATCACCTAGGAAACCAGGTGCCACACTGTCCCCTCTGTCCCCCCACCCCCACCCAGTTTCTCTGAGCACTCTTTTGCCCTTTCCTACAAACTTACCCCCTTTCTCCAAACACAAAAGGAGAGGTGTCAATGCACACGGAGCTCCAGGTCATCAGCTCACAAGACACACAAATCCCAGAATGGGCTCAGGAAGAACCTCACAATAATGTGCAAAATGGGAATTAGAACCTTTTCCCCAGAACTTGGTTAACATGTTTTCCTAGGAAAATCTAGGAAAAAAATGAAATTTATCAGAGCCCACCAGCTGTTCCTTACATGCCACTAAAAGAACTCATCTTCCTCCTTTCAAGTTATCTTGGCTTTCCATATTCTTGGCTATCCCCTCTCACGTCATAGAACAGCGCCCCCCCCCTGCCACCGCCCCATCTGCTTGGTCAACAATGTCTGTTGACTTGTCTCTTCAATATCTTTTCTATCTACCCAACCACTGCTCCCCTAGACCTGGCCATATCCTGTCCCCCTTGGCTTATTACAACAGTTTTTAAAACAATCTCCTTGCCTCCACTTTAGTTAACTACAGTTCAGGTGATTTTTGCAAAACACAAACATGATGGCAACACTCCCAATTTTTCATTCATTCTGTTAATAGTTTTAAAGATCGTACATGCAAAAGCTTGCCTTTGAATCCAATCCAAGTATTTTAGCGAGGCTTACAAGACCTGGCCCAGTTCCCCAATTCCATTTAATTTTTCACCACTGTGAGTCGACCCTCCCACCAAGCTAATCAGTATGGTCACATTTTCTCTGAGCCTCTGCCCAGGATACCCAAGCCTCTTTCCTTACATGTTAATATTCGTTAATATCCTTTTTTAAAAGCTGACACGTATTTTCTTGTGCAAGAGCTAATTCATGAAACCAAATATTTATAATCTTAGTTTTTTAGAGAAGTGGTACAGAAATGTCAACAACTATATCAAATATGACTACATTGCTTCGGTGTGAAGAGCTTTATTTGTAGACATTTTAAATGCTAACTGGCGTGCAGCACGACATCTGAAAGTGACATCGAACTTTTGACTCCATTTTACTATTGTGCAAGACTTTATTGAAGCTGAGTTATTTTGTCTTTGCTTGACTAATTGTGCAAGCTATTTAATTGTGACATGCAGTGTGCTTCACAGTGTTTTTGAATACTGAATATTTTAAAACAGTAAGAGATTGTTCCGTGGCAAACCAGACAGGCATCTCTAACATAAAGAAATACACTTCAATTTACTTTGCAACTTTCAAAAAATATATATATATATATCCATTGTTCTCTTTCTTACCAGCTTACCCATAATGACGATTTGACTGGTGCTTAAATCCAGCCCCACTCAGCTCCAATCAAGTCTCACTGGCTTTTCTCCTCTTCTAGACCCAAGTCTGATACCCACCACCTAGGCAGAACCGATTATTTGTCCCCTGCCTTATAGCGTGCTGATGCCCGACACTGAATAACGCTTACGGGGATGGGAATGATTCCAGAGCAGGATCAGACAGACCAGCTCTTGCCCTTCCTAGGCTGTAATTTTCTGAATGCTATCTGAAATTAGATTGCCAACTGCCTCAAATTCACAGGCAGGCTAGAAATAGTCCCCATAGCTTGTTTGCCCATCGAGTCTCAGCTTAGGAGTCATTTCCTTGAGCTAGACTTTGCTGGTGTTATCTCTTTGGGTTTTATAGTTATTTGTGGCAATTCGGTTGGCAACACAACATGTAATATATTGAATTAAGTGTCTGTGAGTGCCTTTCTTCCTGACTGCACCATTGACTGCCTGAGGGCAGGGACTAGTGCAGGCGTGGCCAACAGTTTTTGCCCCCGGGCCAGATTAGAAAAAACTTTTTTCACAGGCTGGACTAAATATTAAAATTAAAAAATGTTAAATATAAAAACGATTCATTTAACTAAACAAAATTTTATTATGTAATTTTTTTATGAATAAATGTAAGTAATTTAGTACAACAAATTAATAAAAAATGTGACGTGTTGAGGCGCTTTGCATCGCCTATTATTTTTTTAATATCTGGCTCTATATTTGTAGTAGCTATTCTTAACACAGCCTCCAAATGTAAATCATTTAATCTTGATCTTGTACTTTTATTTAGATTCATTAAAGAAAAAGTTTGTTCACAAATATAAGTTGAGCTGAAGATTACTGAAGATATCATAGTTTATGTATAATGATTTAGAAGTACCACTTATTTCATTTCCACAGTGCATCATGCGAAGAATATTAAAAATTTAATCTCAGTCCACATAAACTCATTATGCGGGCCGTGCAGGCCGTATGTTAGCCATGCCTGGCCTAGTGTAATCCCATGTTCCCTAGCAAAATGGGTCTTCAGGAAAGATTTATTGTTACATAAATGAATGATCGTTGTATTAGATTTACAAGTAGCTCCCATATTTCCTAAATTGTTTTATTTCATATGGATTTTTCCCCTTCCAGGTAGAAACTAAAGAAGATGATTTGAAATCAGATTTCTATAAGGATTTAACTCCTATTAACAAGAATAACGACAGAAAAGGCTCGGTTTCAGGCGAACAGAAGAGCGGTACTCATGTGCCAATTTTTTATTCTTCAACAAGAAGTCAGTCCTCTACCCAGAATTCTGCCTTCAAACAAGCCATTCAGGCCTCCCACAAAAAGGTAATAAAAATGGCCCCTGGTCTTTTTATTCTTTCCTGAAAATGAATACCACCAATTCCAGTGATCATGCAATAAGAAACGGGGAGCTTTTATATCCAATCAGTAGGATTTTTAATTCCTATTTAAATGGCTTTATTTATTTATTTATTTATTTATTTTTTTGTGGTGATGATGTTATCCCACTTCAAAAATTATACAGATAATATATATAATGATGCTTCTCTTTTGCAAGTATTTGACTGTGTTTACAGTTTTGGAGTTTTTGTTTTTGTTTTTATCTTACTGTTTTAAGTGTATGTGTTTCTTACAAACCACATGTAATAAAACTTTGCTTTCTAAATGTAGTCTGATGGTCTCAGGCCTTTGCTAGGGAAATTCAGCCAACTTACATTTAGTACAGTCACTGAAATACTTGCTCGTTTTCCTCTCATTCTTTTTTCTTACCCATTTCACTTGGTCACCGTTTCTCAGGTCTATATTTGTCCATCTTTGTCACAATTCTGTTTCCCCTTTTTTCCTTGTGGTCATTCTGGAGTTCCCCTAACTTTAGAATTCTGCTTGTAGTTACCTTCCCTAGTTATAAAGCATAATAATAGCCATGCTTTCCTTTCATCCCATTCAGTAATATCTATAGCCCCCAAAAGGTGTTTTGTTAACCCATTCCCCACATCCTAATTCCACTATATCCCTGAGACAGCCACAACCCCACGGCTTCCCTCCCCCCAATGTCATCACAGGCCTCCCCAACCCCAGCTGTATTGAGATAGTGCAAAACCTTTGTGTCCCATAAAGATTGTTTTGTCTTGGCTTTTATATAATATGTATACATTTGTATTTTATTCTGACTCTCATCTTCTCTACTTAAAGATCCCTTGTATAGCACTTACAAATTATAAGTTTTTGATTTACCTTTTTTGTATTTTATGTTTGTGTTAGAGTTATATTTTATATATGTACCTGCATGTTAGTGCATATATGTATTTTCTACTTAGTCATCACTGTTTTCTCTCCCATCATCTTCCCTTTCTTGAGATTCTTCTTCTCATTTAATTGTCACATATATTTTTACTATGAAACACTTCACAAATTTGCGTGTCATCCTTGAGCAGGGACCATGCTGATCTTCTCTGTATCATCCCAATTTTAGTTCCTGTGCTGCCGAACTGAGCACAGTTGTCATATTTTTAGTATTACTTTCAGGTAGGGTGCCTGAGAGATACATTCCCTAAATCCTTAATATATATATATATATATATATATATATATATATATATATATATATGCCTACATTTCCCCCTGAACAATAAAGATAAAGAGTGTCTTGGCTAGATATGGCATCTGGGATAATAGTCTTCTCCTCTTGATGGTTGGTAAATGCTATTCCACTGTCTCCTACTTCTCATGGTTGCAGAGGAAAATCACATGGAGAGCTGTTTTGATTTCTTCTGGCTCTGTCTGGAAATTTACAATTTTTTATGCTTAGAATTTAGGTTATGTCTAAGTATTGGACTTTCCCCATTAATCTTGCCAGGAACTCATAGGACTCTTTTAATAAGGAAAGGTACATCTTTATCCATTAATCTTTCTTCATCTGTTCTATTTTTCTCCTATTATTGCATGTCAAATCTCCAGGATATTTCTTCCACTCTTAAATGACTTAGGGGAGAGATTTTTCTATTAGACACTTTCAGACATTTACGGATATCTTTTAAAAGAGTATCCATTCCTGACCACTCTTAGTAGTATCTGTTCTTTCCAAAGATATGGATGGGGAGACCAAGCCCTGAATCACGGAACTGGACAAGGGAACATGAAAGAGTAGAGAGAGCTACCAACACGGGAACCAGTGGGGCCAACACCTGGAGGTCCCATGTGTTGGGACCTGTAGAACTTTATAGATAAATATCATAAGCATTTCATTCACCTTCAAAAGGATCCTAAGAGGTTGTCAGAGTAGATATTTTTGGCACCATTTTGCACATGAGTAAGATGAAGACCATATATTTATTTTTAGTTCGACACACATTTGTCCGACACCTAACGTGCCAGGCACCGCACTGATGTCCCGGAGGCTAAGTCACAGGCAGTAAATGCCAGCGCTGGGAATTGGAATCAGTTTGTGGATTTTTGGTCACTCTTCTTACCCACTGCATTACACTTCAAACTATTGCTTTATGTCTTCATTCATTTATTTGTTGTTTTAACAGACTGTGAAAAGAGTACAGCTCTGATAGTGAACATAGGAAAAGAAAGGAGAATAAAATGGATTCCTTTTATAACACAAAATTGCTAATTCAGTTGAAATGGGCTGTGGGTCATAGAGTGTTCCTCAAACTTCCAAATGATATTCTTAAGACAAAGTATCAGAATTACTAGGAAGTAAAAATACATCACCACCCCTAACCCCACCCACACCGTGTCTTTCCCCTAGCTTACTGATTTAGAATATCTAAAGGTCATTCTGGCCTTTTGTTGTTGTTAAGTCCCCCAGCTCATGCTGATATTATATCCAGGATTTTAAAAAAAATGCCTACAAATAAAGTCAAAGATGGGGAAGGAAATGGAGATGTTGAAGTATATATAGACACTAAGATTTGCTTTACAGAATTGGTTTTTAAACATGGTTTCAAGCATGCTAGAGAACACTTATCTGTAGGTAAACAGCTGTTATTTGATCCTCTAATAATCTGCTCTAAAGTGGAAACATTTAGGGCTATGACAGTATCAGATTGAAACACATGAAACTTCTGATAGTCAAACATTTCTAATTCACAAAATTGTCAACTTTGTATGGTTTGACCTAATATCATGACTTCTGTCTTTGAATAAATCCAAACAGAATCAGGAAGTCTTAGTATAAATAAGAAATATTGCTGCAACTTCTCTTCATCTTCAAATATTGAAAACAAGGTCTCACAAACTTGAAAATCAATCCAAGCCCTTCAGAGGAGCTCAATGCTTTATTTATTAATTTTTTCAATCACAGACCTGACTAAACATATTTGTTAGGCATGTAGTCTGTTTAAAAATCAAAATACCAATTTTCTCAGTAAGATTTAGTGCTTTTTAGGCCCTGGCCAGTTAGCTTAGTTAGTTAAGAGCGTCCTCTCCAAATGGCAAGATTGTGGGTTCGATTCCCAGTCAGGACATACATGGGAAGCAGCCAATGGGTGCCTGGATGAATGGAACAACAAATAAGTGCTTCCCTTTCCCCTCCCCTTTCTCTCCCTTTCTCTCTCTGTCTCTCTAAAAATCAATCAATATATTAAAGAAAAAACAATTAAGCCCTGGCTGGATAGTTCAGTTGGTTAGAGCTTCATCCTGGAGTTCAGAAGTTGCTGGTTTGATTTCCTGGTCAGAGGACATATAGAAGCAGCTCGATGTTCCTATCTCTCTCTTGAAAAATAATAATAACAATAATATAAATAAATAAGTAGTGCTTTTCTAATTTACTTTACACAAAAATGATCTCACAGAATGTTGAAATAGATTATACATGGTTAATAAACTACTGTCATGTAATTTTTTAGTCTAAAATAACCAATTCAAGCCATCATGCACTGACCAGTGAAGGTACGTGTGCTGAGCTGAGTTACCAAAATTTCTCTCGCATTTTCTACAATTTAGTTTCTCAGGTCACCTGGAAATTTTGAACCACTTGTTTCAAGGCCCAAATCTGACCGTGCACTTCTTATTAAAAGCACAGTGCCCCTCCAACTCTCAAATGACATTGTTCGATGACAAACCATGGTTATTGTTTTTCTTTTGAGTTAGCAGTGATTTTGTGCCATAATGATAGCATACAGGAAGATAGCTGTTTAATAATTTATAGCTATAATAAAGTTCTTTTGCTAAAATATGCTTTTCTTTTTGTTTCTTTTACTCACATTTTTCAATTGCTAAAACTGAAAGCTCAAATAAAGTATATAAAATTTTTAAAAAGTTACATGGATACATTGATAAAACTCAGTGGCTATGTAGAAGAACTTAGTGGCTGTGTAGAAGACTAATTTAATGGAATGAGATATTGGGCATTATATCAACCATTTAATCCTAAGTCAAACTGGCATAACAAGAAATGATTTTTAAAAATTATTTCTGCTTATGGATGGAAAAGAGAGAATATAAACAATTCTGGTTAATTTCACCTCTTAGTAATTTTGAATCATAGCATTTTAGTCAATACTATGCTGAAGGGATGTGAAAAGTCTGTATTACACAGCCCCCGTCTGTGCACCTGATGACATTTCACAGGTAACTGAGGCATAAAGAATGTAAGTGCTTTTTCCATGTATGTGACGAAGCTGTGACTTGAATCTCAGTTGCATAATTTCCAGTTGAAAATTTGTTGCACGATCCTTTTTCAATTACTTACAGTAGCAAGGTTTTCTAAATAAAAACTCAGTAGGGATGCAGCCATGACTAACAACAAGAAAGAAGACTTACTTTTCTGATAATTGATTCCTAATAACTGGTAGAGAATGTACACCTTAGTCACACAGTTTACATCACTGACTGTTCAGCACTTTGGTCATCTCAGGAAAATGTACTAGACAATAAAATGAACATGATAATTTTGTATATGAGAACATGCAATAGAAACTTTTTTTAATAGAGTGGAGGGGAGATTCAGAGACAGACTCCCACATGCGCCCCAACCAGAATTCACCTAGCAACCCCCATCTGGGGCTGATGCTCACAATCAAGCTACTCTTTAGCACCTGAGATGGAGGCTCCGTGGAGCTTGGGGCTAACATGCTCAAATCAATGAGCCAATGCTGCAGGAGGGGGAGAAAGAGAGAGAGAAGGGAAAGGAGAAGGGGGAAGAAGCAAATGGACACTTCTCCTGTGTGCCCTGACCGGGAATCAAACCCAGGATTTCCACATGCTGGGTTGACGCTCTACCACTGAGCCAATCAGCCAGGGCTGCAATAGACACTTAAAATTTTGTTATATTAGACTGAAATAAAGCTAATAACAAATTAATGATATTTGAGTGCATGATACCTAAAAATAAGCTCTCATTACCTTTAGTCATCTTTTTCTTTGTACTCTTTTCTCCTCTTCCATTTAGGATTCCAGTTTTATTAGGGTCCATAAAGTGATAAAAGTCTTAAACTTTACAATGAAAAGTGAAGACCTGCATCTTTCTAATGTCTTTTTGCAAGCACTTAACCATCTGCCTCTAGAATACAACTATGCCCTGTACAGCCGAATATTCGAGAACTTTGGGACTCACTACTTCACCTCCGGCTCCCTGGGGGGCGTGTACGACCTTCTGTATCAGTACAGCCGAGAGGAACTCAAGAACTCAGGTACGCTTTCATCAGCTCTCATTCCTATGAACTGATCTGAGAGCATGTGATGTGCTTCTCTCTTACTTTACCATTTTAATTTTTTTATTAACTTTATTTAGACCTTACTTTGTTTCCAAACTCTGAAGAACAACCAAAAAGTACACAGTCAAGCAAATGAAACAAAAATAGAATAGTAGGACCAAAAAACAAGAACAACTAAACATGATTAGCCTCTGATGGGGCATCCAATTTATTTCTGAATTTTATGATATTTGGAAACATCATCAGCTACACATCAGAGGTGATCTAAAAAAAGAGCTACTCATCTCTCTCTTTAGGTCACCATGCCCTTACTGCAAGGAAAGATAAATTCTAAAGCATAATTTGCTTACAGCATTTTTAAAAGTGATAATAATTTTACAGAACAATCATTACCGCAAACTCACTAGTACTCTTTTTTCTTTTAATGATTTTTAGCTAAAAGCCAAGGGCACAAGATGAAAGAACAAATAAGGTCTCGACAAGGAACTAAGTTAATGTGGGCCAGATATGCAGCTACTGGTGATAAAACTTAAAAGCAAATGAGAGGCCCTGGCTGGTTGGCTCAGTGGTAGAGCATCGGCCTGGCGTACAGAAGTCCCGGGTTCGATTCCTGGCCAGGACACACAGGAGAGGCACCCATCTGCTTCTCCACCCCGCCCCCTCTCCTTCCTCTCTGCCTCTCTCTTCCCCTCCCGCAGCCGAGGCTCCATTGAAGCAAAGATGGCCCGGGCGCTGGGGATGGCTCCTTGGCCTCTGCCTCAGGTGCTGGAGTGGCTCTGGTCACAGCAGAGCGACGCCCGGGAGGGGCAGAGCATCACCCCCTGGTGGGCAGAGCTTCGTCCCTGGTGGGCGTGCCGGGTGGATCCCGGTCAGGCGCATGCGGGAGTCTGTCTGACTGTCTCTCCCCTTTCCAGCTTCAGAAAAATACAAAAAAAAAAAAGAAACTCTAGAAATCACAAATTCTTAAAAAATAAATGTATTTTTAAAAAAAGCAAATGAGAAACACTTTTATTGGAGGAAAGACCACGACTTTGTATCTTGGTATATAATAATTGATGTTTTCCTGCTCATATATAAAATAATAATACAAACCTTGGTTTGTAAATAAATCTTGGTGTCTTAATGTTACCGTGAATTGCAAATATCAATTACTACTACAGCTTAAACACCTTTGAAATAATTTGTTGCAGAGTCCTGTGGGAAATGGCATAGGGTCCCCGTGATGCTTCTGTCATGTATGTGTCTCTTGAGAACATGATTAAGAAGCTGAGTGGTGATAACAATTCAACTGACCCATTTCCCCACATAAATCATAATTCTGATCATGTAACTTTATACAAAAGAAACCAGGTATTTATTTTAAAAGCCAACATCAGAGTCGTGAGAGTGTCAATTTCTCTGTTCTTTCATCTTGTGTGGCAAATACCAATGTTTACTGTGGCTTCCCTGAGTTCTGCCCAACCTTAAGTGACCAGAGATCTCTCATGAGCTGCTTCCCAAAGAGGAGATACAATAAATGTCTCTGAGAAGTACTTCCAGTCAGAGGGTCTTAAAAAATTTCACATGACCAAGTTATTGAAATCGAAAAGATTTATACTTCCAGACCAGGCTGTGCCAGGGTGGATAGAGTGTCAGACTGGAATGCAGAAGATCCAGGTTTGAAACCCCAAGGTCACCCACTTGAGCGCAGGCTCACCAGCTTGATTGCGGGCTCATCCAGCTTGAGCGCAGGCTCACCTGCCTGAGCACGGGGTCACTGACTTGATCATGGGATCATAAACAAGACCCCATAGTTGCTGGCTTGAGCCCAAAGGTTGCTGGCTTGAAGCCCAAGGTCACTAGCTTGAGCAAGGTCATTCACTCTGCTGTAGCCCCCCACCCCCATCAAGGCACATATGAGAAAGCAATTGATGAACAACTAAGGTGCCATAATGAAGAATTGATGCTTCTCATCTCTCTCCCTTCCTGCCTGTCTGTCCCTGTCTGTCCCTCTCTCTGTCTCTGCCACACACACACACACACACAACGATTTATGCTGGGATGCACTTTCCACACCCCTTGACGTTTACGTTTGTGTCAGTTACCCTTTCTGCTGGAGCAGTGTTTGCGTAATGAGTTTGTTGTCTTCTGCCAGTGAGAATAGCATCAATGTCCATGCTGAGCAAAAACAGTTGGGGGAAATCTCTGGCCCTTGACTTGGTTTCATTCACCCTTGGGATGAAATTATTCTGATCACTGCTGCTGTGGCCTAGTGCAGTGGTCCCCAACCCCCGGGCCGTGGACCGGTACCAGTCCGTGGGCCATTTGGTACCAGTCTGCAGAGAAAGAATAAATAACTTACATTATTTCTGTTTTATTTATATTTAAGTCTAAATGATGTTTTATTTTTAAAAAATGACCAGATTCCCTCTGTTACATCTGTCTAAGACTCACTCTTGATGCTTGTCTCGGTCATGTGATACATTTATCCATCCCACCCTAAAGGCCGGTCCGTGAAAATATTTTCTGACATTAAACTGGTCTGTGGCCCAAAAAACGTTGGGGACCACTGGCCTAGAGGATAATTTCTCACTTGATGAGCTCTACTCATTACACATTCAGAGCAAAGCCCTTAAAGGCTTAGCGATCAGGTCAGTTAAAGAACGATGTAAATTTTTAATAAACTCTCCATCAGTTTTATAACTGAAGCCCCATAACCCAAACAAAGAGTGATGAGCTATATTACCCTATTAGAACATTCTCGTCTTCCATCCTTTTCTCTATTAATGGAGATAGAGATTGACAATCAGATATACATAATAAGGGAAAGAAAAGGAGTTTGAAATGTGATAAGTAACTGGAAATATATAATCACACATACCTGTGTACATATGCACAAGCACATACTCACACTATATGGATAATATATATATGTATATATATATATTCAATATAGTCAACAAAAATATTTTTGTATTGTGTTCTTATATATAATATATATTCTTATGTTCAGGAAGTATATATACTTACTCATTTCTCTGAGTCACAATAATAATATTGGTGCACAGTTTTAATTGTAGTTAAGATGAAACACATCCAGAAAGAAACAAATGTTAACAGAATGAAATTCTCCAGGGGTGTGCTTACCTGGACTCCAGAGAGAGCTTGCCCCCTCTCTAGATGAATATATATTCTGGCATCTTCCCTTTTCTCTCTTTCTATTTCTTCTCCTTTTATTTAGCCATAACATGGAAGTAGAGAATAGACTTAGTGCTAGTTTGCTTTATTCAGTAAGAATCATATCCCTTGTCATTAATTTCAAAAACCATAATTTGAATATTCCATAGTACTTTGTCTAAATTCAACTGCTTTTTTAGTTGCATCCCTTGATTTCTGCCTCTATTGTTCAGTGTCCCCATACTCAATTTAAAATCTTGAATGGAAGCTGACATGGCTTCAGTGTGTCAAGTAAAACTTTCAGAAATTCAGTGAAACATTAAACAATTAAAATATCCTAACATACAAGATGCTAATTTTAAACTCCTTTTGTTGAGAAGTCATTCTCTGCTATTAATTTGAATAAAAAGATTTAATTGCCCTACTATTTATCAGTATGACATCTTCAACAAGTACTGTTGACCTTTGCCCAGACAGAGTAGTTAAGGACATTTCCAAAATACTCATCCTCGTGCCACATCAAAGGACACTGAAATTTGAGGGGCCAAGTACAATAGCATCAAACAGCTCCTTGGTCTACGTATATAGAGGTCAGGCAGCTACCTACAGAGCAGATGGCAGGGAAGAAAGGGTTTGCACAGCAATTCACAGAGGAAGCCTGGATATTTAATCACAGTATGACTAACAATGGCTCACAATAGGGATTCTTCATTCAAATCTTCAAGAAGTTTCTTCTAACTCTCAGAAAATAAAATTTACTAAGCTTATGGTTAATTAATCATGTTATAATTGTGAACCAGACACAGACAATTTAATTTTAACTTAAAAATAATCAAAACCTAACAAAAGAATAAGAAAAGTTAGGAGTTATGTGCTATTGGTACATTACATTCCTAACATGGCCAAAACATTTGACTGACCCACTTAGAAGAACAATAGGATCAGGAGCAAAGCGGGTCATTTATCCAACTTGATAACAAAATAGCCATCTTTTCTTTTTCTTTTTGAAGTTAATGCTACAAGGTAAACATGAGATTGCAAACATAGAATTTTTTACTCCCAGCATTTAATGCAGCTCTTCAAATGTGTCAAACTATTGAAAAAAACTATTGAGAGAACTGTGAAGTGGACACACCCCTGTCTCCATCGACAGAGCCTCATTTCTCAGTGACCTCTGCCTTTTGGTTTCAGTTTTAGCATCACACCAAGCTGCACCTCAAGCTCTGAGCACACTCTTTCCTGCCTATGGTAACCCACAACCCTCATCTCAGTATCTGATAAACTGCTTTAAGGTGCTTAAGAGCTGATACTAGCAGCTCTCACGTGCTTGTGTTTTGCAAGGCAATTTTTAACTAAACATAAAAAAAATCTGGATGCTAAAAGTGATGTTGCAAGCAGCAGGTCAGGTGGCTTGGGAAGCAGTTAACAAAAAGGAAACATTGATTCTTCTTAAATTACCTGAGAGAGGCGGTACCACCTCAGCCTGCAGGTAGCGAGACCTGTTTCCCTGCCCTGCCTTGCTCATCCCCTGATGTCCGCATAGATTTTAGAGTCATTGAGAATAATGGCAAGCACCATGGTGGGAAAGAGTGATCCAGGTGACAAAATCTTCAACAAATGATGCTTGGCAGTTAGGTAAAAGACAAGGACAAAGAGGACTAAAGGTATTAGAACAGGATGGCCTAAACCCCAGAGCATCGGAGTTCTTACAAGATTTATGAAACTGTGAAAAGGCAGGCTACAGAGACAGCATTGGGAAACAAGGAGGAGAAGGTCAACCCCACCTCCCACAACGGGAGGGACTGGGGACGAGTCAGGACCAGCCTCCCTTAGAGACAACAGGAACGTATTCAATGCAGGCTTGAGTTCAGATAAAGAGAATGAGAGAACAGTCAGGGAGGATGTTGAAAAGAGGAGTTCACATGTCAGAAGTCAGAATTTCTGTGAGCACAACTAAAGGCTTTGGGAGGTAGAGGTGGGCTGAGTAGCCGAGTCAGGGAGAGGAAGAACAGATATGTATGAAAAGAGGGGTTCAGAGCAGAGTTGACCAACAAGACTTACATGTTAAATGATGAACAGGGGGAAAAAAAAGTGGAGTGGACTGAGGTCCTGGAGAATCAGCCGTGGCCCAGGAAGGTCTGACAGTGGGACCCCAGACACAGAACACATGCTTGTCTCTTGATGTGCAGGGCTGCCCAGTGGCAGTGGCCAGCAGGATGGGCAAGCATAGAGGTTCAAATGTTAGCATAAGCTTCTGGGACGGGCCCCATATGTGCCTCTTAGGGCCCGTGTTGATGGGAAAGATTGCAGGGACTCATAAATACTTGTGCTTAGGACCATCTCAGAGTCTGTGAGGGACTGCATCTGTAGGTAAGAGCTGTCATGCATTTGCACTTAAGGGCATTAGAGAAGATGGCGGCCTCTCTGGCTCCCAACGTGCCTACCTAGAGCCTCGTGCTCCTCTCTGAATTCTCAGGGGTGCATTCTTAGGAGTTTTTGTTTGTGTTCCATTTCCTAGGTTTAACAGAGGAACAAATCCAAAACTGTGTCCGGATCGAAACAAAAAAACGTATTCTTTTCGTTAAAAAAACAACCGTGGAACACCGGTGCGTCACAAACAAGATGTCAGAGAAATATGAAGGTAACTGTACTCCCTGTCGGCAGCTTGCCCAGTGTGTCCTGACGCTGACAGTAATCCAAGTACCACATTGCACGTGACTGTACTGTTTTTAACTTTTCATTTATGTCATTTGTCTACTTCAGAGCCAGAGGCAGATTTAACAGCGGGTGCACCAGGTGCACACCCTGGGCCCCAACTTCTGAAGGGCCCTGCAAAACCCCAACTATACACTTTTTTCTAGTGTAAGAGGCCCAATATTTTCTTCTGCGCCTGGGGCCTCAACTGACCTTAATCTGCCTCTGCTCAGAGCCCTATCTAGTGGGGAGAGAGTGCAAATAAGATATCATTAGTACTACTTAAAAGGGGAAATAGTTAAAGTTTCTTTTTATCTTATATTCAAGCTGTTTAATTTAGTGCACACCTATTGATTTTTCCCCTGAGCTGAACCCAACATTGGGCATTGTGATGTAAAGATGAGTGTGAATCAGGCCCTTCCATTAAGAAGCTTACAAAGTAATGAAATGTGTAAACAACCATTAAAAATACAGACAGATAAAGGTCTAAGTGATTTGTGTCAAAAAGGTTCAGGCCTGACCAGGTGGTGGCGCATTGGATAGAGCATCGGACTGGGACGTGGAGAACTCAGGTTTGAGGCCCCGAGATTGCTAGCTTGAGCACGGGCTCATCTGGTTTGAGCAAGGCTCACCAGCTTGAGCCCAAGGTCACTGGCTTGAGCAAGTGGTTGCTCGCTCTGTTGTAGCCCCCCCCCCCCTCCGGTCAAGACACATATGAGAAAGCAATCAATAAACAACTAAGGTGCCACAACAAATAATTGATGCTTCTCATCTGTCTGTCCCTGTTTGTCCCTCTTTCTGTCTCTGTCACACACATAGACACACAAAGGCTGAGCAATCAAGCCGGAAACCTGAGTGTTTTCTTTTGTTTGCTTGTTTGTTTTCATCTTCAGTCTTGATATGGCCTCCACTTTGTGTCTTATAGGAGTTCTGTCCAGCTAGTTCACAGGTGTTTCTCCAGGTCGATCATTCTATAATTTAGCTGTAATGTTGATGTGATCATGGGAGGGACAAACCCAGTGTTCACCTCCTCCGCCATCTTGACCCTGAGTGTTAGCTTTGATTTCTCCCTCTTTCTAGTCTCTGACCCACTAAGTAATCACTCTATCTCCCTTATATTCCTCCCAGTGACCCCCACCCATCTCTTCATTTTTGTGGCACACCCTCCGTTTACTGTTTCCAACCGGAATCACTGCAGAAACCTTCTAACTGGCTCCTAGCCTCTAGTCTGGCCTTCTTCCAATCTAGTCCACCCATTTTCTGAGGAGTCTTCTCCAAGACAAATCTTATCCTGAAACTCTGATGCTTTGAACATGTCATGGCTTCACAAAGCCTGAAAGATAAGTTCCTGCCTCCTTTTCTCTGCCTAGCTAAACTGAAGGTACTCACCTAAATAAGTCCTGCTCTTGCTTGTGCCTTGACATTATAAATACCTCTTTTTCTCTGTGTAAAATTTTCTTGTTCCCTGACTTCACCTGACTGATTGCTACTCATTCTTCTCAGGACAAAAGGAAGCAAAATCACAGAAACTTCCAAAATATGAAGTTTATCTTCTCATGGAGTGACACATAAGGAACAAATAAAAATATAATATTTACAATCATAATAGGTAGATAATTTAAAATGTCACAGCATATAGATGGTTTCCATGCAGATGCCCATGTTAAACATGAGCAAAATAAGAAGAACTGATTTGATAACTATGCATTCATATTATATTAACAAAAAATAAGTAAAAAAGAAGAAGAGGAGACCAGCATGAAAACAGATGCATAACCTAGTAAAAGAATGCATACACCCTGACAGGTTGGCTCAGTGGTAGAGCATCGACCCAGCATGCAGGAGTCCCGGGTTTGATTCCCAGTCAGGGCACACAGGAGAAGCACCCATCTGTTTCTCCACCCTTCCCCACTCCTTCCTCTCTGTCTCTCTCTTCACCTCCCACACCCAAGGCTCCATTGGAGCAAAGTTGGCCTGGGTGCTGTGGAGGTCTCCATGGCCTCCACCTCAGGTGCTAGAATGGCTCCTGATGCAACAGAGCAATGCCCCAGATGGGCAGAGCATTGCCCCCTGGTGGGAATGCCAGGTGAATCCCAGTCGGGCACATGCAGGAGTCTGACTGCCTTCGAAAAAATACAAAAAAAAAAGAATGCATACAAATTCTTTATCAGTTTTTCATGTAATCAAATAACTGAGTAAGAGTGAAAATTCAATAAATTAAGAGCTCAGAGACAGAAAGGTTAAATATAAGAATTAACTAAAAAGGGAGATTTCAGAGCTAAGGCACAAAGACAAACAAAGATTGAAAAATATCATCATTTTAATTATAAATAAATTAAGCACACAAATAACAAAATGTACTTGCTATATTTCAGAGATGCTAATTCCTACATCTTAAATTATATTTCTCATTTCATTTTCATTAGTTTTTCTTTAATAATTGTTCATGTCTGAATTGTTTTCTCTACATTTATTATGAATCACTTTAGTTTCTGTGTGTAACTTTATTAATTTTACTTTCAGACAATGATATTTTGTCACTGTCAATTGGTATATGACCTATCAGCAATTACTAATTTCTGTCTTATTTTTATATAAAATAAATACAAAAATCTCTAAAATTTTATTTTGATACCCCTCAGTGTTATTTTACCTGCCTCGCTTTGAAAAGGGTCATACTGTTCTTCATAGGGAGAGTACTTCACCAGTTGTTCCAATCATTTTAGACCCTTCTACAGTAGGGGCATGGCTATTCCTTCCCAACCCTGAAGACTCAACATCAAATCCAATGAATGCCATTAACTATCACCCATATCACTCGCCTCCTCTTCATTTGACTTTATTTCTTACTATAATTTCCTATTGCTCAGTTCCTATTCTTCTTAAAGACACCATTAGTTAAGACAGATTGTTTTGAAAACAAATCTGTGCTATGTTTATTGAATGCCATTGTCCTCTAAAGAAACATTGTGCCAACTCTTAACTCGAGGTTTAAATATTTTTCCCTTTGGATAATTGTGCTTTTACTCTTGTCTTTAAGCTTAGAAGCATGCTGTCAACTTTTTTTCTGGTACTGGAAGTCTCCAGCATGGCAATCCACTGATTAGATAGTGGAATCTGTGTAATAAGTTTATATTATCCCGGGAGCCCAAGACATATACTAATACATATCAAAAGTGGGATTTGACATCAGAGAGCAGGGAAGGAAGTCGTCAGGACTTGGGCTGCATTTGCATCCCAGCCCCCCTCCCTCACCCCTTTTTAGTCACCACAGTTCTGGACCAAATGACTTCTAGCTTTAATGCCCATGTTTACGACAATACCTACTCAGGATAAAGTTTGCAAAGGTCTAAGTAAATGGTAGCTGTTGGCATTGTTATTATCATTTCTACTATTAAACTCCCTGTAGGGACCAGGAGCGGAGTTCTCTTGCCCTTCGCTTAACTTCTTAATGGAGCTTCGTAACTATCCTATCTCCTTCTGTGCCAGTAGGCTTTTCTCTAAAGGTTGAGTTTGCAATAAAATTGAATAAGTCATTTTCTTCACACTCCTTGCAGGTTCGATTTTGCAGGGATCAGAGAAATCCATCTCCCTGGTTCAAGGCGGAAGGAGTGAGTACGCAGCAGCTCTGGTGTGGCAGAAGGGGTCGTCCAGTCCAGACGAGAAGGTCTTCACTCAGTGGTTAGAATCGGTGAAGGATAATCCTGTTGTAGTTGACTTTAAGGTAAGATTAAAAAGTATCATAATGAAAAAGCAAAAGTCATTCTCTGGCAGCCCAAAGGAATTGTCACAATTCTTTTTCTATTTTTCTCTCTGGTGATAAAGGAAATATCTTTCTTTAGAATGCATACACAATGGACCTTTTTTTAAAAAAAAATGTTAAATTACACATCTATTGCTTTTGCTATTCAAACAAGCATTCTCTAATATAGTATCTAAAACTTCTAGCATACAAGAATATCAGGAAAGGAAATTTGGTAAAAAAAAAAAAAAAAAAAGAAAGAAAAGAAAAAGAAAACTCAAATTTGCCTTGAGTAGTGTTCCTCATCTTCCTGATATATACAATAAATTTGATTTCTGTATTTTTTGCAACTCTTTATTTGATGAGCTCTCCTAAATCTTTATTTATAGCTCTGTTGGATAAATGAAATTTTAGATCTATTTGGCTTTCTGGTTCTATCACTTCTGATTAAATTTACCAGTCTTACATTTGTTGTAATTATATAAAACTGTGAATTTTGTTATTTATGGAATATTTTGCCTACACATCCATCATAGGCCATTTGGGACCAGTTTTGCCTAAAAGTTGAGCACATTTTAAAATGCCCACTAACAGGCTATTCTGATCATTTCACTTAAATGAAGACAGAGGAGTTCAATCATTATGAAAGTAGAATAATTTACACGCAGCATGAAGACACATCACGCTCCCCAGATTGCAGTGGGAAAATAAGATACCACCACCCACCCAGGCACCTGTGAGTCATACATGGCACCAGTCATTCCTTTGGGGTTTTAAAATATTAATAAAATAAGCTCTGGTTTTGTGTTGGCCCCATTATTTGTTACTGTCATTCTTCCTATCAGTGAGTTCAATTTCTCCACTTTCTCCCACTTTATATTTTCTCCACCAAAAACAAAGAACACAGAAAGCCTCTCTCCACACTCTCTGGATTCTTCTGCGTGAAGTTACTGAGGTCTCAGCAGAGCGTTCCTGGGCTGCCTAAGCCTAGCCACAGATCTCACTATTTTGATGCTTAGTAAATAACACGATGCAAGTCCATATAAGGGACAGCTCACGTAAGGCTTCCTTCGTGGTAGGATTCCAGGGAAAGGGAGCTCCAGATACATCACCGCCGCCATACTCTAGGGACAGCAGAAGCAAGCTGATCTTACTGAGAGTCTCATGTACCCACTTTAGAAGGAAAAGAAGCTCCCTTGCCCTCCCGTTTTCTCCACTGTTCAGCTGTCACGTGTGCCATACCCAACAATAATCTCTTCGAAACGCGGGATTTCTCATCCCTTACCCCTCGTTCCATGAGAATTGGGCAGTGATGGCAACCTGTGCAGAGGGATGTGACTGTGACTGGACCTCCTCTCCGCCATCTTCTCTTAGCTTGCTCCCATCACGGACTTGGTGAGAAATATCCCCTGTGCGGTGACAAGACGGAACAACCTCCGGAGAGCTTTTCAAGAATACGCAGCCAACTTTGACCCTTGCCAGTGTGCTCCGTGTCCCAATAATGGTCGCCCCACACTCTCGGGGACCCAGTGCCTGTGTGTGTGCCAGAGCGGCACCTATGGGGACAACTGCGAGAGACGCTCCCCGGATTATAAATCCGGTAAGTATCACTCACTTCCTGTGAGGCACGCACCAGGTCCCCTCCGCAGCGCATGCGCGGTTGGTCAATTAAAACAAACTTCTACTGGCCTCTTCTACCTTATGCAAACACACAAGGAGAATAAGCTTGTAAAAAGTTAAACTCTAAAATCAAACTAACCCTTAAATGAGTCAGTTGTGACCTTCCAGCTACATGACCTTAGGAAATCCACCCAGCCTCTCTCTGCCTCCATCCGCTCATCCATGAAGTGGGGGTAATGTCAGTATGTATCCCAAAATTAATGCATGTATATAAAGGATACATAGCACAATGCCTGTAATATGAAACAAATAAAATAGTAGTAAGTACTACAAAGCAAAGAATGTGACAATATTTTTATAAGCCTCTTGTGGATTGTAATATAAAGTGAAGGAGGCTTTGTAATAGGGTTGAATTAAGCCACAGCCAGTTTTCATTCAGGAGTAAGTAGTGTTCCTGGCTACTTGCAATCCTTCTTAGAAAGGGGATGTGTCACACAGAAGTAAGAAAATATTCCATTACCTTTAAACACATAGTCTGGTATATATTCTATTGAAAAGAAGTTTGTATTTATACATATATGCATGCATGTACGTGTGTGTGTGTGTGTGTGTGTGTGTGTGTGTGTGTGTGTGTGATGTGCTGCAGAGAGCTGAAAATGATTCACAGTTGTCAGGTTGTGGGAAGAGTTAAAGGAAATCAGGCTCTGTGTCAGGCCCTGATTTCTTTTTATCCTCACAATAATCTCATAATATTCCACAAAGCTGAAAAGTAAAGAAACCAAGTTGACCTGGCTCTCTGAGGTACACCATGGTCGGTGGGCGGGGCTTTCTGTGTTCCAGATGCGGTGGATGGGAACTGGGGCTGCTGGTCTTCCTGGAGTAGGTGCGACGTCACTTATAAGAGATCAAGAACCCGAGAATGCAACAATCCTGCCCCACAACGAGGAGGGAAACCCTGTGAGGGGGAGAAGAGGCAAGAGGAGCACTGCACATTTTCAATAATGGAGAACAAGTAAGGACATATATGGGGAAGAATGGGTTACAGTGTCCGGAAAAACACAGACGGTTAAGGTAGGATTATCCTGCTGCTAAATAAAGGAATCATTAGAACGTTGCCTTTCCCAACACAGCATGTTAGTGAGGTATTGTATCTGCTGTTAACCTTTTCTGTCCTTTTTATACATAGTATATGTACACATATATAACATGTATATCTCTATATATGTATACATCTATGCATATACATACCCATGTAAATATATATACATGTTTATTGTATTATATATACATACTTCTTTTTCCATTTTAGTGGGCAAGCATGCATCAATGACGATGAATATGTCAAAGAAGTAGACCTTCCTGACATCGACTCAGAGGCAGGGTGTCCCCAGCCAGATCCTCCGGAAAATGGATTTATTCGAGTAAGCATCCTGACCTTCCCTTCAGGTTTGGAGTTCAAAAAACAGAACCTGAAAATTATGCTTTTTACTAGATTTAGAGTTATTGTGTTACTAGTTTAATAATCTTCTGTTGACTTAAAAAGTGATGTGTAGAAATGCTTTGCCATTCTTCTACTTTGGATTGCCTGGAGATGTCTTTGTGCTTGGTTGTTAGACAAAAGGATAGGAGGCTCCTTGTGTTTCTTAGCACTACTAATTTATATGCTGATAGTATGTTTATGTCAATGGAGAATAGAACTTGAGCATAATTTAAGTTTGGATGACTGGTAGGGATCTGCAACTAAGGTCTGACTGTTTGGATCTGAAAAAAATTAATGTTTTTTTAACTGCGTCATATGTATGATAAACATCAATAACCCTGGATACTCCAAGGCCAGCAAATACATATCCCTGGAGCATAATATCTCTGGGCTAATGTTCTTTCCTATTCATCTGAGTTCTACCCTTGAACATGGCACCATGCCGAAAGGTTTTAAGTGGAGAAAATATTTGGGAGGGAGGAAATGACAACTGCCTTTAGAACAGAGCAATCCTCAAGTTCTGTAACGCACTGGAGAGTTTCTGATTCAATAGGTCTTGGATGGGGCCCTGAAAATTCCTGCTCTGACAAGTTTTCAGGTAATACTGATGCTGCTAGTTCAAAAGCCACACTTTGGGAACAAAATCTTCAGAACAGGGTCAGCACACTATGACCCACAGGCCAGATATGGTCTGCCATTTTTTAATTATTATTCTTATTTTTTTAATGAGGTTTTATTAGACCACACTGTGTTTACATAATACTGACCACTTTGTGTGGAGTTGAGACAGATTCTGTATGTCCTGCAACTGACCAGTGAGGTCCTTTACAGGACCAGACAGGACCAGTTTGCCAGTCCCTGCCTTTTAATATTATCCTCAAAATTCCATTTTGTCAGATACAGATACCTAAACAAATTTTACTCTATTCATGCCAACTGCTTACAAATCTGTTAAAATGATCGACATTCTAATTTTAAAAGCACATGAAGGATTTAAAGAGTAATTCATGAATTTATGATTCCTTTTATAAAGTTCGATGATATGTTTCCATTTTCATAAACAAACTCACTCCTTGTTTTATTTTGCTCTCTGTGCAAGACTAAATCTCAGTCTGACATTGTTTTCACTCAAAAGTGATGCAATTTTAAATTTCCTAATGAACACCTGAAATTTCTGGTAGCAGACTATCCTCCATAGAGAATCAAACAGAGGCGATATGCCTAATTACAGGCTAGAACAATTATGTCATTGCCCATGAAGATATTTGTTCAATGACCAAGACACAAGTCTACCCCTATGAGCTAGTAACAGTGACTTCAGATAAGGTTTCCTTGTTTAGTGAGGCTAGCTGATGTGCTAGTCAAAGCTCAAAGACTATAATGTACACTCACAGGTTATAGCTTTATGAGAGAAATGGAAGCAGATGCCTAAAGCAATAATTTATTTCAGCAGGAATGCAAGAAAAAGTTTAGCCTTTGAATAAAACATCCCATCACTACATTTCTCTTGGAAACAAAGCCACATGCATAATAACCAATAATGGAATATTGTTTTTATATTCAGAAAATTAAGAATTGTCTAGGAGACAAGTTGAATTACCTGGTCGGGTAATAATGAAAGTTGACTATTAACCCTTCACCTGCCTCAAAATTCCCAACTTTAATTCTCAGAGAATACCTTTCTAGTCAGTTCTTGTGTTCTTCTCCCCTCCCTAAGAAAAAAGAGTGTTATATCACCGCCTCCCAAAAAAGGATAGTGTTTGCATTCTGTCAGCAAAGAGTTGTTAAATCTTGTGCGTAAAGGATTGTGAGATGAAGATCTGGTAGCGGAGGTGCCTATTAGGTGTTGGGGGGGAGGCTGATAAAGGGGATAAACACCATGAAAATGGAGCTCTGTGCACGTTTCCCCAGAACTGGAAGCATGGCACCCCTCTTGAAGCTGGAGAAACACAGAACGTTTCACAAAGGACTACTTGAGTTGGGTCATTTTATTTTTTAATTTTTTTATTGAATTTATTTGGGTGACTTTGGTCAATAAAATTATACAGGTTTCAGGGCACAGTTCTATAACACATCATCTATATACTATATCATGTGTTCATCACCCCAAGTCAAGTCTCTCTCCATCACCATCTATCCTCCCTCTACCCTGCTCCCCTCCCCCACTCCCTTTCTCTCCTGAGTTGGTTCTTGAGAGAAAAGAAGAGAGAAAGTGATGGGCATCAAGAGAAAACAGCCAGGTAACCAGGTAAAGACACAGATAAATGAAAGAGAATAAATATTATGTTCAAAGAATGGCAGATGTTTTGCTAGAGTGCAGGTTTTATGGAAAGAAATGGTAAGAGGTGAGGAGAATAGAGTGGGTTAAAACTAATATTCCAAACCAAGTAAGACCCATTTTATCTTGAAAATTTTAGTGAAACGCCCCCCACCACTCACACATGCGCACATGTACACCTGACAGTAGTTGTATTTTAATTATCCACAGTTGGGAAAATATATAATGACCAATGGCTTCCTAGGAATTTCCACTTTAAAATGATTTGTAATCAATGAGTCATCACAGCAACCACATGTGTTTGCATATGTAGGCTATATTATATATCCAGTTTACAGCCTCTAGAATAAGAAGATAGTTTTTTTTCTTTTATTCTTGGAATAGTAGGCCATCCCATATATAAGGGAACAAGTTTGTAAATAACAAAAAGGAATCCTAATCAATTTAGAGCCATAGTATAGAAAATGGATTAGAAAAGGGACCCGTTAGAACATTGTCCTTGTCAGAGATGACAAATGCCATGAACAAAAGCAGCATGATGGCAGAGGAAAGGGGAAAATTTGAGATATATTTGAAGGTCGAAACTGAAAGGACTCTGTAGATGCAAGAGTGAAGGAACAGAAAGAACCCAGGATTACCCCAAGGTGTTCAGATATATTATTCATGGTGCTCTAATAATTTGCTGGTTTCGGTTTTCATTCTAGAATGAAAAGAAACTGTACTCAGTTGGGGAAGATGCTGAAATCGCATGCTACACCGGATTCAGAATGGTTGGGTACCAGTACTTCAGCTGCTTACCCGACAGGACCTGGAAGAGGCTAGATGTGGAATGCCAACGTGAGAGCTGGGCAGCCATGCCGTGCTACTACTTTAAGGAGTGAATGTGTCCAAAATAAATCAAGCAGTCCCACCTGTAGATCAGTACATTTTACTACTTTTTAATAACTCTGGTGAAAAGGTTTAGTGAAGCAGGAAATAGGATTCATCTGCCAAAATTAGATTTCAGAGTATTTTCACCTTTCCATTCGGCCCCTGCATGTTAGCCTCACATACACAGGATGGCGAAGCATGTGCTTATGAGGCAATCGGGAAGTCCGCTCGCTGCATCCTGCCACAGATGGCTGCCTTGCCTGGTGCACAAATTGATGCAAAGTGATGGGTCCCAGGGAGCTCATACTTATACCCTTTGTGTATCGGAAATGGGATTTCATGGGCAATGCAGTTTTCTCCTTAGAGCACATTGACATCCTCCCCTGAGAAGGAGAAGATGAATTTGTAGGCTCCACACGTATCTGTTTATAGTAAAGTCAAAATGAGATTCAAGCAAGGCTTACATAGGGACCCCAAAGAGCCAGGATGGGATGGACCCCATGAGGCAGAATTGAAACCAGCATCAATTAGAGTGTCCTTCCTCTGTATCCCTTGCTTTTGGGAAAACAAGATGAGGGGAGAAGAGGCCCCAGTAATGTAGTGAGAGTTGGAAGTGTCTGGAGCCAGTTCCTTAGCAAGGAAACCTTGGATACTAATACTCAAGGGAAACTCTCAAGGGAATCCTGGGATCCTCAAGCCCCAGGGTTTCTGATCAAGAGGCGGCATTAAAGCAAAGTGAATATAATTAATCGCATTAAAATCACCTCTTGGGTTGTACCCACATCTGGTGAGTACCCTGTTCCCCTGCTCCACTAAATGAATCCGAAATGGTTTTCTGCCTCCAGGGACACAGTGCCTCAAGCCAGCTGTGCAGGAAGTGCTGACAGTCTCACCGATTCAGAAATCATATGAAATTGGTAAATCCATTGAGCTAACCTGTCCCAAAGGCTTTGTCGTTTCTGGGCCATCAAAGTACACATGCACTGAGGATTCCTGGGCACCGCCCATTTCAGACTCACTCGCCTGTGAACATGGTGAGTAGCAGCTCGGGATTCTAGGATCTGCTAAGGGGGGTGAGGGCTCCCAAGATTGGTAGTAGAGCACCTACACGGGTATCAGTTTTTGAGTGTGTTTTGGGAAGATAAAGCGGGTTGTATAGATGATGAGGTCCGGCAGAAATGAGAAGTTACTGGTCAAGTGGCTACCTTCAAATTTTAGAGATTGAGGTCGTTTTTCTTTGTCAATATACTTCAATATTTTGGGGGAGAGCAAACTCATTCATCTAATAAAATCGGAATTGATGGTTCACTGAACATTTGGTTGTAGAGGGTCATAAAAAAGCAGTACACACTACTTTTTAATTATTTAAGCATTTTATTTTAACTTGAAACAGAAGGACACATTTATTCACCAATTTTCTGATGTCGGACCAAGCTCTTATTTCTAACAAGTCTCTTAATTTAAGTTCTAAGGTTTCTTTCACATGTGAAACAAATACCTAACCCACCCCATACCTTGTTATCTCATTCCGCTTCCTCTGAAACAATGTTTTTTTTACTCTAGGTGGAGCATTTTAAAACACATCCCCCCCAAGGCTCATCCCCTGATTGTGGTGTCATTGAGCTAGGGAGGCCCCAGTATTTCATCTTTGTTTAAAATCTGTCCTAGCTAATTCAAATGTGTGTAGACTTGATAACCACAGCTTTGAAGAGAGGTGCAAACTTAAAGGCACTTTTGAAGCAAATTGAGTAGAGAATGCTTTAAAAATTTTATATATTTTTCTTACTCTTCCTTAGCTCCAGTGTCATTGCCTTATGGATCTTTCCTTACATTTCTCAGCTGGGGTCCCTTTTATGTGATCTCCAGAACCATGTTCCCTTTCTTCGAAACACCTGTCTCAGCCTTTAAGTGTAAACCCGTGACTATGCTTATGATTAATGTTTGTTTTCCCACTGTTCCTTAGATTCACGGAGAAATGGACCACTGCTATTTTTATTCTTTCTCTCTTCCTTTCTTTCTCTCTTTCTTTCTTTTCTTTCTTTCTTTCTTTCTTTCTTTCTTTCTTTTCTCTCTCTCTCTCTCTCTCTCTCCTCTCTCTCTCTCTTTCTTTTCTTTCTTTCTTCTATCATTATATCCTAGTGCTAGAATATCATGCGGGTATAAACAGCTACATTTCCATGTTGCATTTCTTCGTTGATTCTTTTTATAAGAAAATCAGACTTTCAAGCCATTGCTCCTCAGCATCCGTGTGCAGGGTTGTCGTCACTGTTATCTGTATTGCTAAATGTAATGGACAGTATTTTGGTCCTCATCTCCCATGACCTCTCAGCAACATTAAACAGAGTTGGTCAATCATATACGTTCTTTCTTTGGTTTCAAAGATAGGACACTGTCTTCTTTAGATTCTACCTCTCTGGCTTTCGCCCTCTCTTTTTGTCAGGAGCCCTATACTCTCCTGCCAGGGAACCTCACCTATAGCCATAGCTTTGATGATCCCCTATCTACTAATAACAAATTTAAATTTTTAGCACAGCCTTTTCCACTGAGCTTTAGACCTGGCTATCCAAATTCTCCTGTATCTATTTTGTTTAGATGTCTTAAAGATACCATAAATTCAACAGATGGAGAGAGGAACTCTTGGAAGCACCAATCTCCCCTCCTGAAAACTAACATCTAATACTTTCTATTTCAGTTAAGGTACCAAGGTCTATTCTCTTAAGCAAACCAGAAACCTAAGAATCATAAGTTGCAGCTCTCCTATTTAACTCACAAAATACAATGTCATCTATTTTATTTGCTAAATATCTCTCACATGTATCTACTTCTCTCTGTTTCTACCCTGGGGCCTTTGATCTGAATTAATATCTTCTTTCACCTGAACCATGACAGTAACCTCATGGATTATCTACCCATAGCTCTCTTGACCATCATGCTTCTATATCCTCCACACAGAAGCCAGAATTAATTAATTTTTTTAATCCAGATCTAATTTTGTCATACCACCTGCTACTTAAAACCCATCAAAGACATTCCACTGCTTATAAAGTAAGGACAACAGTCCTTTCAAAGCCCTATAAGATTTTTTTGTTCACGCCCTTCATCACCCTGGTCTTCAGTTCCAGGAAAGTCACGTGCTGCCTCTCTTTTGAACATTCTCATGCCTGATGTTTTATTTGTTTTGAACACTTTTCCTTTTCTTATTTTACCATTTCCAACCTTCTTAGCTACATCAGTTTTCTCGATTATATGCTTTCTCTTTAATAGCACTAAGAAGGACAGCAACCCTATTTGTATCAGTGTGTTTGTTTGATTAATGTCTATCTGCCTCCATCAGACTCTAAGCTCAGTGAGTGTAGGATCTGGGTCAAATTTTGCTCAATATCCTACCCCTAAAACCTAATGCAGTGCTGGGAATACCATGGTTGTTCAATAAATATTTGAAAAAACAACTGAACAAATTTTAGTGGTTCCATTTTCTTTAGTTATCTGAACTTAATAGCAATTTTAGGTTGAGAAATGACAGCTCATGAGAGCTAAGAAGAAACATTCAGGTGGAATACTTTATGCGAGCTTATTTGGAAAAGCCAAATGCATGCTCCCACTGCAAGAGATAAATAAGAACCTTTCACCATTGCTTTTGCTCCTAAATTCAGGTTTATTACTTGGAATCTGTACCATGCACTGTTCTTTACTCCATTTTCTCTTCTTTCAGACATTCTGAGAAAATTACAGGGCCGATGTCAACCGGGACAAAAAGAATTGGGATCTGAATGTGTTTGCATGTCTCCAGAAGAAGACTGTAGGTAAGAGATACTCTGCGAACTGTGTTTGGAAATTGGGGAGATCAGTCAAGTGAAGCCAGCTTGACGTGAAGGGCTGAGCTTCTTTAAGCATGAACATAACATACTAATTTTTCAAATAACTGATACTCCCTGTGCTCGGCTAAATTCCTTTTTCCCCAATCACTGCAAGCTTTCTCATCATCTCTCAGCCGAGTTCCCTAAGTTCTCATGGCTTTTGTTTATTAAAACAGTCTTGTTTTGATGATAAAGACTTAATCCTGTCTCCTTTATGACCTCAGACTCAATGACTTCAAAGCGTTCCTCTTTCCCAAAATACTTGGCAAAGTTGTGACTCCAGAAACTTGAAGTAGAGAAAGTTGTGTGAGCATGGAGTTCACACACACAAACACACACACGTACTCATATACACCTTTGTCAGTTTCATGCAGAGAGCATGAAGAATAGAAATTATATCTCTTCACGTGACTGCCATAACTAGTCAGCTCTCTCTTCTTTGTTGCCATAACCTCTTTCTTTATGTGAACAAACCCAGGAGTGTTGAGGGGACTCATTAATCAAAGGGTTCCTTTCAGCTGAATTTAATTCAAAATAGCATTAGTTTAAGATAAAACTTTGTGCCTCTGCCTCACAAAATAAACCCAGGGGTATGAAATGTAGGGCCAGTGGGTTTAGGATAGCCCGAGGCTCCCTCTGCCCTCTGGTCTGCCAACTAGAAGTGGTCTCATGGTTCAAGATTGCTCTGTCGGAACAGGAAGAATGGAAAGCTGAAAACAGGCACATTCTTTCTTTCTAAGGAGAGTTTCTGAAAGACCCATCATTTACCTTCATCTCCTTAATCTTCTCTTATTCACATGGCCACATGTCTCTGCAAGGGAGGCTGTGAATGCAGTTCTCTGGCTGGATGTGCAGGCATTTTTGAATAAAATTAGATTACTGAGGAGAAGAAAGAATGAATGTTGGGTAAGAAGCCAACAAACTGTGCCCAGTTGTCACACTTTGCTTTAAACACTGACCAGCTCTCATGTTCCTCTGTGCTGTAGGTGAACAAATGCTTTAGATACCCATTCATTTATCCATTTACACACTACAGCATCATTTTCTGTATAACTCCCTGACATAATTCAGCCCAAGGGTGGCTCTATCTACCCTCCTTAATGTCCACCACAAGTGGTCCACCATGCAGCTTCCCACCCCAGGAGTCCCTTCACGCAGCACACAGCCCACTGAGTAGTACTTACAACATTCACATTGCCCATTTAACCCAGAGGGGACTTCCTTCTTTATCTCTGCAATACCAAACCATGAGAATACAGACTGCCCTCTGTAACTGCCCAGATTTCAGGGCTCCTCTACCTGTCTAACCTCTTTCTGCAGTCCTCAATTCTCTTCTCTATGGTGGTGAGGTTGTTTGCAGGAGTGGCTTGGCCCCTAGCCTAAGTTCTCCAAACTTCGTGAATGGCCCCTCTTTACAGCTATGGGCTCTAGTTTCTGGAAACAGTTTTACCTGCTGGTGCACTGGCTGCAAACTTGAAAATTGACATCAGATTTCGAGTAACCAAGGATTTCTTGTCTTCTCAGTAAGACAAGGGCTGTGGCCACTGGTAACCTTGGTAGCAGGATCCATTACCTATTTAGATTAAGCAAGTTAACAAAAAATAATTTAATCACAATACAGACACACTTGCAAAGCTGTATAATGATATGCGATTCTGGTGTCCCAATGAATGAGTGTGACTGAGTTCAGAAGAGGAGCAGACGACCATAGGCTAGGTCAGCCGGGGTTAGTCTCAACACAGACAGGAAAGACAACGCAGTGCTGACCGAGCAGGGCATGGGTGGCGGTGGCAGCAGCAGAATCTTACCAATTTAGAGAACAATCAATGCCATTGTCAGGTGAGAAAGAAGAATTGTGGGGGATGGGAGGAAAACTCTAAACAGGCAAGTTGATTGGAGTCAAAATACAGAAGATCTTCATTAGCCGAATTGAGGAATTCAGATTTTTAATTCAAAGGCAATTAATTGTCAGTAATACCAAGATGAAATTCCAGAACGATGAATCCCAGAGCATGCAAGGAGTCAGAAAGAAGAGAAATTGGGGTGGGGGTTCAGGGGAAAGATAACTGGGTAGTAAGTTAACATATTACATTGGCTAGATGCTATTTCTCATTTTCTGGTCCTAGCAAATAAATGCTTGCTTTCCTCTCTCGGGCAGCCATTATTCAGAAGATCTCTGTGCGTTTAATTCAGACTTCAGCCAGTACTTTACTACACCAGCTTGTAAATTTTTGGCCAACAAATGTTTAAATACTCAGCCATACCATTTTCTACATATTGGCTCCTGCCAAGATGGTCCACAATTAGAATGGGGCCTCGAGAGGACAGAGCTTTCGCTCAACAGCACAAAGAAAGAACCTTGCGGCTACGACACCTGCTACGACTGGGAGCGATGCTCAGGTAAGCTCCCGTGGCGACCGCATACAGGCTAGACATGCTCTCACCTAAAATTCATCTCGGCTAGTGAGTCTCCTTCTCTAACATTAACTCTTCCTTAATCAGAACTGATTCCATTTTACTGTATAAAAATTGTTTTAAACATAAAAGAAAAATCTAACCTACCCTCAACTGGAAATAACTGCTTTAACAATTTTGGTATGACTCTTTCTAATGTTTTTTTTTTCCTATGTCTATACAATCAGCACCCCCATTAGAGCCTAGGAAAGAGTACTCGTCCTGATTTCACACCTCAAGCAACCTTCCCCTACTCGCAGCTATACGATTGCCTTTGGCATTTGGGCCAGCTGGGGCCAGCATAGGTAGAGGACTTTGAGCTTAGACTGGGTTCCTCGTGGACACCAATTAATGTCCTCTTGTAGTGCCTGGGACTCCCCAAAACTGGCGGTGTCTTTCAGGCAAGACACCCTGGACCCAGACAGAGTCCCTCATGGACTCAGGCACCCTTTCTCCCTGTGGGACATTCTCTGACCGTCTACTGATTCTCTCTTCCACCATGCATGAGGTCAACCAGATGTTGCAAGGGATCCCATCTATATGGTTAACCCTGGCTCGGAGCTAGATTCCCATTCCCAGAGAGCAGCCTGCTTGAGATCGGACTGCTAGTATAGTCCTGACACTATAATTTAGAATGACTTTAATCATTTAGATTGAGAGGCATTCCATTAAAAAAAAATTCTCCAGGGGTAACCCTAACTATGGACTAATTTTTAAAAAATAAAATAGGATCCTAATCTACATCCTATATTACATATTGCTGCTTTTCACTTATATCCTGAAATTGTTTCTGTGTCATCCTGCATTATTCTGCCACATAATTTTAATGTCTGCAAAAGCCCATATGGACATTTTGTATTTTATTTATTTAACCAGTCTTCTGTTAGGCATTTGGATTTTTTCCCAATGTTTTGCTATTATAAACAGCACTGTGACAGACAAATTTATCACAAATCTATAATGGAAGATTTTTTTTCTTAAGATGTACCTTAGAAAATACAAAGTCTGTTGTATCAATGTACTTTCCAGAAACGTTTTTACCATATTCTATTTCTGTCTACAATGTAGAATAAAGACTGCCCTCCCACACTCTCACCAAACCTGAAGTACTCACTCCTTTAGCTTTTAACAATTTGATATTTAAGTGGCGTTACATTTTCATTTTTTGTAAGTGTATTGACTCTTTGGCTATTTTATTTGTGAATTGCTTAGAAGCAGAAACTTCAAAGAAGTCCATTTACTCAAAGATGAAGTTGGACCCTGAAATAGCCTAACTAAGCTTCATAAAAAACACAAATATGGGTTGAAGGTTAGGATTTTACAGAACTCAAATTGGCAGCTAGATTTCCCATGTGACACTCTTCAAAATCTTATGTTAAAATGAGGCATAAAGTATACAATAGAAACTGATTAAACTGTTCATCTAACTTTTGTTAACACTACCTTACTTACGGGAGGAAAAAACACAAAATCTTATTGTTGCCATAGACTCCTCTTTCATCGTCCAGCCCAATGTTCTCCAACTCAGTCCTAGAGAGACCTTATTACTCAAACAGAGATTCGTCCTGATCTACTTAAGGCTGATTACCAAGATTCAGCCCCCTTGACAGAGGCAGGATTGACCTCATGACAGAGGACAGACATAGGAATGGTGGCCAGCAGACCTTCTGATGGTTGCAACTCAGGAGGTCAATGTCTGGGGCTTCCAAACTTGAGCCATATCTGAACAAGGCAACTGCACTGTGAGAGACAGCAAACTGGGGCCTGATAGGCACATTGCCTCATTTTAATCACTATTAAATTATTTACAGATAAACAGTATTATCCATTCTCTCCCTGCCTGACCTACACCATTATCCAACTGACGTCTCTCAGAAATGATCATTTGTGGCAGAGAAAGAGCTGGTAGTTTTATACAACATCATTTTGTATTTAAAATATAAAGTTTTTCTTTGAAAATTGTAGTGTAAGAACGTTATTGTCAAAAAATACTTCCAGAAAATAAAAGGAATTTAGACCGAATATTAAGTGAAAGTGGCACCTGTCTAGAGCTCAGGCACGTAGGGGTGTGTCCTGTGCTCGCTTTCACTCCTCATATTACCATGGAGAAAGGTCTTCACAGAGCTCTGCTACTGCACAGAACTGTATTATATTCATTTCTTTGCTATTTTCCACAAATTATTTTTTTTAATCTGTCTGAGTAACAAATAAGCTATGGCTTAAAATTTCATAACAATCTGCCTTTACTATTTCTTTACTATTAGGTCTTTCTTGTACATAAATCTAAATCCCATGGTCTCCAGAAGCCTAAGTTTGTCAAAAACAAACAAACAAAAACAGTAAAATGTTTGAATACCCCCATATTGCTCAAGTTAGCAGAATGTCTTAAGTTAATCACAAAAAATGTAAATGTTTCCTAATAAGAGATTTACATTATTTAAAGTATTCTTTGATTCTGCACACAATCAGAAAACAGAAAGCATTTTCTCCCCAGTAGATATGGTCTGACTCTCTCAGCCTTCTCTAATTGGTGAGCAAAAGTCGGTGTCACAGAGGACTTAGTTCAAGAAGCACTATAGAAAGAACAGCATCAACGTACAAACCACAGTGATTATAAAGAAAGAGAAAGCAGAAAGGTATTTTATACCCAACCCACTCACAGCAAGTGGGGATATTATTAATCTTGAGTTGAACTGAATGTCACCGTGATTTAAATTGCATTCTTGATTACATTGTGTACTTTGCTACTCATTTCCTTCTCTTTCTAAAGAGAAATAAGAAAAAGTTTCAAATGGAACTGCAAAGTAACATGACGTTCACTTTTCAAAAGTTAAGACACAAACAGTTTCGCAAGGAGCCTATTTTTATGAATATGAAGTGTTTTGTCTGAAGTTCCAAACTGTCCACCACCAGCCAACAAGAGGGGCAGATTTATTCAGCAAATAGCCATGTAGCTTCCAATAGGTGGAAGTTACTGTACTAAGCATGATGGGATGTCTGAAGATTTAGGACCTCTGTGCACTTAAATTGTTCACTGTGATTGGAGAAGAAACTTTGCACTATTATTGCAGGAATGATTTTAATGCAACGCCATATGTGATAAGAATTGTGGGAGAGAGAAACATCTATTGTCTTGAAAGGATGGCATAGGTTGAAAGCACAAGAACTGAGTGTTGGAGGATGAATGAACAGAGGTGATGGGAAAGCCTCTGGTGCTGAGGCTCTGAAAATAACCTTGCTGAGAGCGTTTCAACCATAACTACACTGAGTGGAAACCACGCCTTTCCCGAAGCTTAGGGAACTGACTTCTTAGCCACATAGAACAATCTCCTGTCCTTCACCATACGCTGTCATTTCCAACAATGGACAATGCTTTCCACAACTAGAACTTTCTCTAGCTGGTTGCCAGAGGGCATGGATGGGAAATGCATGCTTTTTCATGAAATGTTCCTACCAAGGGCAGAAATCCTATGCATATGAGTATCTCCCCGCTTTCTCTTCCTGTTTTCTCCCATCAGTTGAGATGCATGGAATAGAATTAATATCTGCCT